>NC_065578.1:302608-605217 GCF_024542745.1 Macaca thibetana thibetana
AGGCAGGAGTTTTGGGACCAGCCTGGGCAATACGGCGAAACCTTTACAGAGATCAGCCAGACGCTGGCACTCGCCTGTGGTCCCAGCTACGCGGGAGGGAGGTGGGAGGACAGCTTGAGTCCAGGAGGTTGAGGCTGTAGTGAGCCATGATCGCGCCACCACACCCCAGCCTGGATGACAGAGCAAGACATCTCAAAAAAAAAAAAAAAAAGGAAACGCATTGGATTTAAAAAATAAATAAACCCTTAATATTAGACTATTAACTAAAGTAAAAATAATAAGTGTGGGCCGGGCACGGTGGCTCATGCCTGTAATCCCAGCATTTTGGAAGGCTGAGGTGGGCGGATCACGAGGTAGGGAGATCAAGACCATCCTGGCTAACACGGTGAAACCCCGTCTCTACTAAAAATACAAAAAAAAAAAAAAAAAAAAAAAAAAAAAAATTAGCCGGGCGTGGTGGCGGGCGCCTGTACTCCCAGTTACTTGGGAGGCTGAGGCAGGAGAATGGCATGAACCCAGGAAGGTGGAGGTTGCAGTGAGCCGAGATCATACCACTGCACTCCAGCCTGGGCGACACAGCAAGACTCCATCTCAAAATACATAAATAAAATAAAATAAATAATAATAGTAAGTGTGTTACAGAATTTTCCAGCATACCTAGAAGTGAAATGTATGCCGACGAGAGCACGGAGTGTAACTGGAGTCTGTTCGCTAAGGTTCTGTGAAGCACAGGAATATTTTTAAAGATGGATTACAATAAGCTAAACGTGCATATTTAATCTCCAGAGGAACCACTTAAAAAACAACACAAAGAGGCAGAACTAAAAAGTTAGCAGAAGAGATAAAATTGGATTAAAAAACACAACTCAATTCACCTACAAAAAAGGAAGAAAAAGGAGGAGCAGGGAAAAGTAGGTGGAAAAATAAAATCGAACATAAAGATGGGGGACTCCAACCCAAACACTCTAATATCGGCATTAAATACAAATGGCTAAATCTTCAATTAAAAAGTATCGATTAACGTCACTAACTATTAGGGAAATGCAAACCAAAACCAAAATGAAATACTACTCCATACCCATGAGAATGGCTATTACCAAAAATACAGAAATAAATGTTGGCGAAAGCATGCGGAGAGAATGGAACCCTTGTGCACGCTGCTGAGAATATAAAATGGTGTGAAAAACGGTATGTCAGTTTCTCAAAAACTAAACACACACACAGAATTAAACACAGAATTACTCTATGACCCAGGTACTTTACTTGTGGGTCTACACCCCAAAGAACTGAAAACCAGGACTCCAAGAGATGTCTGTACAACCATGTCTTAGCAGCACTGTTCACCACAGCCACCACGCCTGCAGCATGGCCCACCACGGCCACCACGTCTGCAGCATGGTCCACCATGGCCACGCCTGCAGCATGGTCCACCACGGCCACCACGTCTGCAGCATGGTCCACCATGGCCACGCCTGCAGCATGGTCCACCACGGCCACCACGTCTGCAGCAGCATTGTTCACCACAGCCAAAAGGTGGGGCAAGTGTCCACCCACAGATGAATGGATAAACCAAACGTGGTCTATACACACAGTAGAATATAGTCCTGAAAAGAAACTTTGGATGCATGCTACAACAAGGATGAACCTTGAAAACACTATGCTAAGTGAAAGCAGCTCATCACAATAGGAGAAATACCGTATGATTCTACTCATGAGGTTCCCAGGGTCGTCTGTCAAATTCATGGAGACAGAAAAGACAACGGTGGTTACCAGGGGCTGGGGGCAGGGAGGAACGGGGAGTTGGTGTTTAATGGGAACAGTTTCCTTTCCTTTCTTCCTTTTTAAAATGTCTTTCTTTCTTTCTTTTAGAGACAGGGGTTTGCTGTTGCCCAGGCTGGAGTGCAGTGGTGCGATCACAGCTCACTGCCATCTTGAACTCCTGGGCTCAAGCAACTCTCCCGCCTCAGCCTCCCAAGTAGCTAGGACTACATGCCTGCCACCACATCTGGCTAATTTTATTTTTATTTTTCGGTAAAAAGGGTGCCTTGCTGTTTCCCAGGCTGGTCTTGAACTCCTGGGCCCAAGCGCTCCTCTCTCCTGCGTGTCTTAATGCATGTGCACTGGATAAACACACGTGTAACGTAGGACCCATGTTCACTGAGAGGTGAGACATTTACGTGTAAGACAATGAGGCCCTGTATGGCCAAAGGTGAGGCGGGGCCTGGAAGTCACGCCAGTCACATCCTCTATGGACCTTCAGAACCAGTCCGTGGTCGGCGGTGTCTTACCAGGAGGAAGTTACCGACAGTGATGCTGTAGTTATGGCCGGGAAACAGGGAGTCAGTTAGCGCCTGGCAGCGAGCCATCACTGTTTCCATTCCGCTCATCTCAGGCCAGTGCCTGCTTAACTGCTAGAGAAAAGGAATCCCCTGGGCACGTTCCCAAGAAAAACACCACCTGCCCACCAAACATGTGCACAAAAATAGGCCCAAGGTCTTCGGACGCTGGAAACCCACCCGAGCGCCCTCAGAGACCACGAGCCCGCAACAGCGCGTCCCACAGCAGCTCCTCGTGCAGCGCCTCAGAGGAAACTCCAAAACGGTTCTCTGTGTGAACCGTGGCAGACGCAAAACCGCCCACACATGTGACTCCTAACACTCAGAGTCAGCGCTCTGGTCCTGCGCGGCAGGCAGGCACTGGAACAGCCTGCGAGGCGGCCTCCGCGGGTCTCAGGCAGATTCTCCATCACGACAGGAGTCTGGGTTACGCAGGTGACTCCTTTGTCAAAACAAGTTAACTGGACACAAGCTCTGTGTGTTTCACTGCATATAAATTATGCCTCAGTAACTAAATAAACGCATTTTCTATTTTGAAAATCTCATTGGAGCCACAAAGCTACATAATGGGGTGAAAATTTCTACAAGTCAATGTAAAAGTTAGTGAGAATTTAAATTGTGCTATACACTGTTTCACCACCCTTATTTTCCCTTAGAAGAACTGGTTTCAGGGCAGGTGTGGTGACTCCGGCCTGTAATCCCAGCATTCTGGGAGGCCGAGGTGGGAGGATCGCTTGAGCCCAGGAGTTCAAGACCAACCTGGAAGTGAGATCTCATCTCTACCAAAAAAAAAAAAAAAAAAAAAAAATAGCTGGGCTTGGTGGCACATACCCGTGGTCCCAGCTATTTGGGAGGCTGAGGTGAAAGCCTCTCTTGAGCCCCGGAGGTCAAGGCTACAGTGAGCCACGATGGCACCACTGCACTCTACCTGGGCGACAGAGCCAGACCCCGTCTCAACAACAAAAAAGAATTCGTTTCAATGAAAAAATGATGGCTCAGGTCACTGTGATTTTAAGTAAGTATCATCTTGCAAAACCACCCTGTAAAAGCAACCACCGGCTGGGGCAGTGGGTAGACCACACCCACGCTCACCGTAATGCCAGCCTCCCGGCAGCAGTCACTGCACAGGGAGGCGGGAGGGCCCGCTGGCGGGCTTCTCACGCTGCCGAACCCCGGTAAACACAGCACCAAGGGCCGGCTGGAGCTTCCGCTGCACCCGTGTAGCTAATGCTGGTCATCTTCATAGCAAGCAAAGGAAGCCAACGTGAAACGTAGCTTTAAGGGCCCAGTGAGAACTGTCTGGGAGCCTTAAACGCAGGCCTCTCTATCTAAAGATCCCCTCTCCTGCTTTGATAGAAACAAATACCGCGAACCCCTTGATGGGCTGTGAAGGAGACATCCCCCTTTGTTGAGGTGCACGGTAGACGCTGCCCACCTACCCGTGGGCTCAGCACACCCAGTCGGGCTGTTGCCGTAGGTGGAGCAGGGCAGGATCGGGCCCACCCCCCACCAGGAAAGTCAGGTCAGCATCAGGTGATGGTCAGGTGGCTGTTAACTGTCTCTCCAAAAGAACTGGTTGCAGCCAGCGCCAGGGAAAGGCAGCTCCCAATAGCTAGAAAACACGCGAAACTGGTAGCGTGTGCACTGAGAGGCAAAATGGCGGCGTGTAACTGGTCTATGACCTTCCAGGGACGTTTGACAGGCAAGGGAAGAACGCCTCAGGTGAGCATGAGCACTACTCCAGTGAACACACGGCGCATGCTCCCTCCCTCCAGGGACCACACGGCGCACGCTCCCTCCCGCAGGGCGCACACGGCGCATTCTCCCTCCAGCAGAGCGCACACGGCATATGCTCCCTCCCTCCAGTGAACACACCGCGCATGCTCCCTCCCACCAGTGACCACACAGCGCATACTCCCTCCCTCCAGGGACCACACCGCGCATGCTCCCTCCCTCCAGGGACCACACGGCGCATGCTCCCTCCCGCAGGGCGCACACGAGGCATTCTCCCTCCAGCAGGGCACACACGGCGCACGCTCCCTCCCGCCAGTGAACACACCGCGCACGCTCCCTCCCGCCAGTGAACACACGGCGCACGCTCCCTCCCTCCAGGGCCCACACCGCGCACGCTCCCTCCCTCCAGGGCCCACGCCGGGCACGCTCCCTCCCTCCAGGGCCCACGCCGGGCACGCTCCCTCCCTCCAGGGCCCACGCCGCGCACGCTCCCTCCCTCCAGGGCCCACGCCGCGCACGCTCCCTCCCTCCAGGGCCCACGCCGCGCACGCTCCCTCCCGCAGGGCGCACACGGCGCATGCTCCCTCCCACCAGTGAACACACTGCGCATGCTCCCTCCCACCAGTGAACACACGGCGCATGCTCCTTCCCTCCAGGGACCACACCGCGCATGCTCCCTCCCTCCAGGGACCACACGGCGCATGCTCCCTCCCACAGGGCGCACACGAGGCACTCTCCCTCCAGCAGGGCACACACGGCGCACGCTCCCTCCCGCCAGTGAACACACCGCGCACGCTCCCTCCCGCCAGTGAACACACGGCGCACGCTCCCTCCCTCCACGGCCCACACCGCGCACGCTCCCTCCCTCCAGGGCCCACGCCGGGCACGCTCCCTCCCTCCAGGGCCCACGCCGCGCACGCTCCCTCCCTCCAGGGCCCACGCCGCGCACGCTCCCTCCCTCCAGGGCCCACGCCGCGCACGCTCCCTCCCTCCAGGGCCCACGCCGCGCACGCTCCCTCCCGCAGGGCGCACACGACGCATTCTCCCTCCCGCAGGGCGCACACGGCGCATGCTCCCTCCCTCCAGTGAACACACTGCGCATGCTCCCTCCCACCAGTGAACACACGGCGCATGCTCCCTCCCTCCAGGGACCACACCGCGCATGCTCCCTCCCTCCAGGGACCACACCGCGCATGCTCCCTCCCACGTGCAGCAGGCTGCTGCGTGGGTGGACAGCCCACCCTGAGGAAGGATCAGGGAAGAAGGGGTGCAAGACCCTAGACGCCTGCCAGCGTATAAAACCCCAAGTCAAAAGGTGAAACCACGCACCTGATCTCTCACAGTGCCAGCCTGGCCCTCTTCCAAGGGTACTTCCTTTCATTCCTGCTCTAAAGCTTCAACTTTCACTCCTGCTCTAAAACTTGCCTCAGTCTCTCCTTCTGCCTCATGTCCTTCCACCGAATTTTTTCTTCTGAAGCGGCGAGATTTGAGGCCACCGCTGACATACTTTGGGGCCGCGACTCAGATACATTCTGCAGGTAACAGAGCTCTGCGGGCTCACCTGACCTCCATGGTCCATCTTAGCACACACAATCCTCAGCCGGAGTGGTGAGAAGCGGTGGCTCTTTCTTTTCTTTGTGAAACAGGCTGGAGTGCATCGTTGTGATCTCGGCTCACTGCAGTCTCCACCTCCGGGGCTCAAGTGATCCTCCTGCCTCAGTCCCTCGAGTAGCTGGGACTGTTAGTGGCAGAACATATCCCACTTCTGACACCAAAGCACGCTAGCAGCAGTGAATCTCAATTCTTCCCTCCTCGGAAGAAAGAATTTGAGCGGCAGGAGGCAGAAGAGAGCCAGGTAGTTTTACAACAGGAGCAACAGTTGATGAAGAAGCTTTGGAGCAGGAATGACAGGAAGTAAAGCACCCTTGGAAGAGGGCCAGGCGGGGGACCTGAGAGATCAAGTGCGTGGTTTGACCTTTGACTTCGGGTCTTCTACCGGCAGGCTTCCGGGGTGTGTTACTTCTCCCAGTTCTTCCCTCGGGGTAGGCCATCCTCACGCACGGCTGCCAGCACTTGGGAGGAAGTATGCGCAGAGTTTACTGGAGTTGTGCCCACGCTCCCTCTAGGCCTTCTTTTTTGAGACAGAGTCTCGCTCTGTCACCCAGACTGCAGTGCAATGGCACGATCTCGGCTCACTGCAACCTACCCCTCCCGGGTTCAAGCAATTCCCTCCTGCCTTAGTCTCCCGAGTAGCTGGGACTACAGGCGAAGGCCACCACGCCCAGCTAATTTTTGTATTTTTATTAGAGACGGGGTTTCACCATATTGGCCAGACTGGTCTCGAACTCCTCGCCTTGTGACCCGCCCACCACCACCACCCCGGCCTCCCAAACTGCTGGGATTACAGGTGTGAGCCACCACGCCCGGCCAAGGCCGCCTTCACTGACCAGCCAAATGTCCCTGGTAGAGGGGCCCTCTTCTGCCCTGCTCATGTCTGACTAGCAACCTACTTTAATGGGCCACAGGCGCTTGCCACCATGCCTGGATAATATTTTGTATTTTTTATAGAGACGGGGTCTCCCTATGTTGCCCAGGCTGGTCTCAAGCGATCTCACACCCCAGCACCTACAGCTGTTCTTTAAATGAGCTACCCAATAAGTCAAAGCTAAGGTGGAGAGCAGCGGCAAGGCAGGGAGGGGCTGGGAAGTATCTCGGGGGTTCCCGGGATGCTGCCCGTGGACCCCAGCGCTGAGGTGACTGCGCGTGGAGACACCTGCCTGACCGGCTTTTAGGAGGAGTACTGGGGGCAGGATGTGTGTGTGTCAGGAAAAGAACGTTTCTGTATAATTCATAAACATGTATGTTAAAAACAACGTGGCCATGACGCATCCTGGCTGAACGCAAACGGGGAACGGAAACCTGAGTAATTGGGCTCATCACTGAACATCCCGGGCGGCTGCCCCTACTCCGGGGCTCGGTACCGGCACCCTCTGCGAGGACGACGGTTTCCCAGGTTAAGCCATCGGTTTCCCAGGTTAAGCCATCAGGAAACGGGAAGACGCCTAAGAATGATACAATGGACTCTGGAGGAAAGGGTGGGAGGGGGCGAAGAATAAAAAACTACAAATAGGTTGCAGTTTGTACTGCTCGGGTGATGGGTTCACCAAAATCTCTCAAAAATCACCACTAAAAAGCTTACCCATGTAACCAAACCACCTGAGCAGTAACCTACGGAAAAATAAAAGAGGAAGACGCAGCTCTGCCTTCTCTGCACACTGTGGTAATACTAAGAAAAACGAAAACCAGAAACAGGGTGCCAAGTTTGACATCCTGAAATTTAACAGGACGAGGCGGGTAAGAATTCAGTCACAAAGTAGTTTCCCAGGGAAGAAGCCGCGTTTGCTTTGAAACGTGGTAACAAATGCACCCGAACACCTGGGCTTAAATTACACTCAAACTCAAACATCGACTCGCTGCCACCGCAACGACGCGCTCCTGAAAGACAGCCCACCCACTAGCCCTCGGCTACTGCAGGTGACAAACGGACAAAAACAAATCCCAAAGCCTCGCGGGAAAAAGACCCGAATCGTGGCCGACTTCTAGGACACCGGGGACCGCCGGGGCCCCCACTCCCGGCTGCGGGGAAGGAGAGGCGAGCGCGCCTCCTTTCTTCTCCCGGGGGCCCGTCCTGTCCCCTCCCCAGGGACCCCCTCCCCTGTCCCGGGAGCCCCTCCCCTCCCCAGGGACCCCCTCCCCTGTCCCGGGACCCCCTCCCCGCCCCTCCCTGGGCTCCCCCTTCCCTCCTCAGACGCCCCTTCCCCTCCCCAGGCGTCCCGCTCGGCCTGGGCGCCTCTCCCCAACAGGACGCGGCCAGGCTTGCTGGGAGGCGGCGACGAGGACGCGGGCCCAGGCGCGGACGGCTTCTCCGCGCGCTGAACGATGGGGGACGTGCAGGGGGCGTCCCTCGGGCCGGGCCGGGCCGGGCCGCCGACCTTTGTCTGCCTCTCGCGCTCCCTGCGCCGACCCAGCCGCCCAGACGGACCCTGGCGCCCCCACCCGCTGCCTTCACGCCAGCCCCCAGCCCCTCACTCACCCGGGCGGCCTCCGAGTTTCTCTTTCGTACACCCCGCCCTCAGGCGGCGGCGCCGCGCCCCCTGGGACTTGTAGTCTTTCTTCCGCCCCGGCCCCGGCGCCAGGCCCCGCAGCTTCCACAGAAAACTACAACTCCCGGAGGCCCGCGCGAGAGCCGCCCTCGCCCGGTGGTACCGTCGTGCGAGGCCGTGGGTGGGGTGCCGGGGCGGGGCGCGGAGCGCCCTGGGAAATGTAGTCCTGGAAGACCCGGCGTACGATTCGGCCCCCCCCCCCGATAGGGAGGGACTACATTCCCCAGGATTCCTCGCGCGCCGGCTGCTTGGCGTTGCCGGGAGACGGGGCGGGGCGTCGTCGCGGTCTCCCGGGCGACGGCCCAACAGTCGGCTTCCTTAGTGTTCCGCAGGTTTAGGCGGAGGCGGAGCGTTTGGGGGCGGCCGGGGCGGTGGCTTCGGCTTCGGCTTCGGCTTCGGCTTCGTCTGCACCAGGTTTGGCCGCGGGCGCGCGGAGCCCCCGCCCTCCAGACCCACGGAGCGCCCCGAGCGCCTCGCGAGCCGCCGCCAAATGCGCCCGAGGTCCGCGGCCGGCGCCTGTGCTGGGACCTCGGCTGCCGGGGTCGGAGCGCGGCGGGAGAGACCCCGGCTCGGGTGCGGGGCTAGGACGGCTGGGACCCGGAGGGCTCGCGGGGCTCCGCATCTCGGACGGGCCAGGGCCCTGCGGCCTCAGGACGCTCCCCCGTGAGTCTCGGCTGTCCCGGGGTCCGGGTGGCGTCGTTGCCGCACAGGCCGGGCGCGTGGGTTTCTCCGGGACTCTGCCTCTGAGCCACCCTCGGAGGAAAAGGACCGCTCTGCGCGTCCCGCGGCTCTCGCAGCTTTCGGCGAACACCTTTAAAGGAGCTCCCCGAAGGAACTGGGGGCGTCCGTCCGCTCATCAAAGGCTTGGGTCCTGTCGGTGTCCCCGGGCCCTCTCCTGGCTGGGCCAGCGCACAGAGTTGGGGGGCGCTGCAGGTGTCCCGGGGCCCCCAACCTCCCCAGACCCCCCAACCCCCTAGGACCCCCCCAGATCCCCCAACCCCTCAGACCCCCCAAACCCCCAGACCCTCCAGCTCCCTTGGCTCCCGGGAGCTCCTAGGCCCACCCTGCGTGCTCTCTGGGGTTGTTCCCCGTTGGTGGACGCCGCTTCCGGATTCCCTCCCAAGTTTAAATGCCAGAGATTTCAATGGAAATAAAGCTCCCATCTTAACAGCGTGAGGATGATTTCTAAACAGGAGTATTGGGGACAGGTGGGGAAGCCACGCTTATATCTTCTCTTTAGAAGGACAATGTTCGTCTGAGGGTCCATCCCAGGGTTCCCTCGGGGCCTCTGTGGAGGAGTTGATGCCACCAGTGCCTCTGGCCGTGTGACGCCTGGGCGTGGGCGCCCAGCACTAGGGCTTCGCTGACAGCTGCAGGGTTTCCGGCCATGCGCCCGCGGATGTGCAGCTTCTGTGTGTCGGCCCCATTAAGAGGAACCTGTCCTGGGCGACGTTTGAGGACCACGGGGAGGACACAGTCGCGGTCTCCTTCTCGGAGTCGAGTCTGTGCCACGGGCTCTTGTCGTCTGCGGCACCTCATCGTGGAGCTGAGCCAGTGTTTCCACTTCCTTTTTGTGTGTGTGTGTTTGAGACAGGGTGTCACGCTGTCACCCAGGCTGGATGCAGTGGTGTGATCGAGGCTCACTGCAGCCCGGACCTCCTGGGCTCAAGTGATCCTCCACCTCAGCCTCCAGAGTAGTTGGGACCACGGGTGTTTGCCACCATGCCTGGCACATATTTATTTTTTGTAGAGACGAGTCTGTTTTGCCCAGGCTGGTCACAAACTCCTGGGCTCAAGCAGTCCTCCCGCCTGGCCCTCCCAAAGTGCTGAGATTACAGGCGTGAGCCACCATGCCTGGTGTCCACTTTCTTGACTATTTCCTGAAGACCAGCGTTTCCCAGCTCATTTCACAGGTGCAGAAGCTGCTGTGTCAGTTTCAAGTCCCTACCCCTTGGCTTGGCCTGGGACTGTGACCCTGGGTGACCACGTCCTTATGCTGGAGCTTGGTGCACGAGTGTCCCCGCCCCTTGTTCCATCACTCACAGTGGTCTGCACCTCTCCACACATTGGCCCCTGTCAGGGGGAAGAGGGCAAAGCCCTGGGGCTGCAGGAAGCTGTGCAGTGCATGGGCGTGTGTGCCTTGGGCCTGGGCTGCAGGCCCCAACAGGGCCCGCCCTGCACCTGCCAAACTGTGCTCTGAGACTGGCACCCACCCGACCTCTGGGAGCAGAGCCCCTACAGGCCTGGGCCAACCTGACAGCAGCTGCCTGGGCACTGGGCATTCCCTCGTCTGCCAGGCGGGCAGTGGATAGCTAGTCCTCTCCCTGGGGATGAGGGAGATGAGGCCACACGAGATGTCCCTGGAGTCTCCTGAGGAACCCCACGGGGTGCACGTTCCCGAGAACATGAAAGGGTGCAGGATTCCAGTAGGCCAGGTGGAAACGTAAGGACATCGTAGGGTCGCATCAAGTTGAACGACAATCTCTAGACTAAAACAGAAAGGACGTTTACTACCCTAAGGGCCGCTTGGGCTGAATCCCATACTCAGGTTATAGCGGGGATGCTAGGTCTGAAGGCCACAGGGAAGCATCGTAAGTCGCAGGTGCCCGCAGATCACACCAGAGACCCCACAGACGTCTTGGGGCTGAGGGCACCCACCTCTGCCGACTGGGCTGTTTGTGTCCCTGAACAGGAGTTTCCTCCCTGGAGATTTCAAATTCGGTATGGGAAGGTTGGGGAACTAAGTTGTGCACTAGTATTGTTTGTATTAAAATATAACCTATTTTATGTTTGTAATGTGTGGGGTTTTGTAGGGGCGGGTGTGTTTTTGAGATGAGGACTTGCTCTGTCGTCCAGGCAGGAGTGTGGCGGTGCCATCATAGCTCGCTGCAGCCTTGACCTCCCGGGCTCAAGGATCCTCCTCCTGCCTTGGGACCACAGGTGTGAGCTGCCGTGCCCAGCCCAGCATTCATAGTGCTGAAGAGAACTTGTCCTGAGAGAGAGGCGGCTTTGCTGCTGAATCATCGTTCAAATGAGGAAATTATTTAGGCTCTGTAGTTGAAGTGGAATCTTACTACATTTATGTAGGGTCTTGAAAAACTTAAGAGATTTTAGGAATAAACTATACTTTTAATGAGTCTGGAGGTATACCAGTGATTTAGTGGGGAAGATTTTGTTAATTCAAAGTGTTTGCAAAGGAGTTAGAACATACGCATTTGTAAATACAGTGTGCAATGTTGGCTAGTGGGCTGTGAATTCAGAGCACCAGGAGATGCCACTGTCTGTCCAGATGACCAGGATTTGACAGCCACAGCTGGTCCCTCATGCACTGCTGGGGGTGTGGAGTGGTGCGGCCCCTAGAGAGCCCTTGGCAGTTCCTTAAAAATTGGAACATGCAGGTGCTATGGAAGGCAGCAGTCGCATTCTGGGGCGTCCATCGCAGAGAAATAAATACTTCACACACTCGCTGGCAGCTTCATTTTAGTAGTTCCACACCTGAAACAACGCTCTCCCCCCAGGTGGGTGGTGAGCCCACCCCGTGCAGACAGCCTGAGGAGCAAGCACCGTGAAGAGGCCAGGATCCGGCTGGGCGCAGTGGCTCACACCTGGAATCCCAGCACCGTGAGGGCCGAAGCGGGCGGATCACTTGAAGTCAGGAGTTTGAGACAGGCCTGGCGACCATGGTGAAAACACGTCTCCATTCAAAATACAAAAATTAGCCGGGTGTGGTGACACACACCTGTAATTCCAGTTACTCAGGAGGCTGAGGCATGAGAATCACTTGAACCCAGGAGACAGAGATTGCAGTGAACCGAGATCATGCCACTGCACTCCAGCTTGGGCCACAGAATGAGACTCCATCTTCAAAAAAAAAAAGAAAAAAAAAGGAGGTAGCATCCGTGTGTAGGCAACCCGCACAACTTCAAGGGCCTTGGCTGGTGAGAAAACCCTGACTCCAAAGGGTGCATGCTCTGTGATTCCACGGTCTACCATTCCCTCTTAAACAGTTTTTTAAGCAGAGACAGCCTTGCTGTGTTGACCGGGCTGGTCTGGAACTCCCTGGCTCGACCTGCCTGCCTCTCGCTGTGCCTGGTTCGACAGCTCTTAAAGGGTAAAACGGTGGAGCTGGATCACAGATCACGGCGGTGAGCAGGGGTGGGGCAGGCGCCCCAGGGGTCCAGAAGGTTGGACCACTCACGTGGGCCCCGATGCCTCCTGGTCGTGACATTGCCTTCTTCTTCTGCCGTTCTGCTAGGGGAAGCAGGGTTGGGGTCGGGGGTCCCTGAGCTCCTCGGCCCTGACTGGGCTTGACGGTCGTTTGGCCTTGACTTTGTCCTTTATTCTAGAACATGGCTGTTTGGACAAAGAGTTCAAAACCCCTAGATGATGCTGGGCGCGGTGGCTCACGCCTGTAATCCCAGTACTTTGGGAGGCTGAGCAGGCGGATCACCTGAGGTCAGGAGTTCGAGACCAGCCTGGTGAAACCCTGTCTCTACTAAAAAATACAAAAATTAGCCAGGCGTGGTGGCGGGCATCTGTAATCCCAGCTACTTGGGAGGCTGAGGCAGAAGAATCTCTTGATCCCAGAAGGTGGAGGTTGCAGTGAGCCGAGATCACACCACTGCACTCCAGCCTGGGTGACAGAGCAAGACTCTGTCTCAAAAACAAAACAACCCCTAAGAGATGACTTCAGAAAGAGGGGAAACTGAGGTGGAGCTCCCAGCCATGCCAAACAGCAGCTCCTCCTGAGGGCTCCCGGGGACCTCAGTGAGGCTCGGTTTTGGGGGCCTCAGTGGGGCTCGGTTTTGGAGGCCTCGGTGGGGTGCAGTTTCTGTTGCGTCACATCTCTGTGGTCCCTGGGGTTGGCGTGCCAAAGCTTGCTGGCTTCCCGTTGCACTGGGACCCCAATTATCCACAGGCCATTCCCAGAAGGGCTGCTCTTCCCAGCAGGCTGGGCCATGCCTCCCTGATGGAGGGTGTTCTTCAGCTCACGGGGAAGGGGCTTGGCCCCCACACAGCTACACCAGGACGTGTGTGGACGAGGGAGGCTCAGAACTGCAGCTGGGTGCCCCATACCCCTGGCAGTGCAGAGTCTTGGCACCTTGTCCACCCCTCCCCCCACACTGACATGGAGGGCCCAGAGGCCTCCCTGCCCAAGGGAGGAGCAGGTGGAGGTGTGAGCGGGCAGAGGTGTGAGCAGGCGGAGGTATGAGCAGGTGGAGGTGTGAGTGGGCAGAGGTGTGAGCAGGTGGAGGTGTGAGCGGGTGGAGGTGTGAGCGGGTGGAGGTGTGAGCAGGTGCGAGTGGACGGAGGTGTGAGCGGGCAGAGGTGTTAGCAGGTGGAGGTGTGAGCGGGTGGAGGTGTGAGCAGGTGTGAGTGGGTGGAGGTGTGAGCGGGGGGAGGTGTGAGCGGGTGGAGATGTGAGCGGGCAGAGGTGTGAGCAGGTGGAGGTGTGAGCAGGTGGAGGTGTTAGCGCTTCCAAACAGGCAGGTGGAGGTGTGAGCAGGCAGAAGTGTGAGCAGGCAGAGGTGTGAGCAGGTGGAGGTGTGAGCGGGTGGAGGTGTGAGCGGGCGGAGGTGTGAGCAAGCGGAGGTGTGAGCAGGTGGAGGTGTGAGCGGGTGGAGGTGTGAGCAGGTGTGAGTGCGTGGAGGTGTGAGCAGGCTGAGGTGTGAGTGGGCGGAGGTGTTAGCAGGTGGAGGTGTGAGCAGGTGGAGATGTGAGCGGGTGGAGGTGTGAGCAGGTGTGAGCGGGCAGAGGTGTGAGCGGGCAGAGGTGTGAGCAGGTGGAGGTGTGAGCAGGTGGAGGTGTTAGCGCTTCCAAACAGGCAGGTGGAGGTGTGAGCAGGCAGAAGTGTGAGCGGGCAGAGGTGTAAGCAGGTGGAGGTGTGAGCAGGTGGAGGTGTGAGCGGGTGGAGGTGTGAGCGGGCAGAGGTGTGAGCGGGCAGAGGTGTAAGCAGGTGGAGGTGTGAGCAGGTGGAGGTGTGAGCGGGTGGAGGTGTGAGCAGGTGTGAGCGGGCGGAGGTGTGAGCGGGTGGAGGTGTGAGTGGGCAGAGGTGTTAGCAGGTGGAGGTGTTAGCAGGTGGAGATGTGAGCGGGCGGAGGTGTGAGCGGGCAGAGGTGTTAGCAGGTGGAGGTGTGAGCGGGCGGAGGTGTGAGCGGGCGGAGGTGTGAGCGGGCGGAGGTGTGAGCGGGCGGAGGTGTGAGCAGAGGTGTGAGCGCTTCCAAACAGGCAGGTGCTGGGGGCGGCTCAATTATCAGCACACAGTTAATCCCCTAATCAGAGGAGGCAAGTGCTGTTCCCGGCCCTACCTCCTCCCCAGGCAGACTGCTGCCCTGCAACGAGGCCAAAGCCTCCTGGTCTGTGGCGGTAGACCCTGTGTTCTCCTGCGCAGGACAGGGCTGTGGCCACCCCAGCCCCTCTTGGTGCCCACGCTACCTCTCCCCCTGTTGCCCCCTGGAATTCCCCCCCGCTTCGTCTGGGACTCCTGCCCCTACAGCAGCCACAGCAGGCCCAGGGGTGAGGCCAGCCCCACGTGGTGCCTGCTCTGTGGGTGGGGAGGGGCCTTCCTTGCTCTGGGCAGAGGGGTGCCGGCCCTGAGGTCCTGGAGCCTCCCAGGCTGAGCTGCTGGCCCTGATGCTCACTGGGCTCTCGGCTGATGGATGACCAGGAGACGTGGAGACCAGTGGGCTGGGCTGTGGCTGCTCCCTCCTCAGAGCTTCAGGAACGCTCCGTGTGGGTGGGCATCTCCTCCCCAGAAACTGTCCTGCACTCGCTAAAGGGCCTCCAGCAGCTGTGAGACAGCCTTGCCCTCGCCAGGGCTGAGATGACCATGGTTACAGCTGCCTTTGGAGCTCGGCTGCCCGGCTGAGCAGGTGGCTGGGGGCCTCTGTCCGGCCATGGCCTCCGTGGGACCCCGCCTTCCACCCTCCGCTGTGGCCTCAGTGGGCCTGGCACCCGGGCAGAGACTCTTGGGTTGGGTCATGGGGCCCTGGGAGCACAGGCTGGGGCGTCCGCGGACCCTGGTCTCCCCAGTGCCAGGTCCCTGAGCCCGCCTGCAGGTGGCATCCCTCCCCCGCGGGCACCGGGCCCAACCTGGGCACTGCACCAGCGTTGCCATCCCAGCTGCTCCGACTCCTGTCCGGGAAGTCCGGCAGTGTGGCTGGGACCTTCCTCAGGAGACCCCGAGCAGGGGTTCTCGGGATCTGGGGGATCCCCGGAGCTGATGGGAGGCAGCCCCGCCGGGCTGGGTGGGTGGCAGAGGGTCCCCGCCTCGGCCTGTGAGGCCAGCTCCCTTGGAAGTGAAGCTAAGGCCCCTCGAAGCTCAGACTCCAGCCGTGCTCCTCACACCCCCGACGGCCCCCCGTGCCTCATGCCCCCGCCTTCCTATTGCCGGCCACTGAGCAAGGTGGGGACGTCTTCCCGTGCCCATGGCGCCTCCCTCTGGTGCCAAATTCTACCTCCTGAATCAAAGGGGGCCCCTCGCCCGCGGGGAGGTGAGGCCTGTGACCAACACCCTTGGGGCCATCGTGGGGCAGTCACCCCGGCCTCGAACCCCAGACACCCACCTGGGGCCCCATCCACCAGCCCCTCTGCCCCATGGGGTTCTCTATGCACCAAAGTCCTGCATCCACACAGGAAACCCTGGTTCACCGTAGGGACGCCAGTCACTCAGACTCGGGCCAGAGCTTTGGTTGTGCAAGGATGCAGTTTAAATATGATATAAACGGTGAAATAACTGCCAGACACGGAGCTGTGTCTGTGAAGATGAAGAGGAATGCTTTGAGGAGTGGCGTGAGGACAAGCCCCACACTTCTGGGTTTGCTGTTGGCCTCAGCTCTGCAGCCTCGGCACAGCCTTCTCTGCAATTGCTCTCCTGGCCCCCGCAGGGCCGTGTGCGCCCGCGTGTGCCTGCATGAAGCTAAAACAAAATGCAGATCTTCTCAAGACTGCTCTACTTAATTCCATGAACCCACCACCGGTGCCAGCAAACCCGCGGATGGGACGCAGCAGCTTCCAGGAAAACAGCAACACCAAACCCACCCGGCGAGGGGCCTGGCCACGGCCGCTCTACATCCGGGGCCTCCGGCAGGCAGCGCTTGCTGGGACCCCGCGCAAGCCCCTCTCCTGTGGACAAAGGCAGAAGTGGGGATGGTGCTCTCCAGATGAGGCTGAAAAGGCTGCGTCCTGTGTGCTCCGCCTGGAATGGCTCGCCCTGGATGCCAGCCTTAGCCAGTGAGCAGCACAGGAGCAAGTACGGAAGCTCATGCCACACACACCTGAGCACACACCTGCACACACCTGCACACACTCCTGCACACACACCTGAGCATACACCTGCACACACACCTGCACACACCTGCGCACACACATGCACACACTGCTGTGCACACACCTGAGCATACACCTGCACACACCTGTGCACACACCTGCACACACCTGAGCACACACCTGCGCACACTCCTGCACACACACCTGAGCATACACCTGCACACACCTGCGCACACACCTGTGCACACTCCTGCACACACACCTGAGCATACACCTGCACACACCTGCGCACACACCTGCGCACACTCCTGCACACACACCTGAGCACACACTTGCACACACCTGAGCACACACCTGAGCACACACCTGCGCACACACCTGAGCACACACCTGAGCACACACCTGAGCACACACCTGCGTGCACACCTGAGCGCACACCTGAGCACACACCTGCGCACACTCCTGCACACCCACCTGAGCATACACTTGCACACACCTGAGCACACACCTGCGCACACTCCTGCACACACACCTGAGCATACACTTGCACACACCTGTGCACACACCTGCACACACCTGTGCACACACCTGCACACACACCTGAGCATACACCTGCACACACCTGTGCACACACCTGCACACACCTGTACACACACCTGGGCACACACCTGCACACAGTCCTGCACACACACCTGAGCATACACCTGCACACACCTGAGCACACACCTGCGCACTCCTGCACACACACCTGAGCATACACTTGCACATACCTGAGCACACACCTGCACACACCTGCACACACTCCTGCACACACACCTGAGCATACACTTGCACACACCTGTGCACACACCTGCACACACCTGAGCACACACCTGAGCACACTCCTGCACACACACCTGAGCATACACCTGCACACACCTGTGCACACACCTCAGCACACTCCTGCAAACACACCTGTGCACACACCTGCACGCACCTGTGCACACACCTGAGCACACTCCTGCACACGCACCTGAGCACACACCTGAGCACACACCTGCATGCACACCTGCACTCACACCTGAGCACACACCTAAGCACACACCTGCATGCACTCCTGAGCACACACCTGTGCACACACCTACACACACACCTGTGCACACACCTGTGCACACACCTGAGCACACTCCTGCACACACCTGTGCACACTCCTGCATGCACACTTGAGCACACACCTGCGTGCACACCTGAGCACACACCTGCACATACAGCTGAGCACACTCCTGCACACACCTGCGCACACACCTGAGCACACACCTGAGCATATGCCTGCACACACCTGAGCACACTCCTGAGCACACTCCTGAGCACACACCTGAGCACACACCTGCACACACACCTGAGCACACTCCTGCACACACCTGAGCACACTCCTGCACACACCTGAGGACACATCTGAGCACACACCTGAGCACACGCCTGCACACACACCTGAGCACACACCTGAGCACATGCCTGAGCACACGCCTGCACACATGCCTGAGCACACACCTGAGCACATGCCTGAGCACACGGCTGCACACACACCTGAGCACACACCTGAGCACACACCTGTGCACACTCCTGCACACATACCTGAACATGCACCTATGCATACACACACCCTGCAGTTGAGCTCTGACAAACCACAGCCCTGTCCACATCACAATTGTGCCTCCTGCTATGTCCACAGGTCTGAGTTCCTGAGCCTCGGAAGCAAACGTGATAAACGTCTATGTTCCAGCCACTGCGTGTGGGGTCACTCGTTACAAGGCAGCACCTAACTCATGCAGGAAACCATGTGAATTCCTGGCGTTGTTGGGGCCTCCTCCTGCACGGAGTCTGCTCGCTGCTTGGGGCTGCCACAGGCGTGGGGTTGCTGCCTCTGAGACCTCACATTCTCAGGTTCCCTCGGCCTCTGTACTGTTGGAAACTGCAGCCCCGTGGGCACTGGCAGGGCAGGCACCGCAGGTTCTCTTTGGAAGGAGCCTCACAGGCTGAGGGTGCGGCCCTTCACCACCCACTGCCCCACCCAGGGGGTGACTGCCTCGCATCAGCTCCCGGGTCTCCATGTTCTCCAAACCCCGAGAACCCCTTGGCCTTGTAGAGTTTATGTGAGTCAGGAGCTCGGTGCTGGAAGACGCGTCCAGGTCAGGCAGAGCCCCCTGGTCCAGCTTCCCCCTCGCTTGCTGTTGGCCTGGGCCACCGTGCTGCTGCAGGCTCTTCGGACTTTAGGCTCATTTAATGCCTGACCCTGAGCAGCAAGCACCACCCTGCGCAAATATTTATTTGACAAATAAGGGCTCACCAGGACGAAGGCCATGGAAGGCTTTCCCCAGGGCGGCCCCTGAGCGGCCATGGAGGCCGAGGAGTCTGTCCGCTTGGCAGAGGCAGGATGGATGTGGGGAAAGGGAGGCCTCCGACTGTGGGTCCCCAGCTCAGTTTGGGGACGGTGGGAGCCCCGGCTGCTGGAGCCTGGCTTGTGTGGCACAGGACAGTCCCTGTGCCTGCTCTCTCTGTGCTGATGAGACGATAGGGAAGGCCATGGTGCTGGAGGAGCTCCCGGCTCCCGGGGCTGTGGCACAGAAAGACACCCCAGGGTGGCACTCAGACAGCGAGGTGGCCTTTTGACCTCGCAGGGAAGTGCTTGGTCTCAGGGCCCAGCACAGCTGCCCGCCCCCATCACAGGAGTGGGCCCCGGAGCTCAGAGGACCGGGACGGGGACAGGGGAGGGTGTGTGTCTGCCTCGAGGCCTGGGACCCAGAGGAGCTCAGAGGACCGTGGCGGAGACAGGAGCTCAGAGGAGTGGGGTGGGGACAAGGGAGGGTGTGTGTCTGCCTTGAGGCGTCTCCTCCAGGCCTTCCTCTCCTTCAAAGGGACTGCAGCAACCAAGGTGTGGCCTGCAGGGGTGGACTCTGAGGCCAGCAGGGGCCCGTCCCACACCTCGCCTAAGCTTCACTCTTCCCCGACCACAGTGGCTGGTGGGACCAGCTGAGCTGTGCAGGGATGGACACCCTTGGGGTCAGCCTCAGGGGTTAACCCTCAGCATCCTCTCAGGCCAGGACTCCAGTAAAGATGTTTCCTCCCCAGGCCCTCAAGTTGCCCCAGGGCAAGGAGCTGGTGGCCCAGGCTCCGTGCAGGAAGACTCCTGGGTCCTCCGTCCTCCTCCAACACACCCTGGGAGTCCCAGGCAAGCACGGTTTCCTAGGCTGGGGCACCCCATCCAGACCTCTGCCCTCTGTGCCCTTCATGCTGGGCTTGGGGTGGAGTGCACCTGGAGGGGACCCATCCCCAGTCCACCTTGTTCCAGAGACCTGAGCCCTCAGGAAGCCCAGGAGAGCAGCTCGGGAGAGTGGCCCGGGAGAGCAGCTCAGGAGAGCAGACCCTGCTCCCAGCCCTGGGCCATTCACCTGCCAGAAAAAAAATCCCGAAAATTTGCTGATAAATATGAGAGAGTCACAACAGCCTTCAAATAAGTAGAAGCCCTAGACAGACTCCAGAACTGCTCCCCAGGCACAGGCAGCACCAAATACACTGCTGTCCGTCACAGTCAGGCACCCTGGGAAGGACGGGAGATGGGGGAGGGCAGGGACCGTGGGGTGGGGACCGGGGCGCCTCCCATCGGCTGGCAGCAGCCCCTCAGCAGCCTGGAGTGCTGGCCTGCCAGCCGGTCTGACTCTCCCGCACCACGGCCTCCCTGTGTGTCTGCGAAGTCAGCGTGAGCTGCTCCCTGGGCGGCACCAGCGTGGTGGCCTCTTCCCTGGAATTCTTTTATTTTTCTTTTTTGAGATGGAGTTTTATTCTTGTCATCCAGGCTGGAGTGCAGTGGCGCCATCTTGGCTCACTGCAACCTCCGCCTCTCGGGTTCAAGAGATTCTCCTGTCTCAGCCTCCCAAGCAGCTGGGATTACAGGCGCCTGCCACCATGCCCAGCTAATTTTTGTAGTTTTAGTAGAAACAGGGTTTCACCATGTTGGCCAGGCTGGTCTTGAACTCCTGACCTCAGGTGATCCACCCGCCTTGAGGGAGGTGGGTCTTTCTCTGTCACGGGGGAGGCGGGTCTTTCTCTGTCACGGGGGAGGCGGGTCTTTCTCTCTCATGGGGGAGGCGGGTCTTTCTCATGGGGGAGGCGGGTCTTTCTCATGGGGGAGGCGGGTCTTTCTCTCTCATGGGGGAGGCGGGCCTTTCTCTGTCATGGGGGAGGCGGGTCTTTCTCTGCCATGGAGGAGGCAGGTCTTTCTCTGCCATGGGGGAGGCGGGTCTTTCTCTGTCATGGAGGAGGTGGGTTTTTCTCTGCCACGGGGGAGGCGGGTCTTTCTCTGTCATGGAGGAGGCGGGTCTTTCTCTGCTTTGAGAGAGGCGGACCTTTCTCTGTCATGGGGGAGGCGGGTCTTTCTCTGCCATGGAGGAGGCGGGTCTTTCTCTGCCTTGAGGGAGGCGGGTCTTTCTCTGTCATGGGGGAGGCGGGTCTTTCTCTGTCATGGGGGAGGCGGGTCTTTCCCTGCCATGGAGGAGGCGGGTCTTTCTCTGCCTTGAGGGAGGCGGGTCTTTCTCTGTCATGGGGGAGGCAGGTCTTTCTCTGCCATGGAGGAGGCGGGTCTTTCTCTGCTTTGAGAGAGGCGGGTCTTTCTTTGTCATGGGGGAGGCGGGTCTTTCTCTGCCATGGGGGAGGTGGGTCTTTCTCTGCCTTGAGGGAGGCGGGTCTTTCTCTGCCATAGAGGAGGCGGGTCCTTCTCTGTCATGGAGGAGGCGGATCTTTCTCTGTCATGGAGGAGGCGGATCTTTCTCTGTCATGGAGGAGGCGGGTCTTTCTCTGCCATGGGGGAGGCGGGTCTTTCTCTGTCACGGGGGAGGCGGGTCCTTCTCTGCCACGGGGATGGCGAGTCCTTCTCTGCCACGGGGGAGGCGGGTCTTTCTCTGTCACGGGGGAGGCGGGTCTTTCTCTGTCACGGGGGAGGCGGGTCTTTCTCTGTCATGTGGGAGGCGGGTCATTCTCTGCCATAGGGGAGGCGGGTCTTTTTCTGTCACGGAGGAGGCGGGTCTTTCTCTGTCATGGGGGAGGCGTGTCTTTCCCTGCCATGGAGGAGGCGGGTCTTTCTCTGCCTTGAGGGAGGCGGGTCTTTCTCTGTCATGGAGGAGGCGGGTCTTTCTCTGCCATGGGGGAGGCGGGTCTTTCTCTGCCTTGAGGGAGGCGGGTCTTTCTCTGCCATGGGGGAGGCGGGTCTTTCTCTGCCTTGAGAGAAGCGGGTCTTTCTCTGTCATGGGGGAGGCGGGTCTTTCTCTGCCATGGGGGAGGCGGGTCTTTCTCTGCCTTGAGGGAGGCGGGTCTTTCTCTGCCATGGAGGAGGCGGGTCCTTCTCTGCCATGGGGGAGTCGGGTCTTTCTCTGTCATGGAGGAGGCGGGTCTTTCTCTGCCATGGGGGAGGCGGGTCTTTCCCTGCCTGGAGGGAGGCGGGGTCTTTGCCATGAGGGATTCGGGTCTTTCTCTGCCATGGAGGAGGCGGGTCTTTCTCTGCCATGGGGGAGGCAGGTCTTTCTCTGCCTTGAGGGAGTCGGGTCTTTCTCTGTCATGGAGGAGGCGGGTCTTTCTCTGTCATGGAGGAGGCGGGTCTTTCTCTGTCATGGAGGAGGCGGATCTTTCTCTGTCATGGAGGAGGCGGGTCTTTCTCTGCCACGGGGGAGGCGGGTCCTTCTCTGCCACGGGGGAGGCAGGTCCTTCTCTGCCACGGGGGAGGCGGGCCTTTCTCTGTCACGGGGGAGGCGGGTCCTTCTCTGCCACGGGGGAGGCGGGTCTTTCTCTGTCACGGGGGAGGCGGGTCTTTCTCTGCCATGGGGGAGGCGGGTCTTTCTCTGTCATGGGGGAGGCGGGTCATTCTCTGCCATAGGGGAGGCGGGTCTTTCTCTGTCACGGGGGAGGCGGGTCTTTCTCTGCCATGGGGGAAGCGGGTCTTTCTCTGTCATGTGGGAGGCGGGTCATTCTCTGCCATGGGGGAGGCGGGTCTTTCTCTGCCTTGAGAGAGGCGGGTCTTTCTCTGCCTTGAGGGAGGCGGGTCTTTCTCTGCCATGGAGGAGGCGGGTCCTTCTCTGCCATGTAGGATTCGGGTCTTTCTCTGTCATGGAGGAGGCGGGTCTTTCTCTGCCATGGAGGAGGCGGGTCTTTCTCTGCCTTGAGGGAGGCGGGTCTTTCTCTGTCATGGAGGAGGCGGGTCTTTCTCTGTCATGGAGGAGGCGGGTCTTTCTCTGTCACGGAGGAGGCGGATCTTTCTCTGTCACGGAGGAGGCGGGTCTTTCTCTGTCACGGAGGAGGCGGGTCCTTCTCTGCCACGGGGGAGGCGGGTCTTTCTCTGTCACGGGGGAGGCGGGTCTTTCTCTGCCATGTGGGAGGCGGGTCATTCTCTGCCTTGAGGGAGGCGGGTCTTTCTCTGTCACGGGGGAGGCGGGTCTTTTTCTGTCACGGAGGAGGCGGGTCTTTCTCTGTCATGGGGGAGGCGGGTCTTTCCCTGCCATGGAGGAGGCGGGTCTTTCTCTGTCACGGGGGAGGCGGGTCTTTCTCTGCCATGTGGGAGGCGGGTCATTCTCTGCCATAGGGGAGGCGGGTCTTTTTCTGTCACGGAGGAGGCGGGTCTTTCTCTGCCATGGGGGGGGCGGGTCTTTCTCTGCCATGGGGGAGGCGGGTCTTTCTCTGCCATGGGGGAGGCGGGTCTTTCTCTGCCTTGAGGGAGGCGGGTCTTTCTCTGTCACGGGGGGAGGCAGGGTCCTTTCTCTGCCATGGGGGGAGGCGGGTCTTTCTCTGCCATGGGGGAGGCGGGTCTTTCTCTGCCTTGAGGGAGGCGGGTCTTTCTCTGCCATGGAGGAGGTGGGTCTTTCTCTGCCTTGAGGGAGGCGGGTCTTTCTCTGTCATGGAGGAGGCGGGTCTTTCTCTGTCATGGAGGAGGCGGGTCTTTTTCTGTCACGGGGGAGGCAGGTCTTTCTCTGCCATGGGGGAGGCGGGTCTTTCTCTGCCTTGAGGGAGGCGGGTCTTTCTCTGCCATGGGTGAGGCGGGTCTTTCTCTGCCATTGGGGAGGCGGGTCCTTCTCTGCCATGGGGGAGGCGGGTCTTTTTCTGTCACAGAGGAGGCGGGTCTTTCTCTGCCATAGAGGAGGCGGATCTTTCCCTGTCACGGAGGAGGCGGGTCTTTCTCTGCCTTGAGGGAGGCGGGTCTTTCTCTGTCATGGAGGAGGCGGGTCTTTCTCTGTCACAGGGGAGGCGGGTCCTTCTCTGTCACGGAGGAGGCGGGTCTTTCCCTGCCTGGAGGGAGGCAGGGTCTTTGCCATGTAGGATTCGGGTCTTTCTCTGTCATGGAGGAGGCGGGTCTTTCTCTGCCATGGAAGAGGCAGGTCTTTCTCTGCCATGGGGGAGGCGGGTCTTTCTCTGCCTTGAGGGAGGCGGGTCTTTCTCTGCCATGGAGGAGGCAGGTCTTTCTCTGCCTTGAGGGATTCGGGTCTTTCTCTGCCATGGGGGAGGCGGGTCTTTCTCTGTCACGGGGGAGAGCAGGTCTTTCTCTGCCATGGAGGAGGCGGGTCTTCCTCTGCCATGGGGGAGGCGGGTCTTTCTCTGCCACGGGAGAGGCGGGTCTTTCTCTGTCATGGAGGAGGCGGGTCTTTCTCTGCCATGTGGGAGGCGAGTCATTCTCTGCCATAGGGGAGGCGGGTCTTTTTCTGTCACGGAGGAGGCGGGTCTTTCCCTGCCTGGAGGGAGTCAGAGTCTTTGCCATGTAGGATTCGGGTCTTTCTCTGCCATGGAGGAGGCGGGTCTTTCTCTGTCACGGGGGAGGCGTGTCTTTCTCTGTCACGGGGGAGGCGGGTCTTTCTCTCTCATGGAGGAGGCGGGTCTTTCTCTGCCATGGGGGAGGCGGGTCTTTCTCTGCCTTGAGGGAGGCGGGTCTTTCTCTGTCACGGGGGAGGCGGGTCTTTCTCTGTCACGGAGGAGGCGGGTCTTTCTCTCTCATGGAGGAGGCGGGTCTTTCTCTGCCATGGGGGAGGCGGGTCCTTCTCTGCCATGGGGGAGGCGGGTCCTTCTCTGCCATGAGGGAGGCGGGTCTTTCTCTGCCTTGGGGGGGTCTCGCTCAGGTCACTGTGGCTTCAGCGGCCCTCCCCGAGCAGCGGGTGTGAGGTTTGCTGGTTTGGGTGTGGGGAAGCCGGCACACCCGAGGTCCGGCCGGTGCAACCACGGGGTTTGCACTTTGACTTGTGGATGAGCGGTGCATGCACCAGGCCCTTGCTGCAGTTTTTTGTTGCTGTTGTTGTTATTTTTATTTTATGTATTTATTTGTTTTTTGAGACGGACTCGTCACCCAGGTTGGAGTGCAGTGGTGCAGTCTCTGCTCACTGCAACCTCCACCTCCCGGGTTCAAGCAATTCGCCTGCCTCAGCCTCCTGAGTAGCTGGGATTCCAGGCACGTGCCACCACACCTGGCTAATTTGTTGTATTTAAGTAGAGACTGGGTTTCACCATGTTGGACCTCGTGATCCATCTGTGTCGGCCTCCCAAAGTCCTGGGGTTACAGGCGTGAGCCACCGCACCTGGCCCGCTGCAGCTTTATTGATCTGAATACATTTTCCCCGTGGATGCTTTTTGGCTGTGTTTCTTTAGTGCTTGGTGGAATATTTTCCCAAATGCAGCTCCCTGGAGGCACTTCCCTTGTGAGGAGCAGGAGTGTGAGGGTCTGCAAAACCCAGCCTGTGCTTCTCGCCGTCCCGTGGAAAAGACGAGGCATGTCGTGCCCTGGCACATGATGCTCTGTTTTCTGAAATGGCACCCCTGGATCTCTGGACAAGAGTCCTCCCCATCTTGGCCCTCCAGCATGCAGGGCGCCCTCCACAGCCACTCCCGGGGGCTGGACAGAGTGGGACTGAGCAGTGGCCACAGGAAGTCACTGGCCACCCAGACCCCGGTCCTCCATGGGTGCTGCCCTGGGCCGAGGTGGCTGGGTCTGGGGGGCTGACACTGCAGGCAACGCCCAGCCCCCACCCAGCTCCTGTGTGGTGTTGGGGCTCTGGCACCCCGGCAGGTCAGCACTTTTGTGAGAGGTCGGTCCCCAAGCTGGCCCCAGCAAAACTCAATTAAAGGACAAGTCTGCTTTGGGGCCTTGTGGTTCCCAACTCCACGGGTAGAGCCACAGGGCCGCCGCCTCCCCCATGGTGGCTGGAAACGAGGTGGTCCCAGGTCTTTGTGTAGCCCTGGCCACGTTCAACCGTAGGGCCCTGGGTGTCATTGCCACTGCCCCACTGTGGGCCCAGGACTGGGGCTTTGGTGGTCCCTGCTATGGGGTTGGGGGCAGCCTGCAGCCAGGGTCACAGGCCTGAGCCTTGGACAAGCACAGACTGAACCCCAGGTCTGGCGCTCGTGCTGGCTGCCAAGGGCAGCGACTGCAAGACGGGGGTGCGGGTTTTGGGGGTGGCACGGTCTCCCTCAGGTTCCGGCATTCAACGAGGTTGTGCGGGACCAGGCCCGGGGTTACAGGCAGGGTGGACACACAGGAGAGGGGAGCCGTCCCGGAGCCGCTTTGCACCCAGAGAGGTGTGAGGTGCAGCCTTTCCACCCTGCCAGGAAGTGTAAACCCTGCTTTGGATCCCAGGGAGTTGGTGCCCCCCCCCGGATGTCCGCAGCTTCTCCCGGATGGGGAGCTGTCCATCTGTGAGGTCCGACCTGGGCTTCGGGCTTGGCCACTGCTGGACGCCAGGGAGGTCTGCCAGCCCCTCCGACTTTTCTTGCTCTTTTCTCTCTGCTTTTCCGAGGCCAGCTTTCCGCAAGGAACTTACTTGAAAATGGAGCCCCGGCATTCCTGTGTGCATGGACACTAAACCCAAGGCCAGCTCCTCTCTCAGAGCAGAAGTTAAAAATTATTCAATGCAAAATTCCTGGGCTGTGGAGCAGCAGTGGTTGTACCAGGCAAAGGTTTCCGCCGCCTTCCGCCGTCCGGGCCAAGATAAGACGGTGAGGGCACCCGGGGGAGTCCGCGCCTGGCCCATACTGCCCTCCGCTGTCCTGGGACCAGGCCCACACTGTCCTCCGCCCTCCCAGGACCAGGTAGGACTGAGGCTCTGTGGGTCTGACCCGCAGCGTCTGGAGGTTTTGTCTCAAGGGCTGGTGGCTTCTGATGAGCCGAAAGCTCCCCCACTCACAACCCCACAAAGCTTTTCTTCCGGGACCAGCCCCTCCCCGGTCGCCCGGCCGAGACCCAGCCCTCAGGGGCCTCCATGGTGTGCTGGGGAGGACCTGGGGGTCCCGCTGGTGAGCCCAGGGCTCGGTCGCGGCAGGCAGAGCCTGTGGGGAGAGCAAGGCCTCAGAAGAGGAAGGTTTCAGCCAGAAGCGCCTTCCCCAGGGCTGGCGGCCTCTGCTATTGGCTGGGGGGTGTTGAGGGTCGGCTGGGGCCTACGGGGCTCTGCTGGCCAGATGGGCCGGGCCTGGTGTCCCACAGCCTGATCGTAGCTGCCTGGAGGGGGCCACAGGGTGACCATGTGTGCCCTGGGAGAAGGTGGGGTCTTGGGTCCCCGTGATGATTATGGGTGTTTGGGGTTCCTGTAGGAAAAGATGGCTGTGAAGGCCCCGGAGTTCCCAGGGGGCCTGTAAATGACCCAGCCAGGGGGCCCTCGGAGGGGGAGAGAGACTGAGAAGCTCTGATTTACATTTCCTGGCAGAGAGCTCTTGCAGGGAAACCAGATTTATTCCAGTTGACAGGGCGAGGTGCATGGGCACTGGGAACAACTGGGTGGGGGCACAGCCTCCTCTGTCCCGGCCAAAATCCAGTCCTGCAGAGATTTGGAGCTCAGTGTCAGGGCGGCCTGTGAGGCCCGCAATGAGTAAGGCACCGACTTGCCTTTGACCTCAGACATGGAGAGGCTCCCATGGTGCTGGGCCACGCGCGGCCACTTGACACAGGGACGGAATGCTGTGGCCGTGGTGGGGGAGCTGCAGACCGCGTGGCCCTGGGCTGGGAAAATCCAGGGAAACAGGCACTGTTACGGATGAGCGTCGGCCGCCAGAGCGAGAGGAAGTGGAAGAGGTGAAAAGGCCGATTATCATAGAAGAGTTAGGAAAATCGATCAAAGATGGCCCCTTGAGAACAGATAAGTTCACAGCTGTGAGTTTTGGAAACCTTTATATTTTAAAAACGATTCCCAGGCCTCGGAGGATAGAGCTCACACCAACCTAATTTGTTATTGCCTTTTCTATCAAAGTTATGCTTGTGGTTGGGTGCGGTGGCTCACACCTGTAACCCAGCACGTGGGAGGCCAAGGTGGGCAGATCATTTGAGGTCAAGAGTTCAAGACAAGCCTGGTCAACACGATGAAACCCCGTCTGTACTAAAAATACAAAAAAATTAGCTGGATATGGTGGCAGGCACCCATAATCCCAGCTACTCCAGAGGCTGAGGCAGGAGAATCGCTTGCACCTGGAAGGCAGAGGTTGCAGTGAGCTCAGACCGCACCACTGCCCTCCAGCCTGGGCAACAGAGCGAGACTCTGTCTTAAAAAAAAAAAAAAAGA
Source organism: Macaca thibetana thibetana (assembly GCF_024542745.1). Classification (NCBI taxonomy): domain Eukaryota; kingdom Metazoa; phylum Chordata; class Mammalia; order Primates; family Cercopithecidae; genus Macaca; species Macaca thibetana. The sequence goes on from NC_065578.1 coordinate 330,656, forward strand.
GGTAAGCCTATAGGTTGCTTGAGAGTCAAACACTTCTGCAAGGCTTGGGCACACGTGACCTTCTGAACGCGCCGAGGCCACCAGCTCCATGTGCTGGGAGGCGCCTGCGTTTACTTCCAGTGCCGCCATCAAACGGCAGCTACTCAGCACTGTTTGGAAGGGGCTGTTTGCCGCCCTCCCGCCTCTCACTCCGCCGTCACCCGCTGCGCCTGGGGTCTGGTCTCCGCCTCTCACTCCGCCGTCACGCACTGCGCCTGGGGTCTGGTCTCCGCGGTCGCTCTGTTGGGCACCGGGGACTGGCTTGGTGCCAGGTCCCCCATGGCCGCCTGTTCTCACCCGAACTCTGAGCTGTTTCCCTGAAGTTAATAATCGCCTTCGCTTTTCTTCTTGCTTAGCTTTCTCTGAACTCATTACTAATTCAGCCTCAGACTCTCCCCCATGACTTAAATTCCAGCACGCCAGGTATTTCTGAGGGGCCTCCTGGAGCCTCCTGCCCTGCCCGGTGCTGGTCAGCTCCCTCGGGCCAGGGGCAGGGCTGGTGTCTTGCGAGCTTTGTGGTCCACGTCCCAAAGTCACATTGCTTCTCCCCTGGGTGGGGTTTTCCTGGGCCCCACGCCTCCCCTTTCTTGTCTACTCAGTGTTTTGGTGGAACAAGCTCCTCGCAACTCCCTGTGAGGGGGCACAGGGCAGGCCCCCACCAAGGCCTTCGCTTCCCTGCCAGTTAAGAAAACCTCCCCGCAGGGTTCCCGGCTCCCGAGGCCGCTGTGGGTCCGGTTCGCAGGGTTCCCGGCTCCCGAGGCCGCTGTGGGTCCGGTTCGCAGGGTTCCCGGCTCCCGAGGCTGCTGTGGGTCCGGTGACGGTATCCCAGCCCTGGGTCCTTGGTGTGGAACCTATTTCTGCGGGTGTTTGCTGAAAGTTTTTGGGGCCTTCTTTTTGTCTCCGTTATCCGCTGTCCCGTGAAGGTGGGTCTTTGTGTGGGTCTGTTTTCATCTTTCACCGGGTCCTCAGCGGCTCTTTCCGTTTGGAAATGCCTGACCTTCGGCTCCAGGAAATGTTCTTGAATTACAATTTTTAAACGATTTTGTTCTTTCTATTTTCTTCTTGTCGTTGCTTTCTCTTTCTCTGGTGAATATCGTTGCGATTTGGAGCAGGTCCTCTAATCCCCTTTTCTGTCCCACTTTCTTTGCCTTTTCACCTCACATTTGGGGAACATCCCGGCTCCATCTCCTCCAGTGCTTTTCGTTTTTGTCCTCGGAGTCTTTCTTTTTTTTTGAAACAGAGTCTCGCTCTGTCGGCCAGGCTGGAGTGCAGTGGCCAGATCTCGGCTCACTGCAAGCTCCGCCTCCTGGGTTCACACCATTCTCCTGCCTCAGCCTCCTGAGTAGCTGGGACTACAGGGGCCCGCCACCACACCCAGCTAATTTTTTGTATTTTTTTTTCCAGTAGAGACGGGGTTTCACCGTGTTAGCCAGGATGGTCTCGATTTCCTGACCTTGTGATCCGCCCGCCTCAGCCTCCCAAAGTGCTGGGATTACAGGCGTGAGCCACCATGCCCGGCCCCTCAGAGTCATTCTTGTCGCATCCTCATTGTTTTCTGTGGCCACATGTTTTCGCTCATCTCTTCGAGGACATTCCTAATAGTTTGTGCCTCTTCCTTTCAAGGCTTCCTCTCCTTGCACAGATGGTCTGGAGAAAAACCCGCATTTCTGTCCGTCACAACAACCACATTTAACTTAAAACAGGAAGAGAGCAAAATATTCCACAGGCAAAGTCAGGGGACTATTTTAATGAGAGAGACAAATGGTTGAAATCAACGCTGCACTCTGAGCCCTTACAAACCGTCGTGAAGAACTCCACAGAACGGTGGGGGCAGCCCCAGTGAGGACATCAGGAAGCAAAGCCCGCGTCATCAGACACAAGGCCAGACCCCTCACCACCAGGGAAGCGGAGTCACAGGCACGCGGCTGTCTGCGCCCGGGGTCAGGGCACCGGAGGCAGAGCCTGAGACAGGGGTCCCTGTGCAGGGCAGAGGGCGAGGTTGTGGGGGCCTCTCAGGGGAGGGCCGAGGGGTAGGACCCGACAGCAGAGGGATCCCACTCCTGCCTGAGACCCGCCGCCATCACTGCCGTGAGCCCTGGGCATTGGGCATTGGGCGCTGGGGCTGGGCGCCTGCCGGGAGGGCCTTGTCCGAGGTGGGGTGTCACCTGGGATGTGTCTGCTAGCAAATGGGAGAAAGACCGGGCGGCTGCCGGGGGTCGATGTCAGGGAACCTGCGGCCCTGAGCCCGTGTGTGGAGGGAAGCCCTTTGTCCGGGGAGGCACATGGCCGCCTTGGCCCCTGGATGCTTGCAGGGGATCTATACAGCGTTGTCAGATATGACAAGGGTGCCCAGGGCCGAGGAGGGTGCCCGTGTGGCCTCCTACAACCCGTATGGGAAGCTGGTGAACGCCCTCCCTCAGGGCTGGCTGGGTGCGTCTGGGGTTATCCCAGCTCCGGCTGCCGGAACAAAATACCCAGCCCGGGGACTTAAGCAACAGAAACGTGTTTTCTCACAGCCCCAGAGAGGGAGGGGCAGGTCCGGTGTCCCAGGGTTGCTGGGCTGGTTCTGGGTAGGCCTCTCCCGCTGCGTCCTCGCAGGCGGCCTCTGCGCACGTCCGTCCCGTGTCCCTTTGTCCTAACCTCCTTCTGCCACTAGGACACCAGTGGGACCCGGCCAGGGCTCATCCTCACAGCCACTTCCCACATACTGCCCTGTCTCATAGCCCCTTCTCCACATACGCTCGCGTTGTGGGTACTGGGAGTTTGGATTCTAACCATGAACTCTGGGGGGCACAACCTGCCAGAGGGGTCACTGCGTAGCCCGGGGGACCTCGTAATGCCTGATCCCTAAAAACCCCAGGAAGAGCAGAGTTCTGCTGCATGTTCTGCGTGAGAGCCGACTTTTAGGAGCAAGCAGGAAACATGGAGAAAGACCAGGAATCCTGGGGAGCCACAGGTGGAGGAGAAAACTGCACCGAGCGTGGTGGGGAGGGCGGGTCACACCCACCCTGGGAAGGTCGCTTGGGTTTACGTGGAGATGTTGTTTCGGGGTGGCGGGGCCTCGGTGTCCAGCATCCCTGGTACGTCCCTCCTGGTGGGGTCCTGCCAAGGATGACTCTCCGGCTGGGTGGGCATTGCAGCCTCCATGCTCGGGGTCTGGCATGCGGGGCTCCAGTGGCCGCACCCCTTGCCCTGCACCCTGCCTGCCGCCGCCTGCCCGGCCTCCTCGGCGGACGCTGGGCTCTGACTCCAGTGTCAGGCGGAGGCTGGGCCGGGGCCAGGATGACTCCTCCTGGGGTTTAATGTTTCACTTCCTCCCCGCTGAGTGACCCCACGCGGGCCCTGGCCCTGCTCTGCGGCCTCCCAGCCTCCCTTCCACCCGGTCGGGCTCTGGGGTCAGATCTGAGTCCCGGGTCTGCCGAGACGGGCTGTTTTCTGGAGTCTGGTGGGGAGGTGGTTGATGCGGGGAAGGAAGGTTCCCAGGACGCAGATTTTGTTTTCCTTTCCTGGACAAGGGCTGCTGCTCATGCTTCCGTGCTCAGCTTCCCTCCCAAGTGCAAGAAAACCTAGTGATTTTCTGTCTGTCCTAAGAAATACAGGCCTCTGGCCGGGCGTGGTGGCTCAGGCCTGTAATCCCAGCAGCACTTTGGGAGGCCGAGGCGGGCAGATCACCTGAGGTCAGGAGTTCGAGACCGGCCTGGCCCATCTCTGCTAAAAATACAAAAATCAGCCGTGTGTGGTGGCTGGCACCTGTAATCCCAACTACTGGGGAGGCTGAGGCAGGAGAATCACTTGAACCTCGGAGGCGGAGCTTGCTGTGAGCCGAGATCGCGCCACCGCACTCCAGCCCGGGCGACAGAGTGAGACTCCGTCTCAAAAAAAAAAAAAAAAGAAACAAAGAAGAGAAATACAGGCCTCAGGTAACTAGTGCTGTCAAAACAACCCCTCATGGCAAAATCCCTCACGCCCCCTCCCACACGCCCGCGTCTGCTTTCTGCCCCGCCCCAAACCACCTGCCACCGCGATTCCACTCTCAAAACTCAGAACAGGTCTCCAGCACTTCCCTCCCTAAACCGTTCTGTGCTGTCCTGGCAGCGCTAGTGGCATCGGTTCCCCCAGGGACCAGAGGGGCTGCCTCAGGGCGGGAGGGGTGTCCTGCAGGCCTGGCACAGGGTGGCTGTCCCTACACCCAAACCCTGCATACAGCCCTGCAACACGGGGAGGCCGAGGCCTCGCAGGGCCCTGGGCGTATCTGCCAGCCCCTCGGGGTCCACTGTCCTGCTGAGGTGCCCGCAGGAGCCTCAGTGGGCCGGGCACCAGCCCTTTTCAGCGTTCCGCCAAACAGCTGCCCCCGGGAGGCACCTGTGTTTGCGCATTTGGAGGTCGGTGGGGGTCCGTGCAGGCACAGAGCCCCACAGTAGCAGTGGACCTGTGGGGAGGCTTTGGGGACAGTGGCCTGGGGCTGACTGAAGCAAAACCAGAGCCTTGTCTGGTCACCCCTTCCCGACGGGCACATCCCACAGCGTCTGACATCTGAGGCTGCAGCCCTCTCAGGAGGGGGACACCGTGAGGGGCGTGGCTTCCTCACCAGGCTCCCTGGGGGCTAGGCAGGGATGGCTGGCTTCCCAGAGGCCTTCCAGAGTCACAGACCCGTGGGGTTGCCGCCGACCTCGCCCGCAGCATCAAAGGGCTTGGATCTCCATGTAGCCACCAAGACCTCCACTCCTGGAGACCCCGCCCGTGATCCCACCTCCCCAGGCAGACATCTCGGCTGCAGCCGTTGACCGTCCCCCGGGGTCACCGTCCCCTCTCTGCCCCGATGCTCTGACCACCTGGGGGCTTCTCCCGTGTCCTTTGGGCCTTCGGGAGACCCCACTCCACTTCGGGGGCCTGGATACAGGGTCTTGCCACCTCCCTCCCCAGGGAGGAGCCTGGGAGAGTCTGGAATGGGAGGGTCCCAGGCAGTGGGGGCCCTCGGGGTAGGGACCTGATCTGTGCGTTTGGGCACAAACTCCCTCGGCGTAAATGTCACCAGAAAGGAGTCCCGATCCGGACTCCAAGAGAGGGCTCTTGGACCTCGAGCAAGAAACAGTTCGGGCAAGTCCACTGAGTCAAGTGAAAGCAAATTTAATAAGAAAGTAAAGGAATAAGAGAAGGGCTGCCACGTAGGCTGAGCAGCGGCCTGGGCTGCTCCATCGAGAACACACTGTTGTTTCTTGATATGTGCTAAACATGGTGTGGATTATTCCGGAGTTTTCCAGGAAAGGGGCAGGCAATTCCCAGAACTGAGGGTTCCTTCCTCTTTTAGACCATCTGGGATAAATTCCTGGCATTGCCATGGCGACTGTAAACTGTCCTGGTGCTGGTGGGCGTGTCTCTCTCATGCTAATGTATTATAATCAGTGCATAATAGCAGTGGGGACGGCCACCTTGGTTTTGGTGGGTTTGGGCCAGCTTCTTTACTGCATCCTGTGTATCAGTGGGGTCTTTGTGACCGATCTCGTGCCAACCTCCTATCTCATCCTGTGACTAAGGACGCCTGACTGCATGCGAACGCGGCCCAGCCGGGCTCAGCCTCATTTTACCCAGGCTCTGTGCAAGATGGAGTTGCTCTGGTTCGAAGGCCTCTGACATAAATACCCCAACGAGGCTGGTCTCATGCTGCCAGGGCAGCTGGTGAATGTGGGCGGGCAGGGGCCACTGCCCCAGCTCCCGTGGGCAAGGCTGAGGGTGAGGGGCTCCCGAGCGTTCCACATTCTCCTCGAACTGCTGGAGGCACGGGTGTCTCCCATCCCAACACACCTCATTCTGTCCACAGCTCACCTGTGTGGACGCCGCACGTGGCTTCTGGAAATTCTGCTTTTGCATTTCGTACTCTGTCCAGGGGCCAAAACCCAGGTCTGGAATTGGTGTGGTCCCTGGTGGCACAAACCCAGTCCTGGCTGAGAGACCGGCCCCTCTCACTCCACTGAAGAGATAGGGGTCTGTGTGCTCAGGGGGCCAAGGCCAAAAGGAGACTGCTGTTCACAGCCCTGTGTGTGCCTGGGGCCCACTGTTCACAGCCCTCTGGGTGCCTGGGGGCTGGGCTGGGGGCTACTGCAACCCTTGGCCTATGGTGTGGTCAGGGGGAGGGGAAGGGGCAGAGCTTTGAGAAACATGGTGGAGGGGATGAGGGTGGGGGCTGAGGACAGTGGGTGTGGAGGTGGCAGCCCTGTGGGTGCTGGGCAGGGCAGAGGAACTAGGCCAGATGCTGTGTTTGTGTGGGGTGCTGAGCGGCCACCCTGAAACCTGCTGAGAAAGTAATATCCCGCACAGGGAGCTTCAGCTTCTCTGATGGGAGGCGGGAGGGGGTGCAGGAGGAGGTTCAGGTGGGAGCTGCAGGGCGTGTGGAGTCGGCCCTGCCCTGGGTCCCTGCGGGGGCCGCCTGGCACACAGGAGGGAGATTCCTTTCTGGTTGGACCTGGTCTCCCTTTATTTGCCCACGTTAATTGGGGCGCAGGTGCAGCTCTCAGGCAAACAAAGGTGCGGTCACCAGGCGGACTTAACCCTTTCCTTGGCACTGGTGGGGCCTGGGGGAGGGCAGCGGGAGGGGCGGCCGGGTCGTCAGTTTGAGGACCTGGCCCCACGTGCCTCTGTGGGATGATGGGGACCCCACACCCGCGCTGGCTGGGCTGAGACGGTCTGGCCCTGGGCGGGGCAGGGGCTGCACCTGGGCCTCTGGGCCACCTGCCTGGCTCGGCCGCGCCCCTTCTTTGGTTTCCAGCTAACGACCGGCGCCCACCGAGAGCTGGGGGAGCCCAGGGTGGGGAGGGCGCGGCCGGAGCGAACGCTGCCTGGGAAACCGGAGCCCCGCCAGGTGCGCGCGGGACAAAGGCGGCACCGGGAGGGGCGGGTCCTAGGGGGGGCCGGTCCTGGGATCCCCCTGCCCCTCCGCGGTCGGTGCGCTGGGGGCTCCCGTCGCTCGGGAAAGATCCCAGGAGCCGTGGGGGGAGGCCAGCGTGCGGGGCGTGGGGGGGGGCGGGGCGCGGCAGCGGGGGGGGGGGGGGCGGCAGCGGTGGGGGAGGGGGGCGGCAGCGGGGGGAGGGGGGGGGCGGCAGCGGGGGGGGGGGGCGGCGGCGGGGGGGGGGGGGCGGCAGCGGGGGGAGGGGGCGGGGGGGGGGGAGGGGGCGGCAGCGGGGGGGAGGGGGGGCAGGCAGCGGGGGGGGAGGGGGCGGCAGCGGGGGGAGGGGGCGGCAGGGGGGGAGGGGGGGGGGGAGGGGGCGGCAGCGGGGCGGGCGGGGCCCAGAACCCGGGACACGGGAGGAGGGGCCGGCCTCGAGGACGCGAGGACCCTGCCCCCATTGGGCCGGGTTTTGGGGGCCTGGGACACTCAGCCCTGCCCCCCACAGGCTCTCTGTGGCCCTGGGGTGGGAGAGCTGCTGTCGAGGACCCCCCACTTGGTCCCTCTCCGGAACCCGCAGCCTGGGAACCCTCTGGACTGAAGTCAGTCCCGGCTGGGGGTTTCCAGGAACAGGGCAGACGCTTTGAAGCAGGGGTGGCCAATCTTTTGGCTTCCCTGGGCCACATTGGAAGAATCGTCTTGGGCCACACATAAAATATGCTAACGATGGCTGTATGAGCGAAAAAACATTGCCAAAAAATCCCATTATGTTTTATGTTTTAAGAAAGTTTACAAATTTGTGTCGGACCCATTCACAGCAGCCTGCTCTGTTGGACAAGCTTAAAGCCTGGAGGGCACCCTTCCTGTCTCCCTCTGCCCGCCTCCCTCCCAGCCCAGCGGGCCCCACACTCACAGGGCCCGGGGTCCTCTGTCCAAGAGGGCTCCGTCCCCCAGCAGTGAGTGGGGTGGGCCCTGCAGGGGGTCTCAGCCATTGCAATGGGGAACCCTGAGCCTGCCAGCAGGAGTGGGTACTCTCACACTCCCTCCTCCCCCACCAGGCACATGCTCAGGTGTGGCCCAGCCTCTGGGTTCAGGCTCACACGTCCTGTGTGGCCCCGAGGGAGTTCACGCCTCAGCGGTGTCTTCCCATCACAGGAGCCCATGGAGGCCTTCAGGACAGGGCTCTGGGAGAGGAGGCCGTCCCCACGAGTTCCTGCCCAGTGGGAATGAGCAGGGGGCGGGGCGAGGGTCTCAGGGATGGTGGCACCTCCCAGCATTCAGGCTCCAGGCCTCAACCCCAGAGGGTCTGAGCTGAGCCCTCCACAACCTCTTCTGGGGCTTCCTCCCCCAGCCCCTCTCTTGGAGCTCTGCCTGTCCTCCTCCTCTGGGCTACTCACACACATGCACACACGCACTCGGCCACACGCGTGCTCAGCCACGCACGTGCTACTCACACACATGCACACACACAGTCAGCCACACGCGTGCTCAGCCACACACGTGCTACTCACATGCACACACGCGCTCAGCCACACGCGTGCTCAGCCACGCACGTGCTACTCACACACATGCACACACGCGCTCAGCCACACGCGTGCTCAGCCACGCACGTGCTACTCACACACATGCACACACGCGCTCAGCCACACGCGTGCTCAGCCACGCACGTGCTACTCACACACATGCACACACGCGCTCAGCCACACGCGTGCTCAGCCACGCACGTGCTAATCACACACATGCACACACAGCCACACACAGGCTCAGTCATGCAATGCTAATTATACACATGCACACACGCACTCAGCCACACGCAGGCTCAACCATACACATGCTAATTACACATGCCGCCGCAGGCCCTCTGTGGTCTCCTGCAGGGGCACACGTGTTCTCCTACCTGCCACAGCATGGACCCTGGGCCTGACCAGGCTGCCTAGCACCTGGTCACAGGGGAGAGGAGCCGGGGGTGGCAGCAGGGGTGACAGCTTGGGACCCCAGCTGAGACACGGGGATGAGCTGTGGGCTGCGTGCGGGGGAGGCTGGCTGGTGGGAAAGGGGCTCAGAGAGCAGCCTCCTCCCGCTGGTTGGTGCCGGAGCCTCCTGGGGGGCGCCATCTGACCAAGTCTGGGCCCGGCCCCTCCTCTGGGTGGTGGGATGGCCGCAGCTGGTCCCACCTGGCAGGGAAGTTGGCTGGAGTGACCCACAGGGCCCAGCCCACTCGGACACAACCATTGGTGCCTCGGGCTCCGGTCACCGCAGCAGAGGGCTGGGGCGCCACAGGCTGTGCTCGAGGGAGATCTGGGGGGTTCTGCGGTGTGAGAACTTAGGGAGAAGCTCCCCGAAGATGGACCTGCCCGAGCAGGGAGGCAGCCGTGCTGAGGACGGAGGAGCGGCCTGGGGTCTGTGGTGTGTTGCAGGTGAACTCTAGGGCCCTATCTCTGCAATGGGATGGCCTCTAGGTCGTGGGAGGGCCCAACCTGCGGGTTCTGGACCCCAGGGGCCACACTGGGTGGGACCCTGTTCACAAGGTGGGAGTGCTGCCCCAGGACTGCGCAGAGGCAGCCAGGGCTGAGCTGTATCCGGGGGAAGCAGGACTCTGAACCGGGGGACCTGGGTCCTGGGGAGCTTCGTGGGGTCAGAAGGTGGGGTGTCAACGTGTAAAGCAGTGAAATGGGCCCGAGAGTCCACAGGTGGAGTTCAGAATGGCCTTCACCAGGCAGCCAGGGAACGGTGTGGGGTGCTCACCAACACCCCCATCACTGCTCCGGGACCCCCGGCAGTCACAGAGCTCAGGCTTCAACGTTGGCCTGACACCAGGGCCAGGCCAGGAATCAGCCCGGGAGAAGCTGGGTCCGTCTCTGATGCTGGTGGGCGCGGCCCCACCCCGTTTTGTTCTTGGCGGAGCTGAAGCGGTTAGTTCAGCCTTTGTCTGGTGGCCTCCGACCCACCAGACAAAGGTGTGGGAAATGGGACCAGCTTGACTCGCTCAGGTGGGCACTCGGGGGTCCCGGCAAACCCTCTCCTCAAAGGCCCCCCCATGTACTACCACTGCCTCCCCAAATCCCGTCCCCACCCCATCCCCACCCCTGTCCCCACCCCCATCCCCACCCCTGTCCCCACCCCCATCCCTCTCCCCGTCTGTCAATCAAGACCGTCCTCCACACAACACCCCTGCACTGCCGCCCTCTCGGCCTCCCATTTAGCGAAACGGCTTCCCCACTGCCTCCTGCCACGACCCCAGCCTCCCCTCGGCCTCTGAAGGCAGCCGGGACCCCTGCTCCCCTCCCACCTCCCCACCTGCGCCCTCTCCTCCTCCTTCCCTCTAAAAGGATCTTCCTTCTCCGGGTACATGGTCACCCTGCACGTCGGGGGCCCGGCTCACCCCTGATATTAGCAACCCCAAGCATCTTGGCGCAGGGAAGGCCCCCGTCAGCCGGGTCCCCACGCAGCTCCAGGCAGCGCTGGCGTCCACGAGGGAGCAGGGGCAGCAGAGTCCTTCTCCCCAGACACCCCCGTGTTGTCGGAAAATGCCAGGTTCACCCCTGGCTGCTGTTCTCGTCTTTGGAGGACCCGGCTTTGCTGGTGCCACACGCCTGCTGCAGGCTGTGCCATGGAGGGCGGCACATGCCTCTTCTCACGCGGCAGCTGTGGCACCGGGAACTTCAGAGACCCCAGCTGGGCTGAGCCACCCTGGGCTGCGGCCTCGTGGGTCGTCCCAGATTCTAGCTTCATGGGCCCAGCCTCCTGCCCTAATGGCTGCTGAAGTGTCCTGCTCTCACACAAACTTGTGTCTAAAACTGTGGTCTTTGCTTTTCTCCCAAACCCGCCTCCCCGTGCTGCCTCCCTCAGGCCTGGGGGCTCCCCCGACTCACTGTCCAGCCCCCCAGCCCCGCGCTGCATCCTGGGAGCAGTTCCAGGCTGACCTCTGCTCTCCACGACTGGGAGGTGGCCCGTGTAGACAGAGCCCCAGCTCTCAGTCAGGACACCCGGCCGCCCCACGCTCAGCCCTGCCTGGCTTCTCCTGTCCTTCCTGGGTGTCCCCTGAGGGTGTGGCCCTGTTGCCGGGCCCCCTCCTGCCCCCTTGCCCTGCCAGGTCCTGGGGCCTAGACTGAGGGCAGGGCCATTGCTGTGAACAAACTGGACAGGCTCCGCGGGAGTTCAGAGCTGCCCCGTGTCTGAGGGCGTGGCTGTGTGAAGAGTGGGGTTCTCGGGCTCCCCTCAGCCAGGCGGGAAAGGCCCCAGATTGCGTGTGTTGTGTGACCCCTTTACTGGACAACACCTGGAACAGCCAAGTCCATGGAGACAGAATGGGGCGGTGGCTGCAGCCTGGGGGCTCGGCCTCCCATCGGCGACGGAATGTTCTGGACCTTGATACAAGTGGTGGATACTCAGCCCTGTGAGTGTAATAAATGCTACCAAATTCTCACCTCAAAATTATTTTATGCTCTGTGAATTTTGCCCCAATCAAAACACAAACTCTCTTGCAAAATGCACCCTTGTCTCCGCGCCTTCTCCCGTCGCACCCGGCCCCTTGAGAACAGCCAGCACCTGCCTCCCAGGTCCGGGCAAGCAGGCTCCTCTCCCGTCGGCCCACGGCCGGCCCCGTCACCCTCGGTGGCTGCCCAGACCCAGGCCTGTGTCCGGTCCTCTGAGCACCTGGAGGGGAGGAAGAACGTCTTCTCTCCTGGGCCTCTGAAAAGCGAGTCTGCTCCCCCGGCTGGGCGGCCCAGGGCACCGTGAGACCTGGGAGTCTGCTCCCCCGGCTGGGCGGCCCAGGGCACCGTGAGACCTGGGAGTCTGCTCCCCCGGCTGGGCGGCCCAGGGCACCGTGAGACCTGGGAGTCTGCTCCCCCGGCTGGGCGGCCCAGGGCACCGTGAGACCTGGGGGCGGCCCAGTCTGCTCCCCCCCGGCTGGGCGGCCCAGGGCACCGTGAGACCTGGGAGTCTGCTCCCCCGGGCGGCCCAGGGTGAGACGGCCCAGGGCACCGTGAGGGCACCGTGAGACCTGGGAGTCTGCTGGGCGGGCGGCCCTGGGAGTCTGCTCCCCCGGCTGGGCGGCCCAGGGCACCGTGAGACCTGGGAGTCTGCTCCCCCGGCTGGGCGGCCCAGGGCACCGTGAGACCTGGGAGTCTGCTCCCCCGGCTGGGCGGCCCAGGGCACAGTGAGACCTGGGAGTCTGCTCCCCCCCGGCCCAGGGCACCGGCGGCCCAGGGCACCGTGAGACCTGGGAGTGGGAGTGAGACCTGGGAGTCTGCTCCCCCGGCTGGGCGGCCCAGGGCACCGTGAGACCTGGGAGTCTGCTCCCCCGGCTGGGCGGCCCAGGGCACAGTGAGACCTGGGAGTGGAAAAGGCGGTGGTGGGGTTTTCCTGCTCTCATCCCAGCAGCGTCCGTGGTGACACTTTCCCGCCTTTGGAGACCAATCACCCGCAGAGGCCCAGAGGCCTCGTTAACTCTGCCGCAGTGAGAAAGGGGGAAGGAGCCGGCCCACGGGCAGGGCAGGGAGGTGCAGACTCCCGCAGCTTAGGGGCCTGGAGGAGCCTGGCCACACCTGGCCCAGCTGGGTCCGGCCTCTGCCAACAGGAGCCCAGGGCCCCAGGGCTCCCCTCCCTGCCGGGGAAACAGCCCATAACGACAGCCGACAGCCTTTCCTGGGGCCTGGGTTGCATCAGCCGAGCCGCCAGCCACAAGGGCCCCAGCAGCAGCCCCTGCAGCCTCTGGGGCTGTGCCTGCCTCTCGGGGCTTCCACACGATTCCTCCTTCCCGTGGTGCAGGCTGTGCGGACGGGGACCGGGCCAGACCTGACGCTGGATCCAGAGCAGCTTCCCAGACAGGCCACCCACCCCTCCGAGGCCTCTCTCGTTCCCCTGGCGGGAGTCCCCGGCCTTCCCGGCCTCTCTCCCCACCCTTCCCACCCCCCAGGAGGCCAGAGGACTGGGGTTCCTGCTCTGAGGCCTGCACTCGCCCAGGCCGGAGTCTCCACGAGGCAGGAACCCTAGCATGCGAGCAGCAGTGCCCACAGCACCCAGTCAGTCAGGAGGGGCCTCGCCCCACAGCCCCCGCTCCTCCCCTCCCTGGAGGTCACCCCACACCCAACTGCAGTCCCTCCTGGCTGACACCGTGGTCCTCCCGGCCTGTGCCCCCCCATCCCTCCCGGCCTGTGCCCCCCCAGTCCCTCCCGGCCTGTGCCCCCCCCATCCCTCCCGGCCTGTGCCCCCCCGTCCCTCCCGGCCTGTGCCCCCCCGTCCCTCCCGGCCTGTGCCCCCCCGTCCCTCCCGGCCTGTGCCCCCACGTCCCTCCCGGCCTGTGCCCCCCCGTCCCTCCCAGCCTGTGGCCCCCCAGTCCCTCCTGTGCCTCCCCTGGAACCTCATTCAGTGTCACTTGAACCCCAGCACCGGACCTGGCCCCGTCCATCCAGCCTCTGCCCTGAGAGTCCTGTGTCTCCAGAGGACACACCCTGCCGGGGGACAGTTGGGAGCAGCTGAGGGCCACCCGGGGAAGGAAGGCAAGGAGGGTGTGTAATCGCCTGACCACATGGCTGACCCCCTTGTGACCTCATGATCCCCACCACCTCATGGCCGACCCCACCTGACCTCATGGCCGAACCCAGTGACCTCATAGCCGACCCCACCTGAACTCATGGCCAACATGACCTAACTGCATGGCTGACCTCACCTGACCTCATGGCTGACCCAACCTGATCTCATGACTGACCCCACCTGACCTCATGGTTGACCCCAGTGACCCCATGGCCAACCCCACCTGACCTCATGGCCAACCTGACCTGACCGCATGGCCAACCTCCGCCAGCCTCATGACTGATCCCAGTGACATCATGACCGACCTGATCTGACCCCATGGCCAACCCCACCTGACCTCATGGCTGATCCCCATGACCTCACTGACCCCCCTGACCTCATGGCTGACCCCCCAGGAGGGCTCCCAGAAGGCCGAGGGCTGGGGACAAGGGTAGAGCCCAGTTGAGTCCAGGAGGCCGGAGGGGCTGCAGGTCTGGCAGAGCCAGGGGGAGCGGCCCTCGGCGTTGGCAGAGGGTGCCGGGGGGACCCTGCCAGGGCGTCCGAGGCCCAGGGGGGGACCTTCCCCACTGGCTGACCCAGGAGGGTCAGGGGTCAGAGGCCACAAAGCAGCATGGAGCGGCCGGGAGGCCACAGGGGACCCCGCAGAGCCCTCTCGGCCCCATCCTGGTGGGAAAGGAGCCTGTCCGTTGCCTTCCCGGCACCCTCTGGGGTCTGGGGCCGGTGGGCAGCCCTGGGAGGGCCCATTCTCAGTAATGCCTGGCGCTGCCTGGGGTTCCAGAGCCCCCCGCCCGGAGTCTGAGATTCTCACTCAAATTAGATGCTGATGCTGCCACCACCGCAGCTTTGGGAAGCAAATCTGTCGCCTGTGCAAACGTGGCTGCGTCAGAGCCAGGTCTGGGGGAGACCCTGGGCCTTGCCGGTGCCAGGGCAGGGTCTGCGCCAAGTCGAGGCCTCCAGGGAGAAAAGCTGCCCCCCAGCCTGGCAGTGCCATGAGTCTGTGGGTTCAGCAGGGGACACAGTGTGCAGCCCCTCCAAGGGTGTGCAGAGCCGCCTTCCTGGGGCCACCTCTGGCTGGAATTTCCCACGGGGGTCCTGGCCGTGGCCTCAGTAAGGGGCTCAGCTCCTCCTCCTGCTGGGGCAGCCCTGTGCCTTGAGGGAGGCGGGTGGTCAGCAGTGGCCGGAGGCCGCTGTTAGCCCCTTAGAAGTTGACCTTGAATGGGTTTTGGGGTTTTTTTTTAACTGTCATTTCACCTCTGCTTGGGGAAACATCCAAGTGGCTTTGCTGGATCTGCTGGGCCGGCCAGGAGGGGCATGAAGGCTGGTGCTTGGACCCGACCCAGAAGTGCACGGACGCTGGGGGCTGCTCTGGAGGGGCCCTGCCTGGGCAGAGGGCGGAAAGAGGGGTGCAGGGAGTGGGGACCGGGCAACACGGACTCTTAGGGACGCGGGTCTGCTCTGAGTGCAGGGCTGGCCCAACTCACGCGTCCTTACTGGCTGCAGTGGTGCAGGGTGGCCACGGGGCCAGTGGGCATCGTGGCACCAGCCAGGCGACGGGCATCGGCAGTCGGGAGCAGTGCCTTTGGCTGCGAGGACCCCGGGTTCCGGGCGCACTTTGAAAGCACAGCCTGCTCTCCTGGGAGGTGGGATGTGGAGGACCCCAGGTTTTGGGAGGCTGGCGGGGTCGGGTCCAGGGAAGCTCGGTGTCTGAGCTCAGGTTTGCGTGGGCCTGGGTGACCCCTGGCCACTTGCACTTGTAGAGGGCGTTAGAGCCTGGGAACCAGCTGACGTGAAGGACAGCCCTGGGGCGGTGGGTTCAGAGGTCAGAACAGGAGGGGCCAGAAAAGGAGCCACCAGGAGCAGGGAGGTGGGAAGTGGGACCTCTGGTGCCTGGAACCCAGGTAGGAAGGTGGGGACCCCCGGCGCCTGGAGCCTGAGGGGAAAAGTCCTCAAGGCAGAGGTCCCAGCCTGAGGTGCCAACCCTGCTGAGGGGCCGAGCAATGTGGGGTTGGGGGATTGGAGTCAGTGAGTCTGGATCCATCTTCCAGGCCCTGCAGTGGCCCCAGCCTTCTCCCCACAGGTGGATGATGGGACTCAGGCTGCAGTTTGCAAGGGGTCTCATAAAAAGAAGGAGGGGTGGGGGGCACAAGGGCACTCCTGCCCAGGACTCAGCATACGTTGGTGGGGAGAGAGGATGGTGCCCATCTTGGTTGTTGAGGCTTATATTGTTTGGGGCTCTCCTTAAGAAAAAGCACAGGCCAGGCCGGGCGCAGTGGCTCAAGCCTGTAATCCCAGCACTTTGGGAGGCCGAGACGGGCGGATCACGAGGTCAGGAGTTCGAGACCATCCTGGCTAACATGGTGAAACCCCGTCTCTACTAAAAAATACAGAAAACTAGCTGGGCGAGGTGGCGGGCGCCTGTAGTCCCAGCTACTCGGGAGGCTGAGGCAGGAGAATGGCGTAAAAACCCGGGAGGCGGAGCTTGCAATGAGCTGAGATCTGGCCACTGCACTCCAGCCTGGGCGACACAGCGAGACTCCGTCTCAAGAAAAAAAAAAAAAAAAAAAAAAGAAAAAGCACAGGCCAGGCACGGTGACTCACGCCTGCCATCCTGGCACTTTGGGAGGCCGAGGCGGGAGGATGGCGTGAGCCCAGGAGTTTGAGACCAGCCTGGGCAACACAGAGAGACCGCGTCTCTACAAAAAATGAAACAACTTAGCCAGGTGTGGTGGCACCTGTGGTCCCAGCTACTACCCAGGAGGCTCAGGTGGGAGGATCACTTGAGCCCAAGAGGCTGAGGCTGCAGTGAGCCAAGATCATGCCACTGCACTCCAGCCTGGGAGACACAGTAGACCCTGTCTCATAAAAAAGGGAAGACCAAGAGGACAGAATAAAGCATGAAAAATTGGAAAGAAGTGAAATATTTATTTAGAACCTGAAACAAAATCACAATAAATGGCAAATTTTGAAAAGCTGATAAATGCCACAAACATCATATAGTCCAGAAGGCTGGACGGGCCGGAGCCCGTGGATCCCGTCACAGCAGGTGGGGGTGGAGAGCCAAGGCGCGGGTGCGTCCGTGGGTGGCCGCACGTTCATCCCTGAGCTCGTCCACCCAGCGACACCCCAGAAGCCATGAGCTCACCCACGCCCAGCTCTTGGCTTCTAGATCCCATTCTCCACCGGGAGGAGCCGGGCCGATTCCTGGGCTGTGCAGAAAAGATACAGGCCTGGAGCATCTTGCAGGAAACAAGGAAGAAACAAGGGAGGACTCAAGGAATGATGGAGAGGACAGGAGCAGAGCCCAGCATCCGAGCGTCAAAGCAGACAATGGGAACAGCCCATGACCCGCGGCGGGAAGCAGGAGTGCCGGGGCCGCTCTGAGTGTGTAAAGTAAGCAAATGGGGAGCAGAGAAGCTTCTCCTCACAGTGGCATGTGGCTGATAGTGTGGAAGGAACAAGGTTCCTGGGAAGCCACCGTGGGGGACAGTCAGGAGCAGGACTCAGCACCACTCTGTGCCTTCCTAGAGCCACGAGGACCTGAGACCTGCACGCAACGTCCTGGCCCGGAACCTGCGAGGGCGTCAGGGAACAGCCCAGGCCTGTTCCGGGCTGATGGAGACGGCAGAGACGAACGGCTCACCGTGTGGCCCGGGCTGGGTCCTGTCTACAAAGGACGCCGTGGGGATAACCGGGGACGAGGTGTGGGAAGGTCAGCAGCCTGCACTCGGGACCGTGGGTGTGTGAGGGGCTGCTGTTCGCAGGACGGACACTAGAATGTCAGGATAAGAGCGTCAGGCCCCAGAAGCAGCAGCATCTGCAACTCTTCCGCAGAAATTATTTCAAAATGAAAAGAAAAAGCTTCCACTAAGGAAAGTCTCTAAAACTAATAAACGAGGAACCAAGGCCCCAGCCAGGCCTCCAGCCCCCGAGAAAAGGAGGAAGGAGTGAGGTCGGGTCCGGGATGAGAAGTCGGGGGGAGCAGTTGCCACGGAGGCACCGTGTGTGGAGTGAGCAGCCGAGGGGGACCTAGGGCCCTGGTGGGGGTACGAGAGGGAGGGGCTGGGACGAGTCACCCGAAACAGGAGGCCTTGCAGAGAGGAACAGACAGGCCCAAATGCCCCAGAAATTCAGGCAGGTGGGTGAGGAGGCGGGGACACGAGGTGGGGGGCCTGGAAGCTGAAGGTGGGAACAACTGCTGACCCCTCCCCAGCCCCAGGGGAGGGGGGAAGGGGGCTGAGTGGCTGGGGTGGGTTTGCTGGAGGGCTGAGGTCTGCGGGCCCTGCCCCATGCTGGGGAGCAGCGGAGGAGGGCAGGTCCCGTGGGTCCAACCCCGGTGCCCTGGGAGTCTGGGAGTCTGTAGGTGACACAGACGTGGGGTTGGGACATCAGGAGGTCGGTTTTGGGGATGCAGCGGTTGAAGGCTATGAGAATGGGGAGTGTCTGCGGCCCTCCCTTGGAGGAGGGGGAGGCCTGGGGGCTGGTTGGAGACCCCACGGGGGGTGCTGAGTGTGGGCTGCATGGCTGGCAATGAGGGGGGCTGCCCGAGGCCCGCTCTCAGCTACTCTAGGCCCTGCTGAGCAGTGGAGAAGTCTGCTGTAAGAGCACGGGGCTGCAGGCCAGGTGAACGGTGGCCAGCAGAGGCCTGAGCTCAAGAAGGTCCTCAGCCCCCCCAGACTCCCCAGCCAGGCCGCTCCAGGCCTGGGGCTCCTGGTGCCCTGGAAAGGTGGGAGGTGGCGGCCCAGGGGTGCACAGAGGCCTGCAGCTCTGCCGGCCGGGTGGGGCCCCTTCCCGTCTCCCCAGCAGGTGCGTGACCTCAGGCCCAAGCTGCACGCCTGTTTGCAGGGCACACACAGACACACAGGCCCGCCCAGGTGGGTCCCAGCACCTGCAGGAAGGCCCTGCCTGCCCTGTGTTCCTTCCTGGAGGCCGGTGAGTCATCAGCCGTCCCCACCTAGGAGCCTTCCCAGCAGGGCTGGCCTCGCCCAGCGAGGGGCAAGAGGGCTCACCCTGGCGGCCTGGGCCCCCAAAGCAGGCCCCGGTTTCCCCAGCAGAAGACCAGAAGCCCCAGACCCAGAGCTTCTCAGTCTGGCAGGGGCAGGACAAGACCATCCGAGAGCGGGGGGACACGTGGGGCTGTCTCGTCCTCCCCAGGGCCCTGTTTTGGAGGCCAGACCTAGGGCCTGAACCATCGCAGTGACTGCGGGGGGAGGCAGAGCTGGGGCCCCTCACTGGCCTCTTCCAGGGCGTCCACCCCAAGGCCTGAGGGGGCCGTCCCGGCAGCTCTCACGGCTGCTCCTCCCAAGGACAAAAAATGGCCGCCCTGGAACAGCACCCACCCTGGGTGTCCTGTCACCCACCGGGCCGGAGGGCAGCCTCGGACTCCCTGGGGGCCCCAGGGGAGCCACCCTCATCCATCTCTCAGGCCCCAAGTCCCCAGATTCCCTCTGGGCCTCGAGGAGCCAGGGAGGGGTCCCAGGGAGCGGAGGTGAGGGGCCGGGGGGTCCTGGCCGGCAGTGGGGCTGAGTCTGGGGCCGGCGTGCCTGGAGGGGCTGTCGGGGCTGGCGGGGCTGGCGGGGCCGGCGGGGCTGGCGGGGCTGCCGCCGGTGATTTGCCTGACATTTCCATAGCTGCTTTGGTTCCACGGGCTTGGATTTCCATACCTGCTCCCCCCCGGGGCTCGTGGAGCCTGCAGCCGTAGGTTCTGTTTCTGCCAGGTGCCCTCACCTTCTGGGACTCGGCCGAGCCCTGGGACACCGGCTGGGGAGTGGTTACCCAGGGCCCACAGTGCTGAGGGCCATGGCATGTCCCTCAAGGTTCCTTGAGGTTGGTCGTAAGGGCTTGGTCTGGAGGCATCTCTGGTCCGGAATCTCAGGACTCACTGTGTGTTTAGGAACTGGGTCAGCAGCCCCTGGGGTAGGCCCTGCCCGTCTGTTCCGAGGAGCCAGCTGGGGGCCGTTCCCGCACTGCTCAGGACACCTGAGAAGCCCGGTGTCCTCGCCACTCAACGGCCTTCCCAGGCACCCAGATCTCGGGCTCCAGGGCCCCTCCTGCAGTTCCCCTGTCCCGGAACCCCCACCCAGCAGGAGTGCCACCCCCCTCATGCACAGCTGGCCTCAGTGTCCCAGGCAGGGTTTGTCTCCCAGGTCCCCTCCCCACAGTCTCTCAGGGCAGGGCGCCCAGCAAGTTCCCCGGTGTCCAGGCCACAACCCTAGCAAACAACACGTGGAGGTGACGGCGGCACTGCCAAGCCCAGGCCAGGCTCCCAGGAATGCTCAGGCCCAGCCAGAGGCCTCAGGGTGAGCTCAAGTCACCAAACCCAGAAAGGCCGCACCCAGGGGGAGCCTGGAGTGTGAGGAGGGGCAGCCACGGTCCATCCTGGTGGCCTCGGCTCTCCAGGACTCAGAGGCTCTGCGCCCTTTCCTGCTCTGCCCAGCCAGGGCCTGGGTGCCCCGTTCACCTCCGTCTCTGTCTCCTGCTGCCCCCGGGGCCTCTGCTCACAGCAGCCACTTCTGACACCAGCAGAATGTCAACAAAGGTCACTGGTGGGACTTTAAATATACATTTAAATAGACTTTTTATTTCTAATAGTTTCTGATCAACAGAGAAGCTGCACAGATGGTTCGAAGATTGCAGAGACCCGGAGTCACTGTGAGCCCCGCACATCGGTGTGGCCCGTTTGTCGCAGCAGCCAGTGATGGCGAGCAGCTAAACCCCACACGCTGGTCGGCCTTCCCCTCCTGTCCTTTCCATCCTGGAATCCCATCCAGGCCCCGTGACCTCGTCACCTGTCTGTGGGCTGTGACAGCTTCTCAGACTTTCCTTGGTTTTGATGATCTTGACAGTTTTGAGGAGTGCTGGTCAGTTTTGTACAACATCCCTCAGTTTGGGTTTGTCTGATGTTTTTCTCACAGTTATACGGGGGTTATGGGTTTTGTGAAGAGGAAGATAGATGGAGCTCTAAGTTCCAGAGCCCAGTTCCTTCCACCCCATTGTGTCCGGGTTCCAGGCTCTCCACACGACCCAGCTCTGTCATCCCATCAGGGATCCGCACTCTCCACATAACCCAGCTCTATCATCCCGTCAGGGATCCACACTCTCCACACGACCCAGCTCTATCATCCCATCAGGGATCGGCACTCTCCACACGACCCAGCTCTATCATCCCATCGGGGTTCTGCACTCTCCACACGACCCAGCTCTGTCATCCTGTCAGGGATCTGCACTCTCCACACGACCCAGCTCTGTCATCCCGTCAGGGATCCGCACTCTCCACGTGACCCAGCTCTATCATCCCTTGGGGTTCCAGGCTTTCCACACGATCCAGCTCTGTCAATGCTCACCTCCATCACCCAGCAGAGGCTGTGCCCATCAGGTTTCTCCACTAGTGGGACTGTAAACAATTGCATTTTATTTATTTATTTATTTTTGAGTCTGTCACCCTCCTGAGATCAGAAGATCCTCCCACCTCAGCCTCCCAAGTGCTGGGACTCCAGGTGTGCACTCCCATGCCCAGCTAATTTTTTTAATTTTTTGCAGATACGGGGTTTCACCATGTTGCCCAGGCAGGTTTCCAACTCATGCCCCAGCCTTGGCCTCCCAGTGCTGGGGTTACAGATGTGAGCCATGGCACCCAGCGAACAACTGCATTTTAATTCCAAATATTTAAAAACTCCGCAATTCATTGTTGTTATTATTGCTGCGCAAAGCCAAAATCAATTGAGATTTCATCACTTTTTGCACAGCAACCTTCTGCCTGCAATCGTCCTGCAGGTGTGTGTGCTTTGCACATTCTCTTAGCAAACATTTACTGGTGGCAAATGTTCTCAGCTCTCTTCCGGTTGTTGTTTGTTTTGCTTTCCGGCCAGTGCTTATTGCAAAGCAATTGTTCCACTGTCTTCTGTCTCCATTGTCCTGTAGGCGTGTCTGCCGTCGGTCCCACCGCTGGTCTTCACAGGTGAACGTTTCTCACTCTTCCCTGGCTGTTTTCCACTGCTCATTATTGGCTTTCAGGATGGCTCACGTGGCAGCAAGCTGGGGATGTCTGTGTATTTATCCTGCTTGAAATTCATGGGGCTTCTTGAATCTGTCTTTGGATGTCTCTTAACAGTGCTGGAAAATTCTCAGATAGTATCTCTTCAAATATTAATTTCTCCCATTCTCTCTTCTTCCAAGTCTCTATATTTTATGTATGTATTTTACCCTCCCACCCTTATCCATATTGTCTTTTAAAAATATCTCTAGCCTTCATTCTGGATAATTTACACTTACCTGTCTTCCAGTTCCCCAATTTTCTTTTTCTTTCTCTCTCCTTCTTTCCTTCCTTCCTTCCTTTCCTTCTTTCTTTCTTTTCTTTTCTTTTTTTTTTGACAGAGTCTGGCTCTGTCACCCAGGTTGGAGTGCAGTGGTGCAATCTCGGCTCACTGCAACCTCCACCTCCTGGGTCCAAGTGATTCTCCTGCCTCAGCCTCCTGAGAAGCTGGGATTACAGGTGTGCACTACCACACCTGGCTAATTTTTGTATTTTTAGTGGAGACAAGGTTTCACCATGTTGGCCAGGATTATTTCAAATATCATGACCTCAAGTCATCCTCCCACCTTGGCCTCCCAAAGTGCTGGAATTGCAGGCATGAGCCAACACATCCAACCCCTGATTTTCTTTTCAGCCATTTTAAATCTTCTATTAAGCCTATCCATTGAGTTTTAAATTGTGGTTATCATGTTTTCATTTCTTTTCTTTTTTTTTTTTTTTTTTTTTTGAGATGGAGTCTGGCTCTGTCACCCAGGGTGGAGTGCAGTGGCCGGATCTCGGCTCACTGCAAGCTCTGCCTCCCAGGTTTACACCATTCTCCTGCCTCAGCCTCCCCAGTAGCTGGGACTACAGGCGCCCGCCACCTCGCCCAGCTAGTTTTTTGTATTTTTTAGTAGAGACGGGGTTTCACCATGATAGCCAGGATGGTCTCGATCTCCTGACCTCGTGATCCGCCCGTCTTGGCCTCCCAAAGTGCTGGGATTACAGGCTTGAGCCACCGCGCCCGGCCCTCATGTTTTCATTTCTAAAAGCTCATTCAGTTTTTTTTTTAATCTACTCCATAATTTTTATAAGGTAAAGTTCTCTGCAAATATAAAACATCTTTTTTTGTTTTCAACATACTGATTTTAGTTGTTTTTTGGTCTGTCTCTGATAACTCCAATATCTCTAGGCCTCTAGCAGGTCTTACTGGTGTCTGTTTCCATCAGTTCTTGCTTGTATCATATCTTTGCGAGACTGGTTATCTTCGACGGTGTGCTGGTCACTGTACTTGAACAAGTATCTGTAGGATGATTTGATGCCTCGGGCAAACGCCCTGCCCCATGTGGCTTTCCTCTACCAGACACCTGGGACAATACTGCCTGCACCTGAGTGGCCTTTGGGTTCTTTGGAAGACCCAGGTGGCTTGAATTGGGGCTGCAAGGATGGAGTCACCTTCATTTCATCCTCACTTTGGGAGTGGAGTCCTTTGGGGCTCCCAGGTTCTGTGGGGAGGGTCTCCTGGTGGATGATTTCCACATTGGAACAAAAGTCCACAACTGCTGACCCCGAGGAACGTGGCATAGTGCTCTAGGCTGTGTTTTCTCCGTGACTTTGGCTTGGTGAGTTCTCGCCAGCTCCTCGGCTCTTCGAAGCTTTAACCAGATGGTTGAACGTTTCGGTCCTTTTCCGCCAGCAGGTGGACCTGAGAATCTCTGCCAGCACTCCTGTGAACAGGCCACCCCACGGGCATTGGCCACGTCCCCTGCCTGGGACACTCCCTCCCTTTGGCCTTCGGGACCCCACACTCTTCCCATCCAGGAGTCCTGGGATTCCCCAGGGCACCGCCAACCTGACCGCAGCCTCCGTTCCCTCCGTCATCAGGCACGGCCAGTGCACTTCCACCCAGTCTCTGCCGGGCTCCATAGCCAGCATGGAATCCCCACTTGGGAAACTCCCACTGAAACTGCATCTGCTTAGCTGGAGTCTGCAGGAAATCTGTGCCAATGACACCAGAGAAGAGTGTGCACTCTTCCCAGCCTCCAGACGCCTTGACTCCGTCTCCATCCGCCCACTCCATTTCCCCGGCACCAGCACCCCAGCCCATTGGTTCCCAGGGATGTCTGTGCCCCGGTGGCTGAGTGAGTTGAGCCTTGGAGGCACGTGGTGACTGGCTGCCCACAGGCTGGGCTGGGAGGCCATAGGGTCGACCCCTGGATTTGACGCCCTAGAGGCCTCTGGGGACGAGGGTGGCTGTGGAGGCCTGGGGCAGATCTCAATGAATAACTAAGAAGAAAACAAAGTGACAGGCTTCAGATCAAGCTCCCAGGAGAGGGCTGTATCTCAGAACACAGGCAAAGCTTCCAGATTTTTGGTTAACGCCTTCCTGAGAATTCAGTAGAGGTCTTGGCTAAGCATCACAGCGCTCAGGGATCCAGCCTGGGGGGACACAGGAGCATCAGGGCCTCAGGCAGAGGTGGGTCCAGTCAGGGTGAGCCAGGCTGCAGGAGCCTGTGCTGACCCACCAGGCCCCGGCTGGACATGGGCAGGTCCCAGAGCTTGGTTCTGGGCAAGAAGGTGGGGGGAGGGTGGCCCGGCACTTGCTCAGGAGGGCCGGGGGAGGTCCCAGGCACTGGGCTGGTCCACCCTGTGGCAACCCACTGTGGGCAGACCCAAGGTTGTACAGCATGACCAGGACCCAGGACCTCGGGCTGGGGACAGAGTGACCTTCTGGCTTGAACTGTCGTGCCCTGAGCTTGCAGTGGCCAGCAGGTGCCTGGGCCCTTGGGCCAGGTTGGGGGAGCCGGGACGAGTGGGAGAAAAGGTAGCTGGAAGAGGGTGCAGCAGGCTCCCCGCTCTGTGCAGCACTGAATCACAGTGGTGTCACCCGCCTCGTCTGGCAGCATGGCAGGAGGGTGCAGCCTGGGCAGGGAGCACTCGGCCCTGGAATCAAGGTCCAGAGGCAAAGGCAGCAGGTGGGTCCAGGGCGCTCTAGGGACTGCAGCCCCCGCCCCCGGGCCCCCAGCCCAGCCCCTCCATCCCCGCCAGGCCCCCAGATCCGTCCTTGCCCTGCCTCCCATTGGCCTGGAGGCTCACTGGCCTTCCCACCGGGGTGGAAACGGGTGTCTGCTACTGGGGTTCGCGTAGAGCAGGAAGGGGGAAGGCAACGCGGTGGAAAAGCCACCGCTGGGTGCCCGAGGTGGCGGAGCTGGTGGGAGGGGCCTCCGCCGATCCTGCTGAATCTCAAACTCTAGGCCCTGGGGACGCCCCACCCTTCCCGCCGGGGAGACTGGGTTTTCCTCCTAAGGTTCTCCAAGCAAAGCCTGTCTGGGCCGGGCGCGGTGGCTCAAGCCTGTAATTCCAGCACTTTGGGAGGCTGAGACGGGCGGATCACGAGGTCAGGAGATCGAGACCATCCTGGCTAACACGGTGAAACCCCGTCTCTACTAAAAAATACAAAAAACTAGCCGGGCGAGGTGGCGGGCGCCTGTAGTCCCAGCTACTCGGGAGGCTGAGGCAGGAGAATGGCGTAAACCCGGGAGGCGGAGCTTGCAGTGAGCTGAGATTGCGCCACTGCACTCCAGCCCGGGCGACAGAGCCAGACTCCGTCTCAAAAAAAAAAAAAAGCCTGTCTGTGTTCCAGGGTGGTGATGACTAGAGGAGACAAAGAGAAAATTAGCCCCAGAACCTCCTTCAATTAGTGGAGGCGCCAGCGGGCCTCCCCTCAGCCGGCCGGGGGGTCACGGGCCCCTCCCACCTCCCGGTCAAGACCCCGACATTGCGGAGGGTCAGGAGGGGTGGCAAGGACCCTGGGCCTGGCACCCTGGGTGGGACACCGTCCCCAGGGAGGGCTGGGCAGGCGCCCCCACCCTCCACCCACCCTCCACCCACCCCGCCGGTGCTGGCGCCGCAGTGGCCAAGGATCCAGGAGCGACTCCCGCGCTGCGCGGAGAACCCGGAAGTGGAGGAGCCCGGAAGTGGAGGGGCCCGGAAGTGGAGGAGCCGCGGGCGGCCCTGATCCTGTGTCCCTTGCAGAGACGGGCCCCAGTCCTGAGTCCGAGGCTCTTGGGCCCTCCCCTTCCTCCCAGCACCGTCCCAGGGGGAAGGTAGCCCCTGGCGCAGGTGGGACCCTCCGCAGTCTGGCCCAAGAAACGGGGACCCTGTGGCTTCCTGTGGCCTCCGGTGGCTGGTGCCATCAGGAAGTAGCCCAGAGCCAGAGCACAAACGGGCCTTTGTCCTGCCTGCCCCGCCCAGCGAGACCTTGGGCCCCGCCAGGGCTGGGGGCTGGGGGCTGGGTCCCCTCTGGCCGGCTCTGCCATCAGCGCCAGCCTAGGGGCAGTTTCTGCTGCCCTCCTGGGTGGGGCCTCCCTGGTCCCTGGAGAGCCACACCCCCTCCCCTCCACTGTCCCCACCTGGTGCCCCCCCCTGGCTGCCATGACAACATCCTACCCAGCAGGTGGGCCAGGCCGGAACCTTTGGCAGCCACCGGTTCCTGGTGATTCCGACCCCAAGTGCAGCCACTGTGAGGGGTCAGCTGTGGAGTGGCCCCACACTGACCAGCTCACGCCAGCTGGCAGAGCCGCCGGGCCCTCTCCATGGAGGAGCAGAGAGGCCTCAGGCGCCACCCGCCGTGCCCCAGGGCCACTCACTTCCTTGGTGGGTGAGGGATGCCGGCCTGGGCCTCCCGAGACTTGAGCCCTGCCCCTGCCCTTGTCCCCAGAGAGACCTGTGCCAGCGAGCGTCACAGTCCTCCCCTCCCTGAGCCTTGCACCCAGGCGGTGCAGGGGCCCTGCTGCACCCCAGAGTGGGCATCAGCCCTCAGCCACTCCATTAGCTGTCCCCCCCAGCTCAGGGCCTCAGAACCGGCCATCCACGGGCTCAGAGGCACCTGAGGGTCCTGGGGCCTAGGTGGGGACTGGCTGGCTCGGGGTCGTCCAGCAGCCATACCCAGGTTCATCCAGGATGAGCAGAGCAGTGTGAACCAGTGATTGGTTCAGAAGCAGGTGAGGGGCCAGGCGTGGTGGTTCATGCCTGTAATCCTAGCACTTTTGGAGGCCAAGGCAGGCGGATCACCTGAGGTCGGGAGTTCAAGACTAACCTGGCCAACACAGTAAAACCCATGTCTCTACTTTTGGAGGCCGAGGCAAGCGGATCACCTGAGGTCAAGAGTTCGATACTAGCCTGGCCAACACAGTAAAACTCCTGTCTCTACTAAAAATAGAAAAATTAGCCGGGCATGGTGGTGCACACCTGTAGTCCCAGCTACTCGGATGGCTGAGGCAGGAGAATTGCTTGAACCTGGGAGGTGGTGGCTCCCACCAAGATTGGGAGCCAAGATTGCACCACTGCACTCCAGCCTGGGCGACAGAGCCAGACTCCGTCTGAAAGAAAAAGCAGGTGAGGAAGTGTGAGCAAGTCTGGCCCATGCTGCCAAGCTCCCGCTTCTCCGAGCGGCTCCACACGAGAAGCAGCGGCAGCTCCAGTTCCACAGCCAGACACCGGTCATTTTCCCTCTACTAGGGAATTAGGCAGGATGGTGTGGGGCCTGAGTGTCACCATGAGACCAGGAAGCAGGTGTTCAGCCAGACGCAAATATTCCTCCTCAAAGCCAGGGGAGCGGCCACAGTGGATTTTATTACGGGGCTACGGGGGCACGCCCAGCGCCCCGCTGCTCTCCACGTCCACAGCAGCGAGGGTGGAGGGCCCTGTGCTGTGCAGGGCACAGCTCGGCTGCACCTGGGCCAGGACACAGCTGCCCAAGTGGGAGGAGCTGTGGACGGGGCTGGGGCCTTCCTCCTCCCAGGGCCGGTGAGTCACTCGTTCACTGTTTCACGTTCCAGGTAGAGACAGTTTATTAATCTGCAGAAAACTCTGGGGCCTTTTATCTTTGTGTTTTCTTTTTTGAGACAGGGTCTGACTCTGTGGCCCAGGCTGGAGTGCGGTGGTGCGATCAAGGTTCACTGCAGCCTCCACTTCCCAGGCCCACAAGTGTGCACCACCACAGCCGGTTAAGTTTTAAATTTTTTGCAGAGATGGGATCTCACCATGTTGCCCAGGCTGGTCTCAAACTCCTGGGCTCAAGTGATCCGCCCGCCTCAGCCTCCCAAAGTGCTGGGATTACAGGCGTGAGCCACCGTGCCTGGATGGTGTTTTACCGTTGAGGTCAGAGGGCAGACGTTGCGCCAGGTGTTTCGTCTGCGCGTGGAGCTTTGGAACTGATGGAGAAGGCAGAGTCCTGATCAGAGCACGGGGACAGGGGAGATGAGCAGGGAGGAGGGAGGGGAAGGAAGGAGGCGCCAGGCTCTCCGCTCAGTGGAGGTCAGTGGAGTTTGCTTCCTGCTCACACTGGGCCTGATCAGGTCAGAGGGCACGCGGGGGCCACTGTCTGTCCTCCGTGGGGCCTTGGCCTGTGTCCGAGGGAGGGAGACGGTACAGGGACGCACGGCTCTGCGAGGTGTTCCCTGGCGGGACCTCACCTGTGTTCTCTCTCTCCCTGTCTCAGTCAGAGCTGCCCCCAGGCTCCTGCAAACCAAGAGGGGGTCCAGGAAGAACTGCTCCTGGGGCCTGGACAGAACGGAGGACGTGTGCATGAGGCAGCGTGGACCAGAGGGGCCTCCCGGGCCGCCTGCTCCATCCAACCGGGCCCTAGTCCTGCCAGACTCACCTGAGGATGCCCGTGGGTCCCAGCGACACCCCTGCCCCTAATTGAGACAAGGGTGGGGGTGGGGCTGTGTGCCTGCGTCCTGGCCCTCCCAGGGCCACCCTCAGGAGTGGCTGCACAGGCTCTGGCCGGTCGGAGCAGCCCACGGAGCCAGGCCCATCCTGGGAGGCTCAGGGCTGCAGCCCATGGACTCATGAGGGGGGCTTCTGGGGTCTAAGGCCAGCGGTCCCCTTTCTTCTCGCTGAGGCACACCACGTCAGAGGCCCCAAGCTCCCACCAGGACTCCCCAGGCAGCAGGTTTCCCTCCACAGCCGGGAAGAGCCCCACCTTCACCACCCCCCACCAGCCAATTCCAAGACCACCGAAGCCCCCAGACCCGGCCCTCGGCCCCTCCTGCCCCCCGCCTCTCCCTGCTGCTCAGAGCCTCGGCCAGCACCTAGGGACCCATGTCCACGTCCAAAGCGGCCCTTCCCTCCACGATTCTCTGTGGCCCTTGGAGAAAAGAGCAGCCTCTCCCGAAGCTCTGCCCTCGGCCCTCCCTCCCCGGAGCCTTTGCCCAGACGTCCCGTCCCATCCCGTCCCGTCCAAGGGGCTGTCACTCTTCTGCCCACCTCTTGCCCATTCCCGGACAGCCACAGCCGTGGGAACCATGCAGCCTGTGGACACAGCCCCCAGCGCAGCTCGACTCTGCCTGGTCCCCACGGCTTCCAGTGGCTCACCAGCCGCCCCGTCGCTCCATGAAATCTGACCACACCTGTCCCGACACTCGACCAGCTCCCAGGCAGGTCCCGCCGCGCAGGGGGCCAAGGGCCACGTCTGGGACCAGTGAGTGAGGCGGCGTGTGGGCAGCTGGGGTGTGAGCCCGAGACGGGGGTCCGGGCTTCTCCCACTCGGACGCCAACCGCAGACTCTGGATTTGGAGGTGTGGGCAGTGCCTCATTCTCCCCAGAAGACAAGAGCCCCCCGGCCGGGTGTGTGCTGACCCCACCCCCACCTGTCCCACACAGACACCTGAGTGGGCATCAGAGTGGGCCGGGCCCTGACTGTCCGAGGAAGGGCCTGTTGGGGCGAGGGCAGTGGGTCAGAGGTCACCGGTGCCCCCGGGGCCCGCTTCCAAAAGCCCTGCCAGGAAGTGGCTCAGACCCCACGCCAGGGCCAGAGGCCAGCGCCAGTGAGCCTCCGGCCGTCCCAGCCCCCGGCCCCGCCCATTTCTAAAGACCAGGCACAGGGCAGTCGCCTGAGCTTTCCCAAGCCCCAACCCCTGGGGCAGAGTGAAAACAGTGCCAGGAGCGCCCGGCACAGGCCCTCGGTGACGAGGCTCCCAGCGGAGCTCCCAGAGCTTGTTATGGAAAATCGTGGTGTCCGCCGGGACCTCTCTGCCGGTCGGGCTAATTACGGACTGTTTGTGATTTCACTATGGGCCCTTCCACTGGGAACCACGAGAAGCAAACACGTTGCCATGGGAGGGTCGCTTCCCGGACAGGGCGGGGGCCCTGCCCTCCCCACCCCCAGACTCCTGGTCCCCCAGGCCTTCCAAGCTCCCAGAAGAAAACTTGTACCCCAGTCCAGGGGCTCCAAAGTGACCTCCAGAGCCCAAAGAGGGGTGTTCCGGGGGCTACTGGGGCTTCAGCTCTCCCTGAAGGCTCAGGAAGGCACCCACACCCCTCCCTCATTCACCCAGCTGTGGGTCTGTGGGGTCTCGGAGCCTCCTGCCCATTGGGGTGGGACTGGGAGCACATAGCTCCTGCGAGGCCCTGGCGAGGAGACGGATCTTGAGACCCACATAGGCCTGCAGGGGTCCCTTCATTGCTCCAAAATTAGGGGCTGGCTGGGGGCCTGGAGCTAAGACCGGCAGGTCTGGCCCCTGCCCTCTGTCCACGAGAGGCCTTGGCCCCATGGGACAGGGCACCAGCACTGCAGGGAGGTGGCAGGCAGGTTGGACCCACCCTGGGGCCACCCCACCCGCTTCTAAGGCAGCCTGGGAAGGAGCCCTGCGGAGCTGGGGGCGGGGAGGCGGGGGTGGAGGGGTGAGAGTTGCCCGCGGCCTCCCCTGTCCCTGCCCTGTCGCCCACGCTCCACGCAGGCCCCACAGAAGCCTTCCCATCCTGACTTTTGTTCAACCTCAGTGGGCGGCAAGGTGGGGGCAGGACGCGTGTGCGGGACCTGGGCCTGCGTCAGCGTCACCAGCCCGCCTCCCGCCCGGCCTATGGGAGCCCAGGGGACACACCTGTCGGGGGCCAGGAGCAGAGATTGGCCAGCGGGAGCTCGCACCTGTGTGGGGCGGGGAGCAGCGCTCCTTGTAAGGCGAGCCCGGCCGAGCCGGCTCTTCCCTCCCGAGGCCCCCACCTCGCCACCACCTCCCATTGTCCCGTCACCCTCGAAACTCTCCCAGAGAGGGGCGAGTTATCCAGCTGTGCAGGTCTGAACTGACTTTTCCTGTGCCAGGGCTTCGCCTGAGCAGAAGCAGGAAGCTCACCTTTGCAGGGCAGCGGGCAGGTCTCCCCGCGCCAATGGACGCCCCGTGCCGACAGACGCCCTGAGGCCTGACCCTGGCTGAGGCCAAGTGCCCAGCTCTGTGGACCCGGACGGACAGGGGCTTGGGTCCCCCCCATTCCTTCTGAAGCTGGTTCACACCCACCCGGGCCTGGCACACGGGAGGCGCTGGCTGCAGGGTTGGGGCGGGAGCAGCGGTGGAACCTGTCGGGGCAGGTAAGAGTGGGGGGGCAGGTGAGGGCGGGCAGCGGGGAGGCCGAGGCGCGGGGTTGGTGGGGGAGGCCACTTCCTGCAGGGGAGGCCTCGCCAGCCCCTCCATGGCCGACGCGGGGCAGGGGCGCAGGTGACAGATGGGCCGTCGCCACCCCGGCCAGCATCCAGGGGAGCTCCAGTCACTGCAGACACAGGCCGGAGCGGGTCCTTCCCTCCCAGGGAAAGGTGGGCCCCGGCGCGGACGCGGCTGGGTTTCGGGTGCGGAGCCATCTTGGGCCCACAGGCTGCATCTTCCAGGCACGGGCACAGTGTGTGGGCTCCAGGCATGGGGTGCCCTCAGGCCATCAGTGCCGGGGCAGGGCCTGGGCAGAGGGCAGCCTCCGAGAGGGGTCATGTTCTTGCCGCCTACCTGATAGCAGACCTTCTAGAAAGTTCTCTCCAGAAGCAACCACTGCCGTCCTGAGGCACTTTGTGCGGAGAGGGGAGGCCGTCGCCTCAGAGGTGGGTGCGGAGAAGGGTTTGGCCCGGGCGGCGTCTCCCTTGGGCTCTGGAGTCTGCGTTGGGAAGGGCTCGGTCTCCGCACCCTCTGCTCAGAGGCCTGCCGAGCCCGGGGACAGTGAGGTTGGCGCCTGGGGCCATGGCTGGTCTGGTACAGGTGGGGCTCAGCCCGAAGAAGGTGGAGCGGGTTCCCAGGCCCCACACTGTGACTGGGGCGGGGACGACGTCTCTTGTACAGGTTTTTACTTAAATGCGAAACCGCACAGTACGGTGGCTGTAGCCAGGAGCAAGGTCTGACCCACCGGGGCCCAGCCTTGAACTTGCCGCAGGGGCACTTGAACGCGTTTAGCGGCCCGATCGTTGGTTTTCTTAAAGTTTGGGAACTGATTGATCCTGGTGGTGGGAGGGAAGGTTCATTGTCCTTGATGAACAAAATTCTCAGGGCGTGAAAAGCTGTTGCTTTAATTAACCCCCTGGGAGCGTCTCAGGCCTCGTTTAGGCTGAGTGTCTGGGGAATGAGGTGGTTTTGTTCTGTTTTTCTAGTAACCCAGATGAAACGCTCAAAAGCGCGGTTGGCAGCACGTTGAATCTGGCAAAATTAAGGTTTGCGTTTGTGAAAACGCAGATGCAGTCTGCGGTTCATTTTCAGACATTTTGGTGATTTGCAAATATTTATTTGCGAAATGAGTTTGTCAGAACATTTTTTACCGTATTTAGGGAAAGATGAGACGGGCCGAGGTTGTGGAGCCTGGTTTGTTCTCTGTGGGGCTGGTGGACATGGCCCGGACGCGGGGGCCGTGCTCACAGCCAGCCTGAGAGGGCTGCAAATCCATGCCCGCCGTGTGGGTGAAATGGCGGCTTTGCCTCGCAGACGTGTAGCGCCAGCAACGCGGAGGGAAGAAGCTGAGTGCTGGCCAGGCTGAGCTCCGCACCCCACCCCCAGCAGCCTCTGGCTCCCGGCTCGGCTCCGCGGTTGGGGCGGGTTGGATTTCAGGCTTTGTTCTCCGAGACCTCACCATTGATTAAGCCCGTCGGGCAGGTTAACCAACAAGTTAGTTTTTCACGCTGGGATCACATTCCTCGCCGGGCGCTCCCACCCCACCCCGGCCTGTGCAGGTGGGACCCGGCCAGGCAGGCGGGCAGGGCGGCCAGGGGAGCCGAGGGGCGCCTGCCCGGGGCATGTGTTCCACAGAGAACCCCTTGGTGGGGCGGCTCTGGGCCTCCTGACTCACTCCTCGATTTTCCCAAGCTGAGTCTGGCCCCGCGGTGATGATTAACCCAACACCTCAACTGGCACGTCGCTGGCTCCACTTCCCGGCGACGGTTGACAAGAAAGCACCGCGTGGGGCTCTCGGAAAACAGGGACCGTCCATTTTCACTTTTCATTTCTTGACCTGTGGCCACGGTAAGACTCGGCCGCCTGCCCGCTGCACTCCTTGCCCCTCACCCCTGTGCCAGGCACAGGGCCCTGCAAAGTCCTGGGTCCCCCAGTTGAGCCTGCCGGCCGGGGTGACCATCTCCCCGCCCAGCCCGGGAGCCAGGTCCGGCCTCTCCTGCTAGCTGCTCGCTGGCTTTACAGCTTCTGGGCTCAGGAGGCGCCTGGGAATCCTGCCCTGGAACTTAGGAAGGAGGCGTCTCCCACCCGCCTGCCACACAGGTCTGCCCCTGGGTACGAGCCTCTGCCGTGTGCCCCTCAGTCTCCCAGGTGAGAATGCAGTGGCTGACAAGCCTGGGCGGCCAGGCCAGCTCTGGCCCTGTGGGGTCACTGAGAAGGCTGGCCCTGGGTAGCCAAGAGCCTGGGGACACTGGCCCGGGGCCCTGAACCTGGCAGTGGGAGGCCATCCCCTGGGTGGGGGCAGTGTTTGGCCCCAGCTGCAAGGGACGAGTGCCGGGTACCTGCGGCCCCCCACGCAGCCTGGCAGCAAGGAATGGAGCTGAAATTCGACTCTGAACGGGAAATCTTCGTCTCCCTCAGCTCAGAAAACAGGTGAAATTGTGTCCCTGAAGCACTGATTTTTCTTTTTTTTTTTTGAGACAGAGTCTCGCTCTGCCGCCCAGGCTGGAGTGCAGTGGCCGGATCTCAGCTCACTGCAAGCTCCGCCTCCCGGGTTCACGCCATTCTCCTGCCTCAGCCTCCCGTGTAGCTGGGACTACAGGCGCCCGCCACCTCGCCCGGCTAGTTTTTTGTATTTTTTAGTAGAGACGGGGTTTCACCGTGTTCGCCAGGATGGTCTCGATCTCCTGACCTCGTGATCCGCCCGTCTCGGCCTCCCAAAGTGCTGGGATTTCAGGCTTGAGCCACCGCGCCCGGCCTGAAGCACTGATTTGATGGGATTTTATGGGATCGGTGGTGAAGGCCTGTGAGGTGATGGAAAGGGGAAGCCCGATGCCTGGAGCCTGACAGGCTGGAGGCCTGGTGTGGGGTCTCTGGAGAGGGTCCAGGTGTGAGGGAAGCTGGGTCAGGTCCTCGGAGACGTGGCCTTTGGAGGAGGAGACTGGAACCGGGTGGACCTGGCAGCAGGTGGGGGTGGGCGGAAGCAACGTTTGTTGTGGTCGGGCAGACAGGGCCTGTGTCCCCTACAGCCTCTGTGGGTGGAAGGTGCCAGAAATCTTGAAGAGTGGCTCTGGCCAGCTCTCTGGGCCCGGTCAGCACCCGAGTGGGGGCAGAGAAGGGGCGGGAAGGAGGACAGGAAGGATGGTGTGTCCAGTGGGCAGGGAGCCTTGGTCTGGCCTGGGAGCTGAACCTGCCTCAGGCCCTGAGCAAGGAGGGGCCACAGGGCCGTCTACTTCCTCCTGCCCCTGCAGAGGCGGCCCGGCCCCCACAGCGTCTGAGGCTCGGCTGCCGGTGTCTGTTTGTGGCCGGTCTCCCTCTGTGCCCGGGTCAGACCCCAGACCAGCAGACACAGAAACCGCAGGGACGGCTGGGCATAGCCAGGAGCCTGCCCCACCCCCACCCCGCCCCTGGCCCCACACCCCCACCCCTGCACCCCCACCTCCACCCCCGCCTCCACCCGCACCCCATCCCCACCCCACCCACTCCCACCTGCACCCCCACCCCGCCCGCACTCCCGTCCCACCCCCACCCGCAGATGCTGTGCAGTGAGCAGGGCAGCATGGGAGAGGGGTTTCCAGGTGGGAGGGACCGTTCTGTCTGAGAGCCTGGCAGACACCAGGTCTTTGAGGAGAGGAGGAGCTGGGCAGGGAAGTGGCTCCCGGAACGCCATCCTAGAGACAGAGGCCCTTGTCCCCGACCTCAGACGGGCAGCACGCGGGGCCCTAGGGGCTGCGGCTGCTGTCCAGGCCTTCCGATTGGACCACCCCGAGGGAAGGTCCCCCGCAGATGGGTGGGGGCGGAGGCCGAGCGGGGCGGGCAGAGGGTCTATGTCGGCCCCACTCTGACCCGGTCCTTGACCCCCTGGCCAGGACACTTCGGTCCCCCAGGTGCCTACCCCAGGCCCCAAAGCCAGTGGCTGCTGGACTCGGCAGGGCTGGCGGGTGGGGCTCACCTCAGCCCCTTCCCTCTGGCAATGCTGCCCTCAGTGCCCCAGGAGGACGAGGCCCCCCAACTCTGAGGCCCCCAGCGAGCCCCATGCAACCCCCAGCCGGGCGGCCCCAGGCCCAGCTCGGGCAGCCGTGGCCATCTTACTGGGCAGCATTGGATGGAGTCAGGTCTCTAATACTGCCTGGTAATGATGACGGCGGGGCCCTGCACGCAGCGACCGGCCGACCCCATCCTGGCCCAGGGCCTCCCACCGAGCCCCACGCTCCCCCTCCCACAGCCTGCTCACCCGACCCCACCCCATCCGGGCCAGAAGGCTCTGGGGAGAGTGATGGGAGGTTGTGACCTTGGGAAAGGGGCTGGGGCCCCCCCAACCAGCCTCTCAGAGACCCCGGAATGCAATGCTCCCTGCAGCTGCACCCAGGGTGCTACACGGTGATCTGGGGATTAGGACGCTCAGATGTCCGGGCCCTGCCCACAGCGCCCGGGCAGGTACTGCTGCCACACCCAGCAGGTGCGGGCCGAGCAGGACCCAACAAAGGGCTCAGGAGGGCAAGGCCCAGCCGGGAGCCACGTGGAACCCAGAGGAAGCCGCCCCACCCAGCTTGGGAGCCCACCCAGCCTGGCTGCAGCCATCTTGCCTCCCGCCGGACAGGGTGGGCCAGCCACAGAGCAGACCAGCCCCCCCATGGCCCCAGGTCTGTGGCCTCAGGGTCCCCTTGCCCTGGAGGAGGCAGGGAGCGTGGCCCTGTCTGCAGTCTTAGGGCCGCCAAGCCCCTTTCTGCCAGCCCTGTCCGGTCCCGGCGCCACTCCTGGCTGCTCACCTCTCCAGGTCTTCCCTGGACTTCCACAGCAGCCCCTGCCTGCCTTGAGGGATCCCATGTCCCTCCCGGGCCCCTGTGAGCATCTTACCGGACAGTGCTGGATTTCCCAGCTTGACTCTAACACTGTCTGGTAACGATGTTCAAAGGTGACCCACCGCTCGCCGGAGACCCCACCGAGGCACGTCCGGAGCTCCTACTCCAGAGATGGGCTGGGGCCGGGGGCCAAGCGGGGCCAGCAGATGGGTGAGGGCGGAGGGCTGAGCGGGGCGGCAGAGGGCCTGTGTCAGCTCCAAAGCCCAGCCCCCAGGGGAAGGGCTGGCCTCTGCCGGGGGTGCCCCCAGGTCACTCACACCCAGGCTGGGTCTGACACCTTGAGGACCCCTCGGTGCCTCCACAGGTCGCCTGGAGGGCTTCCTGTTCCCCCTCCCGGAGCCCCTCTGCCTCATCCCCGCAACCTCCCAGGCTGGGTTTTGGGGTGACCTGGCTCCAGGAAAGGCCATAAGGCCAGGATGCCAGGGCTGGAGAGGGAAGAGGAACAGTGGCCTCCCTCAGGCGGTCCAGGCTCCACGGAGGGTCTGCTGGGGGCGCGGAAAGGACAAGGTGGATTCAGATTCCTGAGCCCCCCCACGCAGGGGAGCGGGGACACCCCGTGCTGTGCTGGTGAGGGGCAAGGGGTCTCATTCCTTCCCCCAGTCAACAAGAACGGAAATTTTGTCCAAAACCCACCAGACCAGGATTACCCGTTGTTTAATCCTTTTGGTCTGCAACCGGGGAGCCTGGGACTGCACCCTCACGCAAAGCCCCAGCCTGGGGAGGGGGTGGCCACTGGGGAGAGGCTGCCCTTCGCTGTTACTCATTAACCTGACCCAGCGTCAGGGAGCCAGCGAGCGGCTGCAGGGAGCCTTTGCCAAGAGCAGGGCCAGGTGACCAGATGGCTCCCGGGTACCCCCACACAGCCGGACTGGGCTAGGACCAGGTGCTGGGATGGAGGCTGCCAGGGAGGCACGTCAGGGCCTCGTTCTGCAGACCCAGGAGGGATCAGGGCAGCCGCAGGAGGTGGGGGGAGCCACCCCCAGGGCCTTCCCTTCACAGGCCCTGCAGACACCAGCCCAGGACCCGGAGGCCACGCACACCACCGCCGGCCGATGAGCGTCTTACCAGACACGGTTAGACCTGGCTCTCTGTCTAATACTGTCTGGTAAAACCGTCCATCCGCGGCCTGATCACCGTTAGAGGAGAGAGCTGCCTGCCCTGCAGCTCATCAGTGTGAAGCCGCCTCATCTAGGGCTCTCGTACCCCCTTCACTATGGCCTGTGCCCACCCGCAGCTCATCAGTGTGAAGCCGCCAGGGTCTGGGGCTCCTGTGCACCCCCCCCCCCCGCCGCCATGGCCTGCGCCCACCCAGCCTCCCGGGGACCTCGAGCTGTAGTCCCTGGGCAGATGCTGTGGGCCCCATGGTATGGGCCTGGCCCCACCCCACAGCCCTCAGCCCCCTCCCCACCTGGGGAGGCCGAGACAGAAGCAGCTGCGTCCCCCAAAGTGCCTGAGCCCAGGGCAGGGAGCACATATGCCCGGCAGGGACAACATCACAGCCTCCCAGCAGCCAGGCAGCAGGACCCAGAGACCTCTGGGAGGTTCCTGGGGCCAGCCCTGAGCCTCGTCCTCCAGGGGCCAGCCAAGGACCAGCCGTGGGGTGCAGACCACACTCTCCCTCCAGGGACCATCTCTGGGGCTGAGGCGGGCGGGGCCAGTGCCCAGCTGCAAGGCCATGGGATAGGGAAGGCAGGTGCTTGGGGCCCCGCAGCCCTGCACCGGGGGCCCCTCCACTCCAGGCGACT
Source organism: Macaca thibetana thibetana (assembly GCF_024542745.1). Taxonomy (NCBI): domain Eukaryota; kingdom Metazoa; phylum Chordata; class Mammalia; order Primates; family Cercopithecidae; genus Macaca; species Macaca thibetana. Next base: position 368,146 of record NC_065578.1, read on the forward strand.
CACGAGGTGTCATCTGGAGCTGTCCCCAAGTGGGGCTCTGCAGGTTGAGCCCCCTACGCTGGGGCCATCACCAGAGCCCCTTTCCTCTCTGGGGAGATGGGGCAGTCCCCGCAGGGCCGGCCGAAACCACCCCACAGGCTGCTGCCGCCTGAGCAATGTGTGTGCGGAAGAACTTGGAGTGCCACCCCCAGAATGTGGCCTCCGCCTCACCAGACCCCACAGGTGAGCCCTGGACTACAAGGTGCATGGAACACAAGCTTTGGATGCACCTTGAGAGCTTGGGCCAGGCAGGGCCACACCTGTGAGCCTGAGCTCGTCCAGCACCGCCCGGAGCTCGGGGACCTTCCACATCCCAGCACCTCCTCGCCGCTGTGCCCGTCTGGCCAGTCCCTCCAAGCACCCCTCGGATGAAGACGCACCCCACACTGCAGTGGGGCTCACTCTCCACAGAGCCTGCTGCATTGCACGGGGTGTGACAGGAAGGACCCTGCTGGGGCTTGCGGGGCGTACCCAGATCCTCCCTGCACGCTTCCTCCTCTCCTCTCCCCCCGCCGTAAGCACTGGGAACAAAACAGAAAAAAGTCTTTGTATAGTAATAAAGCCTGCAGTTCATGCACCTATGCTTGGACCAGCTCCTTATTTTAACCACACGAGCACAGACCCCAGCCATGCAAAGGGCCCAGCTGAGGACAGAGCCCCAGACACTGCACCTGTCCCCAGAGGCCCTTGAGGTTCCTAGGAGAGGCTCCCTCCCTTCCTTCCCTCCTCTTTCCCTCCCCCTCCTCCTCCTTCTCTCTCCCTCCTTCCCCCTCCTCCCTCCCCCTCCTTCCTCCTTCCTCCTTCCCCCTCCTTCCTCCTTCCTCTCCTCCTCCCTCCCTCCCTCCCTCCCTCCCTTCCTTCCCTCCTCTTTCCCTCCCCCTCCTCCTCCTCCTTCTCCCTCCCTCCTTCCCCCTCCTCCCTCCCCCTCCTTCCTCCTTCCTCTCCTCCTCCCTCCTTCCTCCTTCCTCTCCTCCTCCCTCCCCCCTCCCTCCCTCCCTTCCCTCCTCTTTCCCTCCCCCCCCTCCTCCTCTTCTTCTCCCTCCCTCCTTCCCCCTCCTCCCTCCCCCCCTCCTTCCTCCTTCCTCCTTCCCCCCTCCTTCCTCCTTCCTCTCCTCCTCCCTCCCTCCCTCCCTCCCTCCCTCCGTCCCTCCTCTTTCCCTCCCCCCCCTCCTCCTCCTTCTCCCTCCCTCCTTCCCCCTCCTCCCTCCCCCCCCTCCTTCCTCCTTCCTCTCCTCCTCCCTCCCTCCCTCCCTCCCTCCGTTCCTCCCTCCCTCCCTCCCTCCGTCCCTCCTCTTTCCCTCCCCCTCCTCCTCCTTCTTCTCCGTCCCTCCTTCCCCCTCCTCCCTCCCCCTCCTTCCTCCTTCCTCTTCTCCTCTCTCCCTCCCTCCCTCCCTCCCTCCTTCCCTCCCTCCCTCCCTCCCTCCTTCCTTCCTCCCTCCTTCTTTTGCTCAGGAATCTTCCCTGACTCTTCTGTGGCCAGCTCAGGTTGAGGTTCTGGGGGAAGGGGGAGCCCCTGAGTGGAGACACCTCAGCCTGTGCTGAAGGAAGCTACCGAGGGGGCAGCCGGTGGCCCTAGGGGGCCTCTCTGAGCAGGTGACCCAGAGTCACCTGAGCGTCACAGCAGGAGCGGGGCCTGGGGACAGGATGGAGGCAGCCAGGGACCAGTGAGGAGGGCTTCCTGGTCCAGCCACACCTGCCCCAGTGACAGCCACAGGTTGGTGGTAAAGGGGCCACCTCCCTTCCAGTGGCAGGGCCTGGCCTGCCTGGAGACCCCACCCACTGCCCGGGAGGTGCCGGGCCTCCCCCACTCTGCCTGGCCCTGGGGGCCGCACCCACCTGGACCCACGGCCCGAGACCCCACTGCCCACCCGCCCTGCGCAGGAACCTTGCTGGGGTTACAGGTATCCGTGGCTGCCGCACCACCCAGATCTGGGGAGTAGGAGGTAGAGTTTTCAAGTTTGAATTCAGGGAAGCTGTGAGGGACGAGGTAGTGCCTGGCTGGGGAGCCTGGGGGCTTCTGAGGGCTCGTCGGCAGTGGGGAGTCCTCGGGCCTGGGCGGGGCCCCAGGGAGGGGAGGCTGCAGGGGTTGGGGGACCTGCCCGCTGCACCCCCTCTTTCCCCTGCACACGTGGAAACCCATCCCCCGAGGTGTTCGTCCAGGTCACGTCCTCCAAAGGCTGCTGCGCCACGAAGACGAACAGGCGGCTCCCCTCCCAGCCCAGGGGCCGGGGCCCTGCCGTGCTCTGTTCCCAGAAGGGTCAGCTCTGGAGAGTCCTTTCCATCCCCCATCAGCTCCCGTCGGGTCACCTGCCCTGGCCTCAGGAAGGAGGGACACACGTAGGCCCCTTCCCAGAGCCAGAGCTTCCAAACCCGGATCTGCTGCTCCCAGCCTGGAGAGCCACAGGAGCCACTGAAGGGCCCTGTCACCCCCTCAGGCGGCCCCCACTCCCTGAAGGTCCAGCCACTCAGTCCAGGACCTGCCCCAGCCCCACCTGCCGCCTGACCTGAGGCTCCCAGAGGGCAGAGGGGCCTCCTGGGTCTGCTCTGCACCAGGGTCTGGAGGGACCATCCCAAAGCTCGAGCACCAGGCACAAGGTGGGAGTGTGGGGAGGGGCGAGGACACGGTTCCCAGCTGGACAGAACCGGGAAGACAGGTGGGAGATGCACCCCCCGGCCCCACCTCCGAGAGCTCCCTCTTCCTTCCAGGGGCTCCCCAGGGACAGGTGGGGCCCCTTCTTCCCCCACAGCTCAGGCTCCAGGGAGCCCCCCAGGCTGCAGCCCCGGTGTGCGTCGGGGAGGTGATTCCGGAGCAGGCATCACACTCTCGCAAGGTGCCTTCTCCTCCCAGCTGCTGAAAAACCCACGCAGGCAGGCACAACAGACGCTCATGCCCGCCTCTGGAGGCCAGAACTCCAAAGCCACGGGGCAGGCAGGGCTGTACCCCTCTGGGGATCCAGGGGAGGACCCCGTCTGCCTCCCCAGCCCCTGCCGGCTCAGGCGTTGGTGGCTGTGGCCGTGTCGCCCATCTCTGCCCCCCGGTCCCACGGCGTCTCCCCCACGTCTGCATCTCCTCTCTCCGCCTCCGTCTCAGGCAGGCAGTGGCCATTGATTCAGAGCCTGCCCAGGGAACCCTGGGCTATCACACCAGAGATCCTGACGTAACCCCCTGCAAAGCCCCTTCTTCTCAGTAAGATCACATTTTGAGGTTTCAGGGCTAGGATGTGGTTGTCTGTTGGGGGCACCCCCAGCCCCCTGCAAGGGGACCCGAAGCAGAGGCCCTTCTGACAGGCAGAGCTCTGAAGGACACGGATGGGCGGGGGACACGTGGCTGGAGGCTCAGCGTTTGAGGCAGAGGGGATCAGACCATGTCAGGGGTCTTGCCAGGAGCCCAGGACTCCCAGACCTGATATCATTTGGTGTTTTAAAGAGACGGTGAGGGCAGGCGGGCTGCAGTGGTTCACGCCTGTAATCCCAGCACTTTGGGAGGCGGAGGCGGGCGGATCACCTGAGGTCAGGGGTTCAAGACCAGCCTGACCAACATGGAGAAACCCCGTCTCTAATAAAAATACAAAAATTAGCCGGGTGTGGCAGTGGGTGCCTATTGTCCCAGCTACTCGAGAGGCTGAGGCAGGAGAATGGTGTGAACCCAGGAGGCGGAGCTTGCAGTGAACCGAGATCATGCCACTGTACCAGCCTGGATAACAGAGCGAGATTCCGTCTCAAAAAAAAAAAAAAATTAGCCAGGCACTGTGGCGAGTGTCTGTAATCTCAGCTACTCGGGAGGCTGAGGCAGGAGAATCACTTGATCCTGGGAGGCGGAGGTGGCAGTGAGCTGAGACTGTGCCATTGCACTCCGGCCTGGGCAACAGAGCGAGACTCTGTATATTAAAAAAAAACAGGCCGGGCGCGGTGGCTCAAGCCTGTAATCCCAGCACTTTGGGAGGCCAAGGCGGGCAGATCACGAGGTCAGGAGATCAAGACCATCCTGGCTAACACTGTGAAACCCCGTGTCTACTAAAAAATACAAAAAACTAGCCGGGCGAGGTGGCGGGCGCCTGTAGTCCCAGCTACTCGGGAGTCTGAGGCAGGAGAATCACTTGATCCTGGGAGGCGGAGGTGGCAATGAGCTGAGAGATCCGGCCACTGCACTCCAGCCCGGGCAACAGAGCAAGACTCCGTCTCAAAAAAAAAAAAAAACAGAGAAGGTGAGGGTTAAACAAAGACACACACAGATAGAGAAAGGGCAGCTTTACAGCAACACAGGTACACTGCAAACACCTGCCAGGCAGGGACCAGCTTGATGCCAGAGCCCACCGCTGCCTACGGGCTGGGGTGCCCGTAGGTATGGGTGGGAGGGCCTGGGCCGTAGGGCTTTGTGATGGCCCTTGTTCCCGCAGAAGGTAATCGTGATGTTCTTGGAGTTTTTCCCAGCAGAGTGTGATCACGTCAGGTCGGGTGGGCTGTCCCTCACGGCCCAAACTCCCACTGAACGCTTCACTTTCGCCGAGGTCTGTGACACGGCGAGGGCTTACAGAATGGTGCAGTTTGGACGGACAGATGTGAGTTCCCCTCTGTGGGGCACTGACTTCTCTGAGCCCCCGGTTCCTGTTTGCAGAGGAGGGCACGGCAGCACCTCGTCCTGGACTGTGGAGAGAGAACAGGGACCTGACCGCCTGAAGCACAGAGAATGCTCAGGCATCGGCAGCTGGGTATTCGGCAAACATGGCCAGGGTGCACGGGGAGCCTGGCCCGGGCCAGGTCCTGGAGTTCGGAGCATGGGTGGGGCCTGAGAGACGGCTCAGGGACCATCTGGGAGGGCCGGGTGGAGGGGCTCAGGCCCCGGGGCTCAGGCCCAGCAGTGACTGCCCATGAGACCCCTTCTCCAGCCTCAGCCCTCAGCCCTGCTTCCCAGGCTGGCCCCGCCCCTCAGCAGCCCCTCCCCGTCCTCGCAAACCCTTGCTCACCTCTGGGCTCCGGCTTCGTGGTGGTTGCCAGGAGACAGTTGCCACGGTGGTTGCCAGGAGATGGTTGCCAGGTCACCACTGTTGCTTCCTAGCCCAGGCTCCCAGGACATTGTGGGCTGGGCAGGTAAGGGCACCCGTGGCCATCTGCCGGGGTCCAGTGGGCTTGGCCCCGCCCTCCTATGCCCTGCCTGCGGGTCCCCTCGGGAGGCTGCCCAGGAGAGGAGGCTGGGGAGGGGACCGGACAGGGATCGGGTAGGGTGGGGCCAGGCTGAGCCTGCTCTGCGGAGGCCACACTCGGGTCCCAAACCCAGCGCCACCATGCGAGAGGCTCGGGCCCAGGCCAGGCCAGGGAACCGTGTGTGTACTGGGCTGGGTGGGAGGGCAGGGCAGCCCTGGGACGAGCTCTGTGGCCTGGGACCAGGTCTGCTTCCCCAGAGCAAGTCCTGGACAGACGACTGCTTGAGACCACAGGGCGTGCATCCCCAGACAGCGGCTCTGGCCGGGAGGCACCGGTTCTTCGAACAATGTCAGTACCTTCCTAGGGCCCCAGGTGGCCAAGCTTAGATTCTTGGGGGGAGCTCGAAGCAGGACACCAACGTGTGGTCGCTTTTTGGACTATTTCTTCAGGTTTAAAAGTCTCCTCTGTTCATCCTACCGGGGTGCAGTCTCCTGCCGGTCTTTTCATCTCACCAGGTAAAAACCTTATTTTACAATTTATCGTAAGGTCGTGAGCTGAGTTTCCACGCCGCCTTTACACCGTGTCCCCATCGAGGGGCGTCACGACCATCCTGCACCCTGGGCGCCACCGGCTTCCTGAGTCCCACCGCCATACAGGACGCGTCGGTCAGCATCTCGGAGTGAGACACTTTCTTTCTGGATTCAGAGTCGCGTCCATCAGAGACTCCAAAACGCGTTTACTAGACGGACAGGCGTGTGGAGCCAGCGGCTTCTGACGCTCGGGAGGCTGCGTCCCACCTGCGTTCTGGCCCCGGGTTCACCACACACAGTGGGCAGCCGCTTAAGAAACCTTTAATTTCAGGCCGGGGTGTCGGCTCACACCTGAAATCCCAGCACTTTGGGAGGCCGAGGTGGGCGGATCACGAGGTTAGGAGTTTGAGACCAGCCTGGCCAACATGGAGAAATCCTGTCTCTACTAAAAATAAAAAAATTAGCCGGGCGTGGTGGTGGGCGCCTGTAGTCCCAGCTACTCGGGAGGCTGAGACAAGAGAATCGTTTGAACCTGGGAGGTGGAGGTTACAGTGAGCCGAGATCACGTCACTGCACTCCTTGACTTAATTTCCTTGACTTAAATCCCAACCCTGGTGTTGCATTTTTAATTCCCATCAGCTCTTTTGTATTCTCTATGCCTTTGCTTTAAAAGCATGCGGCTCTCTGAGGGGTCCTGTCTCCACCACCCCAGCCTTCTCCAGGTGGGCTTGTTTCCGTTTCTCCCCTTTCCTCTTCCTCTGTGTGTGTCTGCGTGTCTGTGTGTCTGTGTGTGTGTGTGTCTGCGTGTCTGTGTGTGTGTGTGTGTCTGCGTGTGTGTGTGTGTCTGTGTGTGCGTGTGTCTGTGTGTGCGTGTGTCTGTGTGTGCGTGTGTGTCTGTGCGTGTGTGTGTCTGCGTGTGTGTGTGTCTGTGTGTGTGTGTAGACATGTCTGTGTGTGTGTGTGTGTAGACATGTCTGTGTGTCTGTGTGTGTGTGTCTGTGTGTGTGTGTGTGTGTAGACATGTCTGTGTGTCTGTGTGTGTGTGTGTGTCTGTGTGTCTGTGTGTGTGTGTGTGTCTGTGTCTGTGTGTGTGTCTGTGTCTGTGTGTGTGTGTGTGTCTGTGTGTGTGTGTGTGTGTAGACATGTCTGTGTGTCTGTGTGTCTGTGTGTGTGTGTGTGTGTGTGTAGACATGTCTGTGTGTCTGTGTTGTGTCTGTAGGTGTGTCTCTGTGTAGGTATCTGTCTGGGTGACAGACCAAGACTCTGTTCAAAAAAAAAAAAAAGACCTTTAATTTCAATGAGAAAAAATAACAGCTCACAACTTATTCAGCTACTCGTGAACATAATAAGTACACAAAATTAGAAAAGCCCAAACGAGGCCTCATTTACGATGATTTACAATGAAATCGGCACCTGGCTGCCTCTTCCAGCTGCTGCTCAGACACGGAGGCAGTTTCCTGGGGGGGCGCTGGGTGCTGCGCTTCCGCTTTCCAACCGCCTGGCCGTTTCCAAACAGCACCTGACACTGCTGCTTCCGGAGCTTCCAGGGCAGAAATTCCCCACGGACAGTGAAAGGGGCTTGTCCTCCACATGCTGCCCTGTCCGTATCATCCCGCCACGAATGATGTTCGGGGCAGAGCTGCCCGGCCTCCCCGGGTGGTGCCCTTTGTTTTCCTCAGAGTTGGCGATCGCCTTGCTTTTCACACGTGCTTGTGTCCCCGCCTATCCTGAGCTGCCCCTGAGCTCTGCCTCCCCTCACCCCACAATCATCGCCACAGCCCTGTGGACCACGCGGTGTGTGACGGGTGCTGTCCTCACGTCACGTGTGGAAACTCCACCTTCACAGCAACCCTGCGAGGCTGCTGCTCCCAGCCGCTGTGCGGGCGGAGAGGGGAGGCCACTGCGCGGAGAGGGGAGGCCACTGCGCGGAGAGGGGAGGCCGCTGCACGGAGAGAGGAGGCCGCTGCGCGGGCAGAGGGGGCGGAGAGGACGGGGAGGAGAGGCCGCTGTGCAGGGAGGGGAGGCCGCTGCTCGGAGAGGGGAGGCCGCTGCGTGGGGAGGGGAGGCTGGGGCACACAGGTCAGCTGCAAGCTCCCAGCTGCTGCATCTTCTCCCAGACACCTCACTCCTGTGAGTCTTCGAGGCTTCCCGGAGGGACGTCTCCCCACCTTTTCCCACCTCCACACGTGGTAGGCCAGGTATGGAATTCCTGGAATTCCCCGCTGGGAGCCTCCTGGGCTGGTTCCAGCCCTGTGTGTCCCCAGGAAGGCTGGAGGGCTGCTAGTGGCCTTGGTGGGCAGCCAGGGCTGGCCAGGACCACTGCCTCTTTCCTCCGGCTCTGGGCCTGTGTCTCCTGGGGCCTCCCCTCTCGCCTGGGGCTCCACGGTGGCCCTGCTGTGCAGCACCTCGGCTTCACACCCACAGCCCCAACCCCAGCGTTCGCTTCTGGGCAATTTCCTTGACTTAAAGCCCAACCCTGGTGTTACATTTTTAATTCCCATCAGCTCTTTTGTATTCTCTATGCCTTTGCTTTAAAAGCATGCGGCTCTCTGAGGGGTCCTGTCTCCACCACCCCCGCCTTCTCCAGGTGGGCTTGTTTCCGTTTCTCCCCTTTCCTCTTCCTCTGTGTGTGTCTGCGTGTCTGTGCGTGTCTGTGTGTGTCTGCGCATCTGTGTGTCTGTGTGTGTGTCAGCGTGTGTGTGTGGGTGCCTGTGTGTGCATGTGTGTGTAGACGTGTGTCTGTGTGTAGATGTGCTTGTGCACGTGTGTAGATGGGTCTGTGTGCATGTGTGTGTAGGTGTGTGTGCATCTGTGCGTGTGTGTAGACATGTCTGTGTCTGTGTGTAGGTGTGTCTGTGTCTGGGCATGTGTGTGTAGACATGTCTGTGTGTAGGTGTGTGTGTCTGCGTAGACGTGTCTGTGTCTGTGCATGTGTGTAGATGTGTCTGTGCATGTGTGTGTAGACGTGTGTGTGTGTAGGTGTGTGTAGACGTGTCTGTGTGTGTACACCTGTGTCTGTGTGTAGGTCTGTGTGTCTGTGTAGACGTGTGTGTAGACATGTCTGTGTGTGTGTGTGTGCGTGTGTAGACCTGTCATTCTCGTTCACACCTGGGAGTCCCTCTGATGATGCTGTCGGGACTGGGCAGCCCCTTTGGTTGTGAGTCAGAACTTTAGAGGATCCCCTTCCCCAGCAGGACTCCTGGGTGCTGAGAACCCATGAGAAGGAGCTGAGGTCTCCATTGAAGGCAGAGTATCGTACACACGTGCCTGTTCCATGTCAGCGCAGGGTCCAGCCTCCTCCAAAAGTCCTCCTGTTCTGAGTGGGGAGGGGTCTCAGGGCTCCCAACTTCTTCCATTCGTGCCCAGCCCACCCTAGGAAGAGGGCGTGAGGCTCTCCCGGCCACAGGTGCGGGGCCCAGCCTGTGTTCTGCTCCTCCCCCAGGACGGGCCCCAGTGGCCCCACCCAGCTAGGTCATCGTGCGAAGGGCTGCCTCGGTTTACCCGCCTTCCCCTGCCCGTGGGCTTCCTCGTTGTCTCCTTCCCTCCTGTCACTCAGGTGGGGCAGGGAGGGGCAGACACAAAGGCCTCGTGCAGCCGAAAGCGATGCCGCCATCTCTGCAGGTCAGGTCAGCCGCAGGGGCTGCCTTTGGAGAGCTCTGCCCCCAGCCTGGAGCCTCAGGCCTGCTCCAGCCTTCTCTAGCCTCAGAGCCTCCACTGCCGTGTGCTCCCCTGTCTCCTGGGCGAGTTCCTTCAAACCCTTGAAAGTCCTCACCTAAGCCACGCGCGGTGGCTCACACCTGTAGTCCCAGCACTTTTGGAGGCCGAGGCGGGTGGATCATCTGAGGTCAGAAGTTTGAGACCAGCCTGACCAACATGGAGAAACCTGTCTCTACTAAAAATACAAAAAATTAGCCGGGCGTGGTGGCGGCGCCTGTAGTCCCAGCAACCCGGGAGGCTGAGGCAGGAGAATCGCTTGAACCCGGGAGGAAGAGGTTGCAGTGAGCCGAGATCGCACCATTGCACTCCAGCCTGGGAGACAGAGCGAGACTCCGCCTCAAACAAAAAAAAAGGTCTCAGCTCCCAAGCAGCCCCAAGATGGCTTTGTTTGCTGGAGACGGCGGTAGCAGGATCTGTCAAGGAACTGGCTGAAAATTCCTGAGATGTTCTTGAGTCACAACACAGGAAGGTGCTGGGGACAGTGTCCTGGGGGTCGGGCCTGGCGCCCGGGGGGGCCGCAGAGGAACCCGGATGGCAGGTACCAGGTGGCTGCACACAGCCCACAACTGGCCTCTGGGATCAGCAGCGGAGACAGAGGAGACCCCTGCTCGGGCCAGGGAGTCCCCCCACCCTCCACTCTTCAGGCAGGTGCCTCACCCAGCAGGCCTGACGCTGTCCTTCTTTCCAGCTGGCACCCAGGCCGAGCTCGCCCACACCCGAGGAGCAGCTCCGGCAGGGGAGGACCCGCCCGGCAGAGACAGGGTGCAGAGACAGCCTCGGCCCCCCACGGCGCCAAGCCCCACGGCTGCCACGGAGGCAGGAGCCAGCCACCTACAGAGGCTCAAGTCCACGGCCCTGGGAGGCGCCCTTTCCTGGGCAGGGTGGGCCTGACTGCTTGCTCCATCCAACTGCTGGGGCCTCGGGCTGCCCGAAGTTCCCACAGGAGGGTCAAAGCAGCATCTTCCCTGCAGGGCCCTCGGCCTGGCGCCCCCCGGCCAATGGCCCACAGCTGCATCCGGTTCGTCCATCGCCGGGGACCGCCCACTCGGACCCAAGCCGGCTCCAAGAGGGGCAAGAGACCAAGGATCCAGCGGCGGCCTCGGGCTCGAGTCCCAGGTGAATAGAGCAGCCCTGAGTGGCCTCCTTCCTCTCCAAAGCCAAGGCCTCCCTGGGACGGACTTCCATCCCCAAGGAAGTCAGTCGGTCTCATGGGGCAGGGGCAGGACCCACACACGGCCACGCCCTGCTGCTCCGAGAAAAGGCCCAGCTGTGGGCGCCAGGCTCTACAGGCACAGAGGGGAGGTGCGCGCTCCGCGGCCCAGGGTTCTGCCTGGCTGGCACCACCCCCATGGGCATGGGCAGCCGCTGGGCAGCATTGCCTGTTCCCAGAAGGGCAGCCCCTCATCTCCCCTGCCTGACAATGGCCCCTTGGGTCACCCGTGACATCATCATGGACATTGTGACCCCTGCCCTCCTGGGACCATCCCTGTGTCACGTCTGCACCCAGCACTGGCCTCACAGCCTGGCCCCTGCCCTGCACCAGGCCACTGCCCTGTTGGTGAGGAGGGTGGGGGTCGACCTCCCTGCCCCCTGCTCCGAGCAGGAAGGCTGGCCCTGGAGGGTGGTCGCAGCCCCTCCCCAGGTGTAAGCAGTCCCCAGGCCGCCTGGTTGGGTCGGAGCTCGGGCTGAACTTGAGCCCCAAATGGGCCAGGGGGGTTGTCCAGGGTCTTGGAGAAATGGGCTGGGAGCGAACTGACTGAGCCATGTCTGGGCTGAGTGGACAGCTCCCGTAGCCACCCGGGTGGGACCCCACCCCGTTCACAGGCCCAGCCCATGAGAGGCCAATGGGGAGCAGCCAGGAGGAGGGACTCCCGTGTCAGCCAAGCCAGCCAGACCACGACACAGGTGGGCACGGCGGGCCGGACCTGGAGGGGGCAGGAAGAGTCTCCACCACGCCCGGACCCCCTGGGCTCCTGACCAGCCACCCGCCTGCAGACTCGGATGACACTGATGCCACTGGGCCCCCAGCTGCCCTCCTGGAGGGGCTCCTGCTGGGGGACGGGAAGCCATCGCCCCACAGCACGAGGCCGGGACCCTTCTTCTACATTGGAGGCAACAACGGGGCTGCGATGTGAGTAGGGGCCCTGGGCGGTCCTGTCCCGCTGCATGCCCACCGCCTGCTCCCAGGGCACAGCCCGGCCTCCGCTGGCCGCCCGCCGGCCTCACCCGGGCCCCCAGGTCACCCCCACCCCGGCCCCCCTGCAGCATCAGCTCCTACTGCAAAAGCAAGGGCTGGCGGCGCATCCAGGACAGCCGCCGGGAGGACTATGTGCTGAAGTGGTGTGAGGTGAAGAGCCGAGACAGCTACGGCAGCTTCCGGGAAGGTAGCGGGAGCCGGCGCCATGGGGGGCAGCCTGCAGGGGCCTCCTGGGCTGGAGCACAGGGCAGACTGGAGGAGTGGGGACCGAGGTCCTGCACGCCCTCCACACGTGCCCTGGCCTCTGACCTCCAGGAGAGCAGCTGCTGTACCAGCTTCCCAACAACAAGCTCCTCACCACCAAGATCGGGCTGCTCAGCACCCTTCGGGGGCGGGCATGGGCCATGAGCAAGGCCAGCAAGGCGCCGGGGGGGACCCAGGCCAGGTGAGTCTGCCCCTGCCCCTGCGCCTGCCCCATCCCTGCCCCTGCCCCTGCCCCTGCCCCGTCCTTGCCCCTGCCCCTGCCCCCACCCGTGCACCTGCCCCTGGTCCTGCCTCCGCCCCTGCCCGTCCCTGCCCCTGCCCGTCCCTGCCCCTGCCTGTCCCTGCCCCTGCCCGTCCCTGCCCTTGCTTCTGCACCTGCCCTTGCCCCTACCCCCCCCCCCCCTGCCCCTGCCCGTCCCTGCCCCCTGCCCTGTCCCTGCCCCTGCCCTGTCCCCGCCCCCGCCCCCGCCCCTGCCCCATCCCTGCCCCATCCCTGCCCCTGTCCCTGCCCCGCCCCCCCCCCCTGCCCCATCCCTGTCCCTGACCCTGACCCTGCCCCTGCCCCATCCCTGCCCCATCCCTGCCCTTGCCCCTGCCCCGCCCCCACCCCTGCCCCATCCCTGTCCCTGACCCTGCCCCTGCACCCACCCCTGCACCCGCCCTTGCCCCTGCCCCTGCCCCTGCCTACCTGGGTTCCCAGGCTGGCCCTAGCCCCCACCCGTCAGCACCCTGAATCCACCTTCCACCTGTCATTTAGAGGGCCAAACGCCCATCCCATAAACCCAGCCTCTTCCCCTCGGCTAAACAGGGAAGATCCCACACGTCCCCAGCCCACTGGGCCTGACACCACCCACCCGTCCATCTCACAGACCCACCCAGCTACAACCCACCTGTCATGTGCCTTCACCCCAAACACTCGTCCATCCAAAATCCCACACCGTGCCACCGTCACCCGTGGGTGCCCTGAGTGAGGCCGTCCATCGCTCACCCAAGTCTGGGCCATCCATCCCAGCGACTTCGTCCTCCTGCTCCCAGCCCCACCCACTGCCCTTCTATGGACCCACCCATCCCTCCCCACTTCATTGGCCCAGACATTTTTGCACCAAGCACCTGCCCAGCCAACCACAGCTGCCTCCCTCTGCACCCCCCGCCCCCAGTTACCCATGACGCCAGCCTTACACCACATCCAGCGTCCACTTCCAGCCTAGAGCAACACAGCTGTTTCCCCTAGGCACCGCGGTCCACCCAGTCGCCTCCTTCCATCAAAACTCACATGTCCAGCCGGGCGTGGTGGCTCACGCCTGTAATCCCAGCACTGTGGGAGGCCGAGGCAGGTGGATCATGAGGTCAGGATATCGAGACCATCCTGGCCAACATGGTGAAACCCTGTCTCTACTAAAAATACAAAAAAATTATCCGGGTGTGGTGGCGGGCGCCTGTAGTCCCAGCTACTCGGGAGGCTGAGGCAGGAGACTGGTGTGAACCTGAGATCCGGCCACTGCACTCCAGCCTGGGCGACAGAGGCAGACTCCGTCTCAATTAAAAAAAAAAAAAAAAACCCTCACGTGTCCACCCACTCACCACCCGTGCCCCATCCCCCAGTCCCCACCCACTCCAAGCACCATGAGCTGGCCCCTCGGCCCAGGCCCTCTGTCCCCTGGGCTGCAGGCTGGGAAAGGACGCAACAGCACCCACCCTGGAGGACCTCCCGTGGACAAGCCCAGGACACCTCAGGCCACAGAGGTAGACTCACTTAGCCCAGCTGGGAGGGGCCCTTCAGACCGAAGTTCAGACCTAAACCTGGTGTAGTCTGAAAAGGAGAAAGCGGGGAGGGGGTCCCACACAACGGAAAACCACGAGCTAGAGTCAGAGGCTCAGCCCGGCCGGGCAGAGACCCACGCTGGCCGTCCGGTGAATGCAGAGCTGGGCGGGGCTGGGGCTCCCCCATCCCAGCCGTGAGGACGCTGCCACGAGCTGGTGTCTCATAAATGGCTGAGATGGTGCCAGCCGGGAGGGCAACCATGAGGGAAAAAGCAGCCAGCGGGAGGGTCCCAGGTGGGGGTCGGCAGCCGGAAGGACGCGGCCAGCAGCACAGCCCGTGGGGGGGCCTGCAAAGGGGCAGGAAACGCAAAGTCCCCACAAGGAGAACGGCCACGGACGCCAGGTGCCAGTGCCTTCGCTCCCTCCCGCCGGGCCACAGACTGGGCCTCAGACCGCCCACCATCCTGGGGCGAAGGGACAGCAGCTCATCCTCCTGCCTCCCTGCCCTGCAGGGTCCTGAGAATGGAGGAGTTTTTCCCAGAGACCTACCGCCTGGACCTCAAGCACGAGAGAGAGGCTTTTTTCACCCTGTTTGACGGTGAGAGGCTGCTGGCGGGACACCAGGCTGGCCCTGGGGAGACAGGGTTAGGGCTGGACCAAAGTGGGGGCTGGTGAGGGCAGGGCTGGGTCTGCAGGGGCTGCGTGGGGCTGGAACCAGACGAGGCGGTCAGGAAGGGGCCAGGGCTGGGCCCGGTCCGGGTGGGGGCTGAGGTGCTGGAAAGGGGAGGGAATGGCCTTCGTGGAGGTTGGGGTATGAGAGCCCTGGGGCCAGGGCTGGAGCTTGGTCCTGGTGGGCGTGGTCGAGGCACGGGCAGGAGCTGGGGCCTGGCGTGTGGTTAGCGCAGGGCCAGGGTTGGAGTCGCCGGGCCTAGGGTCGCAGCCCGGAGAAGAGGGTCCTGGCCGCGCCTTAGGACGACTGGGAGGGGCGTGGCCGGGCTGGGGGCGGGGCTGGTGGTGGGCGGGGCCAGGGCTCAGGCGACCTTCTCTGCAGAAACCCAGATATGGATCTGCAAGCCCACGGCCTCCAACCAGGGCAAAGGCATCTTCCTGCTCCGGAAGCAGGAGGAAGTTGCCGCCCTGCAGGCCAAGACCCGGAGCGCGGAGGACGACCCCATCCACCATAAGTCGCCGTTCCGGGGGCCTCAGGCGCGGGTGGTGCAGAGGTGCGGCCGCAGGTGCCCAGAGCGGGGAGGGTCTGGGGGGCTGACCCGGGCCCTACTGGTGCGGTCAGCAGGGCCGCCGAGGAGCCCTTGGCCGTGGAAGGCAGCTGCACCACCAGCCCGTGTGCAGACCGCAGCCGGGCCCCGCGTAGTCAGCAGAGGGGAGGGGTCACACCAGGCCGGGGTCACAGACACAGGATCCAGGATCGAGGGGTTGGTCAGTTTGTCCTTCAGCTGGGGCCCCCTCTGTCCCGCAGGTGGCCTGGCCTGGGTGGCCTCCCGGCTGCCAGCCCCCTACTCCCCAGCCCAGTCAGCAGCTGCAGCCTGCAGGCCTATGGCCAAGCTGACCTCTCCTTTCCGGGGTGGGGGGCTTCCTCCGGAAAGCCCTGTGGCTGCACGAGGCTCACCCCGGCCCTTGTAGAGCTTCGCTCTGGCCACAGCTGCCGTCCACTGTCCCCAGCTTCCATCGGCTCCTCTTTCACGTCCCTCCACCTGGCGTGCTCCCTCTCTCCACCTGGCGCACCCCCTCTGCCTAGCGCGCCCCCCTACACACTGCCTGGGACCCCCCGGCCGCCCGCCTGGTGTGCTCCTTCCCTTCCTCTCCAAAGCTACTTCATGCCCTCCTCCTCCAGGCAGCCCTCCAGGCTCCTACTGTGGTTAAGCCCTGGGGCACCGATCAGGGTGCCAGGCCCTTCCTTCCAATTCCCCTGACATATTCCGGCCCAGAAAGGCCCCCTTTCCCTGGAGGTCACACCTGGGTCAGAGGCCGGATGCTGAGGAAATGGCCCAGGCCTGGGGTGGGGTGTGAGGGGACGCAGGCCAGGCCAGCCCCGCGGCTCAGCCCAGCAGCCCCGATGTGGTGCCCCCAGGTATATCCAGAACCCCCTGCTGCTGGATGGGAGGAAGTTTGACGTGCGCTCCTACCTGCTCATCGCCTGCACCACACCCTACATGATCTTCTTCAGCCACGGCTATGCCCGCCTCACCCTCAGCCTCTACGACCCCCATTCCAGCGACCTCAGCGGCCACCTGACCAACCAGGTAAGAGTCCGCCGTAGGTGAGGGCCCTCCCTGTGGCCTTGGGATGAGATTAGAGGGAGGTTCTCACTGCTAGGGGATGCAGAGGGGGTGCGGCTACGGATGGAGGTGGCCCAGGCCTAGAAGTAGCCTGGGCTGCCCCCCGCCGGCAGTCAGCACTGCCTCTCCCCTCCCTCGTTTGCGCACAGCAGAAGAAGGGTGTGGCAGGGACCCCGCTAGCTGGGGAAAGGGCTCAGAGCCCTGCACCCCCCAGTGCACAGCCTGGCTCCCAAGCTGCAGCTGGGGTTTCTGAGGATGGTGTCTGGGTGGGCGTGGGAACCAAGGGGATTCTGAGGCCGTCAGAGGGGCCCGGTGGGCAGAGGTCTCTGGGGAAGGGCCTTCATGGGAGAGTCCAGGTAGGGGCCTTCTGTGAGGATCTGCGGGGTCTTCACAGCTGAAGGGGGGTCTCAGCAGATGAAGGTGTTTGTGGGAGGGTCTCTGCAGGCAGGTCACGGTGGGGCTGAGGGAGGCTCTCAGGGAACCCCCAGGGAACAGGCCCTCTAGGTTAGGGGAAGTTCTCCTGGGGACCCCCATGAGGGCAGGTGCCCTGGACACTCTGGGAGCCAGTCTCCAGGCGCCGTCTGCCCCAGTTCATGCAGAAGAAGAGCCCGCTGTACGTGCTGCTGAAGGAGGACACGGTGTGGAGCATGGAGCGCCTCAACCGATACATCAACACCACGTTCTGGAAAGCCCGGGGCCTCCCCAAGGACTGGGTCTTCACCACCCTCACGGTGGGTGCACGGTGCCCTCCAGCCCGGGGTGAGACCCCTCGGGGCGGGGGGCATGGCCGGGCTGGGCACCAGGCACACAGACGTCCCTGGCGTGCATGGGCGGCTGCGCTAAAGCGTGACCTGACCGTGTGGAACCAAACCCTTCCAGCGTCTCCACTCCCTTAGCTGGTAGTGCCTGTCCCCAGCAGCCGGCAAAGGCCCAGACGGAAAGCCCAGCCGGGGGCCTGTCTGCACGGGTCCCTCTGAGCAGCCTCCCCGTAGGGTCAGGGGACAGCTCGGCTTCAGTGGCAGCCACCGTGTGAAGTCTTTGTTCCTTTCAGATCCTCCACTTGGCAGGGCAGGGCCGACAGCGGCCCCGGGGCCAGGTGTCCTGGAGCAGCAGCAGCCCTTGCAGGTTCCTTTCCGCGGGGTGCCTCCGTGCAGGCTGGACTCCTAGCTAAGGGCCATGTGCCGTGGGGTGTCCTAAGTTTGCAGGGTTCCTTTCCGTGGGGTACCTGTGGGGTACTTAAAACAACCCTGGCAGCAAAGGCCCTTGAGCAGCATGGTGTGAAGCTGGGATTAAAACGGGGCTTGGCCGAAGGACTCCTTATCTGTCTTGGTCACCTCGGCCAGGCCCCGGAAGCGGCAGCCAGGGACGGTCCTTCCTCACCCACAGGCGCGTGTCACTGTGGCTGGGACGGCGGCACTCAGAGGAGCCTCCAGTTACTTTCCTCACATCTCCCAAATTCTCTCTCAATTGCGATAATTCACAGAACACAAAATTCACCATTTTAAAGTATGCAGTTCAGTAGTTTTTAGTATTTCAAAAGTTGTGCAGTTACCACCAATTCCAGAACATTGCATCACCCCAAAAAAGAAACACTGTACTAACAAGCTATCACAGCTACATTTCATCACCCCAAAAAAGAAACACTGTACTAACAAGCTATCACAGCTACATTGCATCACCCCAAAAAAGAAACACTGTACTAACAAGCTATCACAGCTACATTGCATCACCCCAAAAAAGAAACACTGTACTAACAAGCTATCACAGCTGCACTGCATCACCCCAAAAAAGAAACACTGTACTAACAAGCTATCACAGCTACATTGCATCACCCCAAAAAAGAAACACTGTACTAACAAGCTATCACAGCTACATTGCATCACCCCAAAAAAGAAACACTGTACTAACAAGCTATCACAGCTACATTGCATCACCCCAAAAAAGAAACACTGTACTAACAAGCTATCACAGCTGCACTGCATCACCCCAAAAAAGAAACACTGTACTAACAAGCTATCACAGCTGCACTGCATCACCCCAAAAAAGAAACACTGTACTAACAAGCTATCACAGCTGCACTGCATCACCCCAAAAAAGAAACACTGTACTAACAAGCTATCACAGCTACATTGCATCACCCCAAAAAAGAAACACTGTACTAACAAGCTATCACAGCTACATTGCATCACCCCAAAAAAGAAACACTGTACTAACAAGCTATCACAGCTACATTGCATCACCCCAAAAAAGAAACACTGTACTAACAAGCTATCACAGCTGCATTGCATCACCCCAAAAAAGAAACACTGTACTAACAAGCTATCACAGCTACATTGCTGGCCAGCCCCAACCACCGCTGATGGACCTTCTCTCTCTCCTGTCTCCTTTCTCTTAGCGTGGCGCTTTCAGGGTTCATCCACAAAGTCCACGTATCCTTTTCTTTCCTTTCCTTTTCTTTTCTTTTTTTTTTTTGAGACAGTCTCACTCTGTCGCCCAGGTTGGAGTGCAATGGCACAATCTCAGCTCACTGCAACCTCCACCTCCCGGGTCCAAGCGATTCTCCTGCCTCAGCCTCCCAAGAAGCTGGGATTACAGGCGTGTGCTACCACGCCCAGCTAATTTTTGTATTTTTAGTATAGAAGGGGTTTCACCATGCTGGCCAGGCTGGTCTCAATCTCCTGACCTCGTAATCTGCCCACCTCAGTCTCCCAAAGTGCTAGGTGTGAGCCACTGCGCCCAGCCATGTATCCCTTTCACACAACATTCCTTCATATGGGTGGACCATATTTTGTCATCAAGCCATGTATCCCTTTCATACAACATTCCTTCATACGGATGGACCATATTTTGTCATCAGTTGGTGGACGCTGAGTTTTATTATTGATCTATTATGAAATGCTGTTTGTATGAACATATATTTTCAGTTCTCCTGGGAAAATACCCAGGAATGGAGTCGTGGGGTCACAGGGTAACACACTTGAACTTAACCATGAACCACTTTTCCAGTTTCTCCAGATCTTGCCAACACTTGTTATTTTCCTTTCTTTTTTAAAAAAATCACCGTCCAGGGCCGGGCGCGGTGGCTCACGCCTGTAATCCCAGCACTTTGGGAGGCCAAGACGGGCGGATCATGAGGTCAGGAGATCGAGACCATCCTGGCTAACACGGTGAAACCCCGTCTCTACTAAAAATACAAAAAAAATTAGCCGGGCGAGGTGGCGGCGCCTGTAGTCCCAGCTACTCGGGAGGCTGAGGCAGGAGAATGGCGGGAACCCGGGAGGCGGAGCTTGCAGTGAGCTGAGATCCGGCCACTGCACTCCAGCCTGGGCGACAGAGCGAGACTCCGTCTCAAAAAAAAAAAAAAAAATCACCGTCCAGTCTGGGTGCAGGGATACCTCATTGTGGGCTTCATTTCCATTTTGCTAATGACAAATAACTTCATGTGTTCACTGGCCAGCTGTGTATATGCTTTAGAGAAATGTCTATTCAAACGCTGTGGCTGGTCTTTATTGTCCAGTTGTAAAGGTTTATTTTGTTGTTGTTGTTTTGAGGCAGAGTCTCGCTCCGTCGCCCAGGTTGGAGTGCAGTGGCCCAATCTCAGCTCACTGCAACCTCGCCTCCCAGGTTCAAGAGATTCTCCTGCCTCAGCCTCCCTAGTAGCCGGGATTACAGGCACCCACCACCACGCTTGGCTAATTTTTGTATTTTTAGCAGAGACTGGGTTTCACCATGTTGGCCAGGCTGGTCTCAAACTCCTGACCTCAGGCGATCTGCCCACTTTGGCCTCTCAAAGTGCTAGGATTACAGGTGTGAGCCACTGCACCCAGCCTCATCGAAATTTTAATAGGCATTGCGTTGAATCTGTAGGTCACGTAGTAATGACAGCTTAACAATATTTAGTCTTCCGATCTATGAACATAGGAGGCCTTTCCATTTTTCTAGGTCTTCTTCCCTTTCTTTCAGCAATGCTTTGTAGTTTTCAGCATACCAGTCTGTCACTGAGGGCAAATGTCATTCCTAGGCATTTTATTATTTTGGCACTTGTGAATAGAGTTATTTTTTAAATTTCCTTTTTAGATTATCCATTGCTAGTGTATCCAAATAAAACTGATTTTTGTGTGTTGATCTTGTATCCTACAACTTTGCTGAATTCACTTATTAGCTCCGTGGGTGTGTGTGTTCTTCAAGATTTTTATGTAAGGATCATGTCGTCTGGGAATAGAAACAGCTTTACCTCCTCCTTTCAAATATATATGCATTTTATTTCTTTTCTTACATATTGCCGGCTACTTCCAGAACAATTTTGAAAAGAAGTAGCAAAAGCAGTCATCCTTGTTTGTTCCTGATCTGAGGAGGTTTCTCATAAATACCCTCGTCAGGCTGAGGAAGTTGCCTTCTGTTCCCAATTGGTTAAGTGGTTTTTGTTAATATTATAGAAGGATGTTGAAATCTGTCAAATGCTTTCTCTGTATCCACTGAGATGATCATGTCTTATTCTCCCATCATTACATTAATGTGTTGTATTGCATTGATTAACTTTCATTTATTTATTTATTTATTTATTTATTTTTTTGAGACGGAGTCTCGCTCTGTCACCCAGGCTGGAGTGCAGTGGCCGGATCTCAGCTCACTGCAAGCTCCGCCTCCCGGGTTCCCGCCATTCTCCTGCCTCAGCCTCCCGAGTAGCTGGGACTACAGGCGCCCGCCACCTCGCCCGGCTAGTTTTTTTGTATTTTTAGTAGAGACGGGGTTTCACCGTGTTAGCCAGGATGGTCTCGATCTCCTGACCTCGTGATCCGCCCGTCTCGGCCTCCCAAAGTGCTGGGATTACAGGCTTGAGCCACCGCGCCCGGCCTGATTAACTTTCATATGACAAACCTCACCTGATGATAGTATTGAACCATTTAAATTTAAATATGCTGTTGGATTTGGTTTGCTAGTATTTTAATGAGGATTTTTGTGTCTGTGCTTATAAGCAATATTGGTCTGTAGCATTCTTTTCATGAATGTCTTTGACTGGGTTGGTATTAAGGTAGCACTGGCCTCACAGCATGTTAGGATGTGTTCTTCCTCTTTTATTTTTGGAGTCTTTGTGAAGAATTGGTGTTAATTCGTTGTTTGGAATAATTCACCAGTAAAGCCACCTGGGTTTTTCTTTGTAGGAAAGTTTATTATTATTATTACTAATACTACTGCAATCTTTACCTGTTATAGGTCCATTCAGATTTTCTAATCGTTAGTCTGGTCTGGTTTGTTTTTCTTTATATTTTTCTTTTCTTTTTTTTTTTTTTTTTTTTTTTTGGAAATGGAGTCTCACTCTGTCACCCAGGCTGGAGTGTGGTGGCGCGATCTCGGCTCACTGCAACCTCTGCCTCTCAGGTTCAAGTGATTCTCCTGCCTCAGCCTCCCAAGTAGCTGAGACTACAGGCAAGTGCCACCATTCCCAGCTGATTTTTTGTATTTTTAGTAGAGATGGGGTTTCCCCATGTTAGCCAGGATGGTCTCCATCTCCTGACCTCGTGATCCGCCCGCCTCAGCCTCCCGAAGTGCTGGGATTACAGTAGTCTGGTTTGTTTTTTTTTTAAGAATTTGTCCATTTCTCTGGGCATGGTGGCTCACACCTGTAATCCCAACGCTTTGGGAGGCTGAGGTGGGTGGATCATGAGGTCAGGAGATCAAGACCATCCTGGCTAACACTGTGAAACCCTGTCTCTACTAAAAACTAAAAAAATTAGCGGGCATAGTGGCGGGTGCCTGTAGTCCCAGCTACTCAGGAGGCTGAGACAGGAGAATCACGTGAACCAGGGAGGCGGAGCTTGTAGTGAGCCGAGATTGTGCCACTGCACTCCAGCCTGGGCGACTGAGCCAGACTCCATCTCAAAAAAAAAAAAAAAAAAAAAAAAAAAAAAAAAAGAATTTGTCCATTTCTTCTAGGTTATCTAATTTGTTTAGTGTACATAGTATTCCCTTGTCATCCTTTTAATCAATATAAAGTCTTTTTCCCCTGATTTTAGTAATTTGATTATTCTCTCCTTTTTTTTTTTCCTTTTTGGTCAGTCTGTCTAAGGCTTTATCAATTTTGTTGATCTTTTCAATGAACCAACTCCTGGTTTCACTGATTTTTTCTCTACTGTTTTCTATTCCATTTATTTCCAGTCACGTCTTTATTATTTCCTTCTTACTGCTTGCTTGGGGTTTCGTTTGCTCTCCTTTTTCTAATTTTTTTTTTTTTTTTTTTTTTTTTTTGAGATGGAGTCTTGCTCTGTCATCCAGGCTGGAGTGCAGTGGCACGATTTCAGCTCATGGCAACCTCTGCCTCCCAGGTTCAAGCGATTCTCCTGCCTCAGCTTCCCGAGTCGCTGGGAGTATGGGCACGCGCCACCGCTCCCGGCTAATTTTTTTGTGTTTTTAGTGGAGACGGGGTTTCACCTTGCTGGCCAGGCTCGTCTCAAACCCTCTTTTTCTAATTTCTTAAGGTCAAAACTTAGGTTATGATTTCAGTTTTTTCTTCTTGCTTAAGGTAGGTGCTTAGTGCTATGAATTTCCCCATGACCACCACTTTTGATGCATCCATAAGATTTTGTGTGTTGTCTCCAAGTATTTTTATTTTTATATTTTATTTGAGATGAAGTTTCATTATTGTCACCCAGGCCGGAGTGTAATGGTGCAATCTCAGCTCACTGCAACCTCGCCTCCCAGGTTTAAGCGATTCTCCTGCCTCAGCCTCCCTAGTAGCTGGGATTACAGGCACGTGCCACCACGCCCGGCTAATTTTTTTTGTATTATTAGTAGAGATGGGGTTTCACCATGTTGGCCAGGCTGGTCTTGAACTGCTGACCTCAGGTGATCTGCCTGCCTTGGCCTCCCAAAGTGCTGGGATTATAGGCGTGAGCCACGACACTTAACCTCAAAGTATTTTTAAGTTTCCTTTGTGAGCTTTTCTTTGACCCATTAGTTGCTTAAGGGCATGTTATTTAATTTCCACATATTTGTGATTTTTCCAATTTTCCTTCGGTTATTGACTTCTAATTTCATTCCATTGTGTCAGACAACATACTTCATTATTTCAACCCTTTAAAAAGTATTGAAGAATTGTTGGAGCTGGTGTGGCGGCACATACCTGGGATCCCAGGTCGTTGCTTAAGCCCAGGAGTTTGAGTCCCACCTGGGCAACATAGCAAAACCCCATCTTTAAAAAAACAACAAACAAACTTACTATTCATTAAGTAAATCATTAAAAAAATCTAAAAACCACTTGAAACTTGTTTGTGGCCCAGCATATGGTTTCTCCTGGAGAATATCCATGTGCACTGGGGAAGGATGTGTGTCCTGCCTTTGGGGGGAGGGTTCTGTGGGTGTCTGTTAGGTCTGTTTGGTTTATCACGTTGTTCAAGTCTTCTATTCACTTGTTAGTCTTCTGTCTCTGCACTGAAAGTGGGATATTCAGTTGTCTGTTTCTCCCTCCAGATCTGTCAGTTTTTGGCTTTGTATGTTTTGAGGTTCTGTTGTTGGGTTCGTGTATGTTTATGATTATTAGATCTTCTTGGTTTATCATTATAAAACTTTTCTTTTACTCTGTAGTAATAATTTTTGTTGTAATGTCTATTTTCTTTGATATTAATAGAGCCACTCCAGTTCTACTTTGGTTACCATTTGCATGGTATATCTTTTTCCATCCCTTTACTTTCCACCTATTTTTGTCTCTGAAACTTAAGTATCTTTTGTAGATGGTATATTATGTTTTTTAATGCACCCCGTCAATGTCTATTAATTGGAAAGTTTAATTCACTTACATTTAATATAATTACTGATAAGGTAGAATTTATATATGCTATTTTGTTATTTGTTTTCTATGTCTTATGTCTTTTTTGTTCCTCAGTTTCTCCATTACTGCCTCCTGTTGTTTTAGAGAGATATTTTCTGGTGTAACTTTTTTTTTTTTTTTTGAAACAGAGTTTCACTCTTGTTGCCCAGGCTGGAGTGCAATGGCGTGATCTCAGCTCACTGCAACCTCCGCCTCCCGGATTCAAGCGATTCTCCTGCCTCAGCCTCCCTAGTAGCTGGGATTTACAGGCGCCTGCCACCACGCCCAGCTAATTTTCTGTATTTTTAGTAGAGACGGAGTTTCACTATGTTGCCCAGGCTTTTCTCAAACTCCTGACCTCAGGTGATCCACCCGCTTCAGCCCCCCAGAGTGCTGGGATTACAGGCATAAGCCACCACGTCCGGCTTAGTGTAGCATTTTAATTACCTTGTCATTTCTTTTACTATATGTTTTTTAGTTATTTTAGTGGTTATTCTGAGGATTGCCATTAATATCATATCTTAAATTTACTACAATTAGGGTGAGTCTGGTGGCTTATGCCTGTAATCTCAGTGCTTTGGGAGGCTGAGGCAAGAAGATCACATGAGGCCAGGAGTCTGAAAGCAGCCTAGGCAACATAATGAGACCCCATCTCTAAAAAACAAAATTGGCGGCTGGGCGCGGTGGCTCAAGCCTGTAATCCCAGCACTTTGGGAGGCCGAGGCGGGTGGATCACAAGGTCAGGAGATCGAGACTATCCTGGCTAACACGGTGAAACCCCGTCTCTACTAAAAATACAAAAAACTAGCCGGGCGTGGTGGCGGGCGCCTGTGGTCCCAGCTACTCGGAGGCTGAGGCAGGAGAATGGCGTAAACCCGGGAGGCGGAGCTTGCAGTGAGCCGAGATCGCGCCACTGCACTCCAGCCTGGGCGACAGAGCGAGACTCCGTCTCAAAAAAAAAAAAAAAAAAAAAAAAAAAAAAAAAAATTGGCTCAGCATGGTGGTGTGCACCTGCAGTCCTAG
This sequence comes from Macaca thibetana thibetana, assembly GCF_024542745.1. Classification (NCBI taxonomy): domain Eukaryota; kingdom Metazoa; phylum Chordata; class Mammalia; order Primates; family Cercopithecidae; genus Macaca; species Macaca thibetana. Next base: position 392,920 of record NC_065578.1, read on the forward strand.
CTACTCGGGGAGCTGAGATGAGAAGATCACTTGAGCCCAGGAGGTCAAGGCTGCAGGCAGCCACAGTCAAACCACTGTACCCCAGCCTAGGCGACACAGCAAGACCCTGTTTCTAAAATAAAAAGTGTTTTAAAATAAACAATTCAGTTGTTATTAACACCAAGTTAATTTCAAAAGTATACAAAAACACTGCTTCTACACAGCCCCACCCCTCCCTTACGCTGTTGCCAGAAATTACATCGGGGTGTGTTTGTGTCCGTCAACATGGATTCATAATAATTGTTGTATACAGTTGTCTTTTAGGAGAAGACAATCACATACAAAAATACATTTATTCTGTCTCTTATTTAATTACACAACGACCTTTACCGGGGCTCTTTATTTCCAGCCATGAATTCAAGTTACTGTCTAGTGTCCTTTCGTTTCAGTCCGAAGGACTGTAGGGCAGGTCGGCCTCTGCTTTTGTTTATCCGGGAATGTCTTAAATTCCCCTTCATTTTTGAAGCAGCTTTTGCTAGATGTAGAATTTTTGGTCAACAGTATGTTTCCTTTCGGTAATTTGAATATGTCATCCCACCGCCTGCCCACCTCACGACCTCTGATGAGAAACTGGTCATCTTTCTGTGGATGCCTCATCCATGACAAGCTGCTTCTCTCCTGCTGATTTCGACGTTCTCTGTCTTTTGGAAGTTTGCTGATGAGGTGGTGGATCTCTGAGTTTATCCTACTTTGAGTTCATTTAGCTTCTTGAATGTGTTGATTGTTTTTCATTAAATTGGGAGGTTTTCAGCCGTTATTTTTTCAAATATTGTTTCTGCTCCTTTCTCTTCTCTCCTTCTGAGACTCTCATTATGCATATGTTAGTCCATTTGATGGTGTCCCACCCACAAGTCTCTGAGACTTTGTTTTTCTTCTCTCTCTCTTTCTTTCTTCTTTTGTTTTGAGACAGGGTCTCTGTCACCCAAGATGGAGTGCAGTGGTGCGATCTCAGCTCACTGCAGCCTCCTCCTCCTGGGCGCCAGCAATCGTCTGGCCTACCAGCCTCCCAAGTAGCTGGGACTACAGGCACGCACCACCACAGCTGGCTAATTTTTGTATTTTTAGTAGAGATGAGGTTTCACCATGTTGGCCAGGCTGGTCTCAAACTCCTGACTTCAAGCGATCCACCTGCCTTGGCCTCCCAAAGTGCTGGGATTATAGGCGTGAAGCCACTGCGCCCGGCCTCTTTCTTCTTTCTGTTCCTCAGACGAAATAATCTCAATTGGCCTATCTGCAAACAACTCAAATCTGCTGTTGAGCCCTAGTGAATTTTTTATTTGTTCTACTTTTCAACTTCAGAATTTCTATTTGATTCTCTTTTGTAATTTTTGTCTCTTCACCGATATTCTCTATTATTTGATGAGACATCATCCTCATATTTCTTTTTTTTAGACAGTCTCACTGTGTCGCCCAGGCTAGAGTGCAGTGGCACAATCTCAGCTCACCACAGCCTCTGCCTCTTGGGCTCAAGCAGTCCTCCCACCTCAGCCTCCCAAGCAGGTGGGACTACAGGCACACACCACCATGCTTAGCTAATTTTGTTCATTTTTTTGTAGAGCTAAGGTCTCGCTTTATTGCCCAGGCTGATCTCAGACTCCTGAGCTCAAGTGATCTTCCCGCCTCGGCCTCCCAAAGTGCTGGGACTACAGGTGTGAGCTATGTGCCCGGCCAATTTTTGTATTTTTAGTAGAGATGGGGTTTCACCATGTTGGCTAGGCTGGTCTCAAACTCCTGAGCTCAAGTGATCCTCCTGCCTCGGCCTCCCAAAATGCTGGGACTACAGGTGTGAGCCACACACCCGGCCCTCATACTTTCTGTTAGTCCTTTCAAGTGGGATCTTCCAAAGAACTACCAGACATAAGAAAACAAATAATTACAATTTTTTTCATAAATGAGGTCTATTTTTCTATCTCCAGTTCTGGGGATGCACGCCGTTGTTTTTTGAGGCTACAGCTGAGCTGGGGAGCAGAGGATAAAACCAGAGCACATTAAAAAACGACAAAATTCACCGTTCTTACGGTGATTCGAGATTTTATGTATCCCATTTGCTATCCGTCTCTTCTGCTATGAAAGAACTGCTCCAGGGCAGAGATTTCTTGTGAGTTTTGCTCACTCGTGTATCTCCAGGGCCTGGCACAGGGCAGGAGCTCCAGGATTTTGTTGACTGAGTTTCTGGCTGTGAGCCTGTGATGCTGAGTGCACGAACGTGTGGGCAGGTGTGGTTGTACAGGTGTGGGTTCAGATGGGAGTGCCGGTGAGGGATGTGGCTGTGGCTCTTCAGACCTGGGGTGTGATCAGGGCCTAGAGGCCACAGCCAGGATGCCTCCCTGTCTCCCTGCAGAAGCGGATGCAGCAGATCATGGCCCACTGCTTTCTGGCCGCCAAGTCCAAGCTGGAGTGCAAGCTGGGTTACTTTGACCTCATCGGCTGTGACTTCCTGATTGATGACAACTTCAAGGTGCTGTCCTGGGTGGCGGGGGCACGGGAGGCAGATGCAAGGAGGCAGGGGCCATCTGCACACACCCTAACCACACTGGCAGGCCCCAGGCAGACTCTGCAGTCAGCCCTGGGGATGGATGCATCCCCGAGGCTCACCTCCTATGCAGCTGGGACGGACCTGCAGCCCCTCCTCAGGGCAGCCCCTCAGGCCAGAGCTTCAGACCCTCAGAGTTTCAGTGGACAAACGGGGGAGCAACGCTATAGAAAGGAAGCAATCTCCCAGAGCCACCTGGCTGAACGAGGACCAGGGCCTCTGCCCTGCTGGCCCAGTGGCCTCGGGGTGGGGAGGGTCTGACTGGCGTCTGGTGCAGGTATGGCTGCTGGAGATGAATTCCAACCCAGCCCTGCACACCAACTGCGAGGTCCTGAAGGAGGTCATCCCAGGTGTGGTCATCGAGACCCTGGGTGAGCCCTCCAAGCCCCCACCCCACACCCCCACAGCCTGCCCAGTCTTGAATGCCCACCCGCCCTCTTCCCAAGTTCGGACCCCCACAGATGGGGCTATTCCACCTTCTGTGTGGCAGCACCGCCCCTGCCCCCACCTTCCCCACCCCTCACACCCTCCCCGCCCCTTGCACCCTCCCCGCCCCCCGCACCCTCCCCGCCCCCCACACCCTCCCCGCCCCTCCTGCTCCTCCCAGTCCCAGCCTCTGCCCCCCATTTACCCTCTCCCCCCCACCTGCACCAGACCTGGCACTGGAGACCTTCCAGAAGAGCCTGCGCGGCCAGAAGATGCTGCCTCTGCTGTCCCAGCGTCGCTTCGTGCTCCTGCACAACGGAGAGGCCGACGTGTGGCCGCGCCTGGGGGGCTCCTGCAGCCTCCGCCGACGGCTGCCTCCGCCCACCCGCCAGGCCAAGTCCTCCGGGCCACCCACGCCGCGTGCCCCAGACCAGCCGGGCACCCGCAGGCCTGTGCCACCTCCCTTGGCACCGCAGCGTCCCCAGTTGCCCGGCCCCAGTCCTGACCCAGATAGCGCCCACGATGGGCAGCCCCAGGCCCCGGGCACAGGCGACAGGCACCCGGAGCGAGAGCCTTCCCCGGGGACAGCCAAGGAGGAACGCAAGGAGCCCGAGAACGCGAGGCCCTGGGGCGGCCACCCACGCCCCACACCCCACGCCCCAGCCACACTGCCCGCCTTCAGGGACCTATAAAGGCTACTTTGTTACAAACACGGTCTCTGCAGCGGTCCTGCCACCTCAGCGCCCCGAGCCCATGCCCACCGGGGTCGCCCCCCACCACGCCCACGCCGGCACTGGCCTGAAAGATGCTCCCCTGGGACTTCCCCAGCCCCCAGGCCCTGCCCCCAGGCCCCAGTAGCCCCCACTCCATGGCTGGGCCCTGTCCCTGAGGAGACTGTCCTGAGGGAGGGGGGTCCCCACAGCTGGCCTATGCTCCCTTCCGGGCTGCCCCATCCTGGGCTCCCGCCCATCACCCTGAGCCCCTCGGCACCAGGACCCTCCTGCAGCCCTGTGACCCCACGGCCCCCATGGCCTGGCCTGCGATCCGCCATTGCCTGGTGTCCCCAGGAAGGGTCTGGACCCTATGGGCCCCTCTGAACCCTGCTGGAGCTCCAAAGGAGGATCCCCCTTGAGCCCAGGATGGCTGCCGTGGGCACCCACAGGGCTCGCCCTAGCCCGCCCGGCACAGAACCTTCCTGGGCCTTCAAGTCCCAGGCCTGGCGCTCCAGCTCCACGAGCCCCCAACCTTCCTACAGTGGCCCCAGGACTTAGCCAGCGGTGAGGGGCACAGGGCAGCTGGCCCCGACAGGAGGGTCCCACAGAAGACTTGCTGAGCCCACACTGGCCAGGCCCCAGTCAGCCCTGTGTGGCCGCCGATGGTTCTATTCCCTGTGGGCTTGGGGGTTTGCGAGGAGAGCTCTGGCAGCCCAGGGCCTCTGAGGCGTCCACCCTACCCACCCCCTCAGCCACCTCCCACCCAGAGAGCTAAAGTATACAGGCCTCTCCCAATGGCTGGCTCAAGTCCCCTGTGCCCCCCAAGTCGAGACCTGAGGATTGGGGGTCCCTCCCCCAGGCCCACCCCCTGCATGGCCTGCCCCCAACTCCACAGGGTCACGGCCAAGTCGCCGGTTCCTCCTCCTGCGCTGCACTGCAGCCATGGGGGACCGAGGGGCCAGCAGAGTCAGCCTTGGCCCCGCGGCCACCCTGCGCTCCACGGGAATGGCAGCTCCATTCCCTGGGATTCGGCAGCCCAGGCACCACTGGAATGCACCGTCGGCTGTGGTCTCTGGCCAGCACAGCAGGTGGGGCACAGCCAGGGTGCCAGGGAGAGGAGAAGGCGGGACAGAGGGAACTGGGGCCCACAGAGGCCAAAGAGGCCCCAGGTCTCAGAGCCAGTGAGGAGCCACCCCAAGCCAGGGGCAGCCCCCACCAACATGGTCCTGCCGCTGGGGCCTGGAGCGGGGGTTCCCAGGTGAGAGGCTGGGCACACACCTGGCATTGTGATGGGGCCCCCAGTCTCCTCCCAGCAGGTCTGCTGGACCCTCTAGGGGACCAAGGGCAGCAGCAGCCTGCTCTGCAGCCCACCGAGGCTGGGGAGGGGTGAAGCAGGAGGGGCCCGGGAGGGGTGAAGCTTCCATGGCTGGTCAAGCACCCAGGACTTGGTAAGTCCACACCTGCTCTTAGGGGTCAGGGCCACATTGCCTGGCGGCTTCCAAGGCCACTACACGGCCACATCACTTCGGGGTCCTCCCGACGCTGCCCTCTGCTCTTGCCACCCAGATGTCCCTGGGGCCTCTGTGCCCCCGGCCTCTGCCCCCGGATCCGCCCCACATGCCTGGTGCTGTGTCGTGCCACGATCCCAGGTCAGGACCACGTCCCCTGGTGACACTGGAACTGTCCAGCTCCCCTCCCTGTGGTGGGTGGGGTTACACCCCCAGGCTCAGGGGCCCCAAGATGTCAGCAGAGGTCACCTGAGCCCGAGGGGACAACGGAGCCTTTGTCGTCCCTGGGCCCTGATTGGATGTGTCACCGCCAGAACCCATGAGGAGGGTGCACGTTGGCAGTGGCCTGCCCCGTCCTGACCGAGCCCCACCCCCCGCAACCCAAGGTCCCCCAAAGGCCTAAGCTGAGGATCCAGATGCTGCTCAGGAGTCCTTGATGCCCCAAAGAGCCCGAAAGTCAATGAATAAACAAGGTTTCCAGAGAACCCAGGAGCAACGGCCACATCCCCACCACCCAGTCCATAAGTGCTCATCTTTGAAGCCACAACGGCATGGACCCCCAGGGAGGGGGGACTGTGGGTGCCTGAGTATCTGGCAGTACAAGGTGCTCCCCAATACTCAAGTGAAGTGACCAGCCAGGGGCCACAGGAAAGGCCTCAGAACCCCTCCCGGACATGAGGAGTTCAGGCAGGGCTGGGGGGCTTCCCGGAGACGACGCCAAGCTGGAGCCTGGGATCCAAGGTAGAGGCTCCTGACAGCTGACGCCCCCCACATCCCCCCTCCCCCTCTCTCTTCCACGGGTGAGTCCTGGGTCCTGCTGCCAGGTAGGGGACTCAAGGGGAAGGCATGGGGGAGTCAGCTGCCCCCATTCAGTGCCCCCAGGCACAGCCACACACCCTCCATCCCCACAGCCTCCATCGTGGGGCCTGGCCAGCACAGACCCTCACCAGCAGCCAGAGCCTGGGGTCAGCTGAGGGCCAGTGGGCCTGCGTGTGTTTCAGCTGAAGAGACCTCGGACCCTGGAGGACTTGAGGCCGGTGTGTCCATGGGCCCCTGCGCCCCTGCCCCCTCCAGCCCCTCTCCCCTGGGTGTGTCTTTAAGGCCGGGACCAGGACAACCGAATTACCAACTCCGGAAAGACCCCCAATTCCTCGAGTTTCCGGGAAGATGAGATGTGTGGGAGGCGGGGCCTGCTTCCTCCCCCGCCAGGCGCCTCCCATGAGGGTCACTGGCCAAGAGGAGCGAGTCCTCTCTTGTGCTGTCCTCAGAGCTTCCCCAGCATCGGAGGGGACAGCGGTGACGACCCAGGTCCTGGTCAGACCACAGACCCCAGCAGCTGGGGCAGCCGGGGGCCACCTGTCCCTCAAGGACCCCCCACCTGTCCTGGGGCTGGGAAAGGCTGTGTCCAGCTCTGTCCGGGTGGGAAGGGGCCCCCGCCACAGGTGTCCCTGTCAGCTGCGGGGTTCGGCCGAGTCCCGCTCTCAGTGGAGGGTGGGGAGGGGGCTGCTGCGGGGGAGGCTCCGCGGCGGCCGGAAGCGCTTCTGGGAACAGAGATGGCCTCAGGCCCTTTTCTCAAAAGTCCGACGCCAGCGGGAGGCCGGGGCGGCTGCGGTTTTCCGGGCGGAGGGAGGCCGCGCTGTGCCAGCGGGTCGGGCTTCCAGGTGGAGCAGGGGCCCTCCCCTCCCCGGGGAGCCGAGATCACCGCGCCCCGAGTGGGAGGGGGCTGCTGGGGGGGACGCTCCGCGGCGCACCCGGCCCCTTCTCCGCACCCGGCGCCGCCCGGCCCTCCGCGCCCCGGGACCCCCTCCTCGGCCTCCCCCCGAGACCCCCGGAGGCGCACCCGCCCCCACGCGCGAGTCCCCCCCGCCTTCCCCGGGCTCCGCGACGCGCGCTGGGGGCCCCCCAGGCCCGGAGGTTCGCGCTCCAGGTGAAGCTCGTGGGCGGGCCCGGGAGGAGCCGGAGACCCCGGAGACCCCGCCCCGAGCCCGCCCCGCAGCCCGCGGAATCCCCCGCCCGCCGCTGTGCGTCAGCCCCGCCGCCCCCGCGCTGACGTTTCCGCGCCGAGGCCCACGCGAAGCCGCCCACGAGGAGTTTCCGCGCTGAGTCAGCCCCGCGGGACCCGCACTGCGCGGGCCGCCGGTGTTTTCTGGGGAAGGTGCGGGACAGCCCCGGTGTGGGGGACGCGTGAGGGGAGCCGGGGCCGGGCGGGGGGAACCCGGGCTGCAGGCAGGAGTGCGCGGGGCAGGGCCCGACCGCTCAGCCGCCCCGGGGCTCGCACGGGAGGAGCGCACCGAGCCCAGTGCCCAGTACCCAGCCCCGAGCCAGTTTCCAGTACCCAGCCCCGAGCCCAGTACCCAGCCCCGAGCCCAGTACCCAGCCCCGAGCCCAGTACCCAGCCCCGAGCCCAGTACGCTACAGCGCCGAAAGGCCAGGTCCTGCTTCCAGGGCTGGGCACCTTCCCCGGTGTCCCTGTGCCCCCCTTGGGCTCTCCACACTCTGGGTCCCATGTGGGGTGGGTGCTGATGCCGCCTCTGCCCCATCCAGCTATTGTGAGCTGGGCCCGCCGCCCACTGGGAGTTGAGCTGGGGGCCAGGTGTGCGGTGCCTCCTGGATGCTGCTGAGGGGCCTGCACCGGCCTGCCCGCCACTCCCCGGTAGCAGAGCGAGCTGGTATCAGATCTCACCTGGAGCAGGAGGCTGGGCAGGCCAAGGGTGGGGTGGTGAGGAGAGAGGGCTGGCCTGGAGACAGGGTCCCCACCACTGGAAAGTGCTGGATGTGAGTCCTGGACTCTGGGCACCCAGGGGCCGGCAGGCTGTGTGGCCAGAAACCAGAGATCCAGGGGCGCCAGAGAAGAGCCCCCTGACTGGGGAAGCCGCTGAGCCTGTATCCCTGAGGATCACTGGGCCTAGGACTGGAATGGCCCCTCCTCGGGCCCCACCCCCACCCAGCCAGGAGTTCCCGGAATGGGCCCTGGCTGCCCTCCCCTTTGCCCCCTGTGGAGGGGACCACGGCCAGGCATGGGCACGATGCCCCAAAGCCCAGCCCCGGCGCCCCGTCCGCCCCCAGCACCCAGCATGCGTCCACTCAGGTCACTGGACAAGTGTTTATTGAAGGCCCCAAGCAGCCGGGTCCCGTCCTGGGCACTGCACACCCACGGGCACAGCCTCCCGTCCTAAGACCCCACCCCAGCAGTGCTGTAAGGGAGGAAGGGGGCCATGGCTGTGTCTCTCTCTCACTCCTGCAGGGCCCAGCTGTGGCCGCCGACCTGCATGGTCCAGGGCGCTGCTCACTGCCACCTTCCTGCACCCACTTCTGCTGCCAGGGGAGCCGGGCCCGGCCCAGAGCAGAATTCGGAGCCCGGGGAGCTCCTAGGGAGGGGCTGGCTGCAGTCGGTGGCCCAAGAGGATGGCCAGGCTCACACCCACAGGTCTCCCAGCCGCCCTTTCTCCTCTGCCAGCCGCTCGCCCCGCTCCTCCTCAGGGAACTGGCAGCTGCTGGCGTCTTCGGTCGACGGCGGCACCTCCAGCAGTAGCTGGGTCTCTGCAGAGGGGCCACGGTCAGCGGGCAGCCAGGCCCCCACCTCCCCCCACCAGGCTGTGACTGACCTCGGGGCCCCGTGGGCTGACTCCTCAGCTGCCAGATGTGCAGTCCAAGCTGGGCCGAGGTCAGGAGGAGGACGCAGGCGGCCACGGCCAGGAGGACGATGGTCAGCCACCCAGGCGGCTCTGCCGGCGGGGACCCTGGGACGCACACGGCGTTGTGGGTCTTGTTTCCAGGGAACACGGTGAGAAACCCAAACTGGGTGCAGCTGGAATACACGGACACAGCCCCCAGTCAGCCCCCGGCTGCTGTCCTTGGCGCTGTCTGGGGCTCGCCACAGTGCAAGGGACAGGAGAGGACCCTTCCTTAGAGTGAGCCTGGACCACCCAGCCACCGGCAGGGCCTACCCAGGACTCACTCTGTCCAAGGTTTGCAGTGGCCGTCGTGGCCCCTGGAGAAGGTCCCCAAGGCACAGTCGACACACCTGAAGCCAAAACTGAATTTCCCTGGTGCGGGGTCGGGGGATTGGGGAGGGAAGGAGGGAGGGAAGCTGCTGGAGTTGCTGGGATGGATGAGGATGGAGTCAGGCCAGTGCAGGGGTCCATCTGGGGTCTGGCTGCTGAGTCGAATGCCCCCCCACATCATCCATTCAACAGAGTCCTTGATGGCCCAGGACTGGGGCCCTGGATGTCAGTGCCCGCGTCTGCCCATCCCAGATGGGGCATCTGGGGTGGGACCTGGGGAGGGCACCTGGGGGAGGAGCGCAGAGTGCACTGGGCCTGCCCATTGGGGGCTGAGGGCGGGCAGAGGCCAGGCAGGACTCAGTAGAACAGAGGGTCCCAGAAAGAGTGAGGCTGGGTCCCAGCTGACCCCAGACCCTGCCCTGTCCAACCTCACACAACCTCCCCAGTTCTACCTCCTCACAGCCCCCATGTGCCCAGCCTGGCCCCTCCCATCAGGTAAACAAGCGGCCAAGAGGACCTGAGCTGCTTGTTCCAGGAGGAGGTGTAGCCCCAGGGCCCAGACAGGACTCGGGGGGCACAGGGCAGGCTCGGGGCCCAGACAGGACTCGGGGGGCACAGGGCAGGCTCGGGGCCCAGACAGGACTCGGGGGGCACAGGGCAGGCTCGCTCGGTATTCGCTGAGGACAGACAGGATGGGTGTCCCAGGCTTGAGAGCCAGACAGCTCCCCCCCCACACACAGGGGTCTCACAGTCCTCGTGCTGGATGGAAAAGCCCAGGCCGAGAAAGGGGGGACGGGACACTCCTGGAGTTGCATGGCCCGTGGTGCCCGAGCATGGCCTGGGCTGCCCGGCCTCTCAGGACCCAGGACCCCACACACCACACATGCCGGACACCTGCGCCCACGAGCTCTGCCTCGGGCCCTAGTGGACCCCCTGGCCTGTGTGGACGCTCACAGACATCTCCAGGACTTACCCTGGGGCTGCACCCCCTGGCCTGAGGGGCAAGGGTGGTGCTGGCAGGTCGTGCAGCAAGGGTTTCCGCAGTGGAATTCAGGCTGGACACACACGCAGTCCCACTCGGAGCAGCACTCCTCGCCTGGGCAGGAGACAAGCCAGGCCCCCAGCAGCTGGGCTGAGGCCCCTACTCGGCCCTCCAGGGGAGCGGGGTTGTCCGTTCCCCACCCACAGTCGGCTCCAGGGAGCCGAGGGCTCCTGGCCGGGAGTCCGGACGCTGGGTTTGTCCAGGTGTCTCTCTCTCCTGGGACCGTGTGGACTGGGGCTGCTCCGCCTTTGTGCCCCACAGCTGCCTCTGCCCAGGCGCTGACTGCACATGCCACCAGGGGCTGCCCCTGTGGGACCCAGGGATGGCCCCCAACAGTGCAAAGCCCCCTGGAGGCCCGTGGACACCTCAGAGGCTGCCTGCCTGGTCTCCAGGCGCCGCTGTCCCCACCAGCCACACTGGGCCTCCGGACAGAGCCTCCCTTTCCAACCCTGGAGGAAGAAGCTCTGAGGTGACTTCCTGCCAGATTCCTCTCCAGGCCGGCCGTGTCAGTTGAACCCTTACCCCCAGGTGCAGGTCAGAGGCAGGCAGCAGGCCAGACGGCGGTGCAGGGGGAGCTGGGTGATGGCCGAGGGTTCAGGACCCACCCAGCAGGACCTGGAACAGCCCTCCTCCACCTTGGGACCCCAGACCCCCCTTGAGGGTGCTCCCACCCGGCTCGCCCCTGCTCCTCGCCGCGGGGACCACTGGCTGGAGCTGGCACGCCTCCACGTCTCTCTGGGATCCTGCCTCCCTCCGAAAGGCTCTGGCCGCTGGCGGCCCTGTGCCCACCCTCCTTAGACCTCAGCGGCGCCGGTCTGAGCACGGGAAGGGGGCGCCCGCCCATCCCGGCTCCCGCGCCGCGCCTTGGCCGGTCCGTGGTAAGTAAACACGGTTTACTTACCCTGGTAATCGCGGCAGCAACGCGTCGGGTGAACGCGGCAGCAGCGTGCGTCCTTTCCCGTCCCGAGCAGGAGGCGCCCAGGGCCGCACCCGGGACCCCCGGTGGGGCGCTGACCCAGGCTGGCCGCACACAGCAGCGCCAGGCAGCACAGGGTCCCGCACGCACACATCGCCCCGTGCCGTGCCACGCTTGGGTTTCAGGAGGCCACGGCAAGTTGGACTCGCCCCGTCCCCGTCCCCGTCCTCACCGCCCTGCCCGGAGGTGACTGGGACTGTTCCTGACCCGAGAGTTCCGCCCGGCGAGATGCGTGTGAGGAGGGGGTGTGGACGCTGCAGACACAGCCCGATCGCAGCAAGTCGCCGGCAGGGGCGGGGAAACCGGGCTGGCGGGGATCAAAAAGGTTTTCTGTGCAAAGTCTGCGGCCACGGTGGGCCCCAGTGCGGGGAGCGGGGGCGGCGTTCCACAGCTTGTCTGTGGGGGCTACCGGGAGAGTGGGACTCAGCCACACCCTCTCCATCCCACCGCCTCTGGGTGGTGTCTGTGAGACCCCGAGAGGTCTCCGCAAACCCTGGCCACCCCCAGAGAGCCTCAGCCATGGAGCCCAGCGCTGGGGAACCCCACAGAATGGGGACGGGGCCGCTCAGCTTAGCGCGCCCCACCTGGCCAGCTCTGTGTGTGAAACTCACCATGGGCTGCAGGCCTGTGGGCTCCCTCCCCTCCCCCTTGCTTATAGCTCCCCAGGACCCCCTCAGCTGCCAACCCAGGAAGCTCCCCAGGGCTTGGGAGGGGGCACCAGGAGGAGCTGGTGGGGAGACGAGAGGGTGCGTGGTGCCTCCTCGGGTCACTGTCAGCCGCCCCCAAGGGTACCCAAGGCCCAGGGCAGAGCGACCTGCCGGGTCTGCCATGTCTCAGGCAGGTTCCCATTCAGATCTCTCTGGAGCCGTCTTCATCCATTGCACCAGACAGATCCGGGTCCTGCAGGGCGTTGAGGGGGAGCCCCTCGCAGAGCTCTTGGGAGGCTGTCCTATGTCTCTCTGAGCCTCAGTTTCCCCTGTGGGCACTGCAGGGTTCTGGGACCCTGCCTCCACCAGGAAGCCTCCCTGGATTGCCCAGCCCTGCTTCGGTGCCGTGCAGCACAGTGGAGAACCCAGGAATGCTGGAGGCGGGGGCTCGGGAACTTGAGCGTAGCTGTGCCCACAGCTAGATGTGGTTAGACACCTCTTTGAGACCTGCAGCCACCACCTCACCCCATAAGGCGGTTCCTCCTTTCCCAGGGTAAATGACGGGAATTAGCTGTTTGTGACACCCCGGAGTTCTCAGATCCAAGATGGAGGAGCCTGCCTCGGAGAGGCCGTCTTCAGACACTGCAGAAAAGGAAGGGGTCTCCGCGGCTCCAGGCTGCCCGGACACTCAGACGGAGGGGGTGGGGCCATCTGGGCCTGGGGGCCTTTGAGGGGCCTGGAGATCTTCATTCCGCCCCTAGCCTGGGAGGGGCTCTGGGCCCCTGGATAGAAAGAGGTGCCGTCAGACCCGGACGCCAGGCGAAGGTGCTCAGGGAGGAGACCCCGGGCAGGCTGGGCTGCGCCCCTGCCCGTTTCAAAACCCTGGGAGTTCTGCACCAGCTTGGGCTCACCCCAATCCTGGCGAGTGCCGGTAGATGGCAGCCCGAGAAGACACAATGCGTCCCCTGTAAATAACGCTCATCAGTCCCAAAAAATTAAATAAATGTTCATCAACCACACGGTGCGAGTCCTGCTTCCAGAGGCAGGGACAGAGTTAGGAGGGCAAGCAGTTTATGGGCCAAGTGGGAGGCGGCCAGCGGGCAGAGGACCCCCCGCCCCGTGGCGCAGCCCGAGCAGCTCCCCACACAGAGTCCCCGGAGGGGCTGCCGGGGGTGTGACGTCCGCCTCCCGTCCCTCTCGCTGCGGAAGGCCCCTCACTGGCTCCCCATGACTTCTGTCCTTGGGCTGCGAGGCTGGAGGTGATTTTGTTCATCTTATTTTCTGGTATTTTGTGAGCACCTCGCCAATGACACAAACGACGGGGCATTCACGCAGGAGAGCAGCCCACAGGGTGGCCGGGCGAGGGCGGCTGCCGGGCGAGGGGCAGCCCTTGCGTGCATCCAGAAGGGCAACTGTGGGGCCCGGGGGGGGGTGCAGATGGGCACCGGGCCAGAGCTCAGGCGGAGCCTGGGGCACAGATGGCGCAGGAGTTGCCAACAGAGGTGGTGTCAGGTGAGGGGGTCGGGGGGTGAGCACAGAGACCAAGAGCAGGTGGCCTCTTGTCCATCTGGGGGTGCAGCAGGGGGTCCTGGCTGGGGAATAAGTCCCACAGGGCCTGGGGGGTGCTGTGCCCAGAGGAGAGGAAACAGGAAGCGATGGGTGTGGGTGCCAGGTTTGGGGAAGAGGCCCTTTTCCCACAGCCTTCGACCTGCCAGCCCCATGGGATCTGGCCGGCCGCTCCAGTCCTGGCCACCGGACCCCTTCCCCCACCCACCCGCCATCCTGCCTGCAGGCCTGGCCTCGCCTGCCCCACGGGGCGGGGGCCTGGGGGCTCTCAGAGGCACGGCCCCAACCCCGTACAGGGCCTGCAGGTTGAACCCTGTGCAGGAACCCGGGGAACTCGGTGAAGGTGCTGGGTGGGGGACAGGATGGCCTCTGACTTCCCTCCGCAGCAGGCGGAGGCTTGTGGTTGGCAGAGAGTGGGTGGAAGACGGAGGTTTGAGGAGAGAGAGAAACGGGGGAGAAAACCAGCCGCAGACGCAGGAGGGGTCTGGGGCAGCCCAAGGCCAGAGATGGGCGTCTTCCTTACAGCCCGCTGTGGTCCCGGCACCTTGGGCTGCTGTGAGTGGTGCGTGGCGCTCCCATTGTGCGCCCCCGAGGCGGTTCCCCACTTCCACAACATCGGCGGAGAGGGGAGCCGTCCGCCAGGCACAGGGGCCTGGACAGCCGTGGGCAGTGCGTGCTGATGGAGGACGCAGAGGCTGGCCCGGGGACGCTCTGTGCAGCAGTAGGTGCAGCTGCAGGGCTGGACCACACCAGCCACGGCGGCCGGAGCGTCCAGGCTGTGCCAGGCCCTCAGCAAAACCTTCCATGAGGCTTCATGTGTTTCTTCTTAATTAATTTTTTAAATTTCATTTTATTATTTGTTCAGTCACATCTCACTACAGCCTCGACCTCTTGGGCTCAAGTGATCCTCCCAGCTTGGCCTCCCAAGTAGCCGGGACCACAGGCATGGTCCACCTGGCTGATTTCTTCTGTTTTTCATAGAGAAAGGGTCTTGCCATGTTACCCAGGCAGGTGTCAGACTCTTGAGCCTCTTGCCTCAGCCTCCCAAAGTGCTGGGATTCTAGGCCTGAGCCACCGTGCCCGGGCTCAGCCGTGTTTCTCATTCATGAGTGCAGTGAGGGCCGGGCGTGGTGGCTCACACCTGGAATCCCAGCACTCTAGGGGGCTGAGGCAGGTGTATCACCTGAGGTCAGGAGTTCAAGACCAGCTTAGCCAACATGGTGAAACCCTGTCTCTAATAAAATACAAACATCAGCCGGCGTGGTGGCGGCGCCTGTAGTCCCAGCTACTCAGGAGGCTGAGGCAGGAGAATGGCGTGAACTCGGGAGGCGGAGCTTGCAGTGAGCTGGGATTGCGCCACTGCACTCCAGCCTGGAGACAGAGTGAGACTCTGGCAAAAAAAAATGTGGAGTGAGACCGCTTAGCCCTTGGGAGGATTTCACTCACTTCTGCCCCTGACCGCCGTTCCGCACAACGGAGGCAAACAGGCACCTCCACCTCCCGAGGGACACAGACGTCGCTCGGACACCCGGGGTGTCTTCTGTGTGGGAGGCCTGCAGGGCTGCTCCTGCCTTGTTCCCGAGCTGTGGCCTCAGGGGAGCAGCCTCTGTGCTGCTTGAAGGACACCCCACTCCCAGACACCGGCTCAGAGGACACCCCACTCCCAGACACCGGCTCGGAGGACACCCCACTCCCATGTGCTGCTCGGAGGACACCCCACTCCCAGACACCGGCTCAGAGGACACCCCACTCCCAGACACCGGCTCGGAGGACACCCCACTCCCATGTGCTGCTTGGAGGACACCCCACTCCCAGACACCGGCTGGGAGGATTCCCATGTGGCCAGGGATGGCTCCGGGTCCTCGGGACCTTCTTTGGACACCTGTGGTGTGGGCCGGGGAGCTGGGAGCTCATCTGAACACGCCAGCACTCATGCATCCACGCTGCTGGCGGACGCCTGGGTTTCTCCACTGTGGGGCCACGTTACGTGAGGTCGCTGTGGACGTTCTCCACTGTGGGGCCACGTTACGTGAGGTCACTGTGGACATTCTCGTGCAGATCCCAGGCCTCTTGGTGGTGGGTAAGTGCACAGGAGTGGCATAGCCGGGCCTCAGGGTGGACAGAAGTTTGGCTCAAGCAGAAACCGTGGTTTCCAAGGTGATTGTCCCCCTGGACACCCATGGCAGGGACGTAGGGGCCCTTGCAGGGACTCCTCTGGGTGTTCAGGGGCCCCGGGACCACCTCCAGCTGCAGCAGGGGGTGGGTGCAGGTGTGGAGGGGAAGAGGGGCGGTCTCTACACTCTTCCTTCAAGGACACAGAGGCCCAGGGATCAGCCGCTCCCAAGCTCCTTGGGTGACCCTGGGCTCAGGGTGACCCTTGTCAGCGGCCGGCCAGCAACCCCCACGCCAGGCGGCCCTGGGCCTGAGCCTTCCCAATCACTCCCCCGCTCCCCACTCAATCTAGAACTTGCACCCAGGGACCCACCTCCAGGGTCCCACTTGACCCCACTACCTGCTACCTCCACCCTGGCCCAAGACCCTTCTCCAGCCAGAGGCGGGCACGGCCCGGGCCTCCCTGCCACAGGTGCGCAGCCCACAGTGCCAGTTGGAGACTCCCGTCTGCCAAGGTTTTATTGTGGCCCGGCGAGGCAGGAGGTATGCATGGCATACGTAAGCAGAGAGCCGGAGGCAGCCAGCGGCACCTAGAACGGCGCAGAGTGGCCCAGGAGCGTGGCGGGGCGGGCGGCCGGCGCCTGCCCTGCTCGCCCAGCAGACCTCCGGGCTCCAGCCTGGCGGGGCCCAGCATCCACCTTGGTGGGCCCGGGTCAGATCTTGGCCAGGGCGGAGTGCGCGTCAGCCTGCTCCTCTTGGATGGGGGTCCGGAAACTGCCTCCCCCTGGGGGGGAGAAAAGGAGAGATTGGTGGGTGGGCCTCACGCGTGGGGGCAGTGGGGCAGGGCCACGAGGCACTCACCAGGGGCTTTGGGGGCATCGGGGGGCAGCCTCTGGTCCCTCCGGAGCAGGAGCAGGGCCAGCAGCATGGCCAGGGGGCCCAGCAGCCCCAGCGCCAGGCCCAGGCCCAGGATGGCAGCAACCGCAGGGCCTGCGGGAAGGGGTCTGCTGGGTGGAGTCCACAGGAGGGGCCCCCATGCCGCCCTCCCCTCCTCCTATTTGGGTTGGGGGCCCTGCTGGGCTGGGCCAGGCGCCCTTACCCCTGGGGACCTCCACGGGCCGGGTGGAGGGTCTCTGTGAGGTTCTGGGCCAGGCTTCAGTGGGCTGGACAGTGGTGGGCCTGGCCGGGGGGCCCTGGGTCTCCTGGGGCTGTGTGGGTGGGGGGTCCCTGTCCTCACAGATGGCGTCCGAGCTATTGCTGGCTGGCTGCAGGGTGTGCTTCCCGGCCAAGGTGCAGCTGTGGGGAGCAGCGGGTGTTGCTCAGGCCAGAAACACCCTGGGACCCGGGAGATGCAGTGGGGATGACAGGGTCCGCGCTGGCCAGCCTCAGGCAGCGTCTACCACAGACACCAGGCCAGTAGCAGCCAAGGGCCCTGCCCAGCCCCACGTGCCCTCCACAGGGGCCTCCAAGGCCACACACCCTTCTCCCACATCTATACCCCCACCGGCACTTCCCTGTCCTGTGCCCCCAGGGCCTCCCAGCTGCAGAGGGTGAGGGTCCCACACACCCAGCTCCACCCATGGGGAGAGGCTGCCCCCAGGCAGCAGCTTCCTGCTCCCCAACTAGGTCCAGCCACACAGCCAGGCCCCCAGGGCCACCAGCACCTCCCCTTCCTCTCCCCACCTGCCCCCCGCCTCTCCCAGCCCCCCAGCCCCTCCCAGCCTCCCAGCCCCTGGCCAGGCTCCTCTGCCCTCCTAACCCCCCCAATCCCTCCCAGACCCCCAGCCCCTCTGCCTTCCTAAAAACTCAGCCCCGCCCAGGTCCCCCCAGCCCCTCCCAGCCCCTGGCCAGGCTCCTCTGCCCTCCTAACCCCCCCAATCCCTCCCAGACCCCCAGCCCCTCTGCCTTCCTAAAAATTCAGCCCCGCCCAGGTCCCCCCAGCCCCTCCCAGCCCCTGTCCAGGCCCCTCCTCCGTCCTAACTACCCACTCCCCTGGCCCCCTTCCAGCCCCCCCACCCCCCCAAGCCCCCCAGCCCCCACTGCAACCACCCTTGGTCCCCCCAGCCCCCCCACCCCTCCCAGCCCCTCCAACCCCTGAGCCCCCCCGCCCCCCAGGACCCCCAGCACCCCCAGCCCCTCACTTGGTCCAGGGCTTGCAGGCCTGGTTGTCGCCCGGGGAGAAGTGCCCTGGAGGGCAGGGGGCACAGTCTGCAACAAAGATAGGGTGGTCAGGGGCTGCCCACAGGCCCTGGGTGCTGGGGACATGGGGCAGAGCCTGTGGGTTGCCACTCGCCCCCCACGGCCGGGTGGTGGGTTTGGCCTCTGGAAGCCCTCCCTGCCCACATCCCACCCGTGGGCCCTGACCTGGGAGCCCCGTCTTGAGGATGCCAGAGGAGGCACCAGTGGGGCCGGTTCCCTGCGGCCCACGGCCCATCTGCGTCACAGACAGCCGCTGGGACACCCCCAACTGCCGGCCGCAGCCACCGAGCTCACCAACTCCAGGCTTGTAGCTGTCCAGGGGCTGGGTGCCCGCCCGGCAGCGGCAGACTGTGTCCTGTGTGGCCGTGCACGGCTGTTTCCGCTCACTCCCACTTCCTGAGCAGGGGCCGGAGGGGGTTATCAGGTGGGGGCTGTGGACAGGGTCCCCAAGAAGGACAGGTTGGCCTCCCCACCACAGAGAGGGCCATGGGCGGGGGTCTGCAGCCTCCCCCAAGGTGTGGAGCCCCTACAGCCCCCGAGGCCCTCCCTTCCTGGCCACAACCTGGGGCTGGTTCTGTGGCAGCCCCAGCCACCCTTCCCTACCCCTCCACCACCTCCAGTCGCCAGCACTGCCTGAGGCAGGGTCTCCATGGCCCAGGCCCCCAGCCTCACTGCTCGGGCCAGCAGGGCCAGGCCACATGGCCAGAGGGGTCTCCCCGACTCCACGTGGCCTGGGCCGAGTCTGGGCCCGGAAGGAGTGGGGGTGCCCCGGGAGATGCCTCAGCTCCTCAAAGGACCCTGTGGCGGAGCAGACCCCACTGTGGTTTGAGGTTCGTTTCTGTGGCTGTGGGGGCCCCGTGCTGCTGCGTGGGAATGTGGCTGCCAGGCTGCCGCCCCCTGTGCCGGGTGGGGCTGTGGGGCCAGGTGGGAGCTCACTGAGGTTGCACCATGTGCAGGCCTTGCAGGGCTTGGCGCTGACCACGTCGTTGTAGAAGCCGGGCCCGCACGGACGGCACACCGTGTTCTGGGAGCGGTTGCAGCGGCTCACCATCCCGTTGCCTGCAGCAGAGGCCAGCGTCAGGCAGCGGTCAGGCCCCGGGCTTGCGCCCGTGGACTCCCCAAACGGCTCCTCTGCCAGGCTTGGCGGGCCCCTTGCCTGCCCCCTCCCCAGGACCAGCCTCCTGGCTGGCCCATCCCTGCCCCAGCCCCCAGTCCCTGGAGTGCCCCGTGCGTGGCAGACCCTCCTGAAGCTGGGCCTCACCTGGCCTGCACTCCTGACAGCACCGGTCGTTGCTGGGGTAGGTGTCCCCGACACAGTGGAGCTTCGCCGTGGTGCTCAGCCCCAGGCCCAGGAGGAGCAGAGCCGCACACGGCCCCCGGCCCAGCCGCCGAGCCCCCACACACATCCTCGTCTCCGCTGTCGCCAGAGTCTGGGTTTTCCTTGCGGGGTGTGGCTATAAGGACTGTGGAGGAGGGGAGGAGAGGGGAGGGGAGAGGGGAGGAGGGCAGAGGAGGCGGGAGGAGGAAGGTGGCAGGCTGGGGACCCTGGCTGTGGGCTGGGCACAAAGGCGGGGTCTGGACACCCTCAGCATTGGCTTATTCTGCCTTCTGCCCTCTTCGGCCCAAGACCACCATGTTCAGACCCCAGGGCACAGTAGGGCCTGGCCTGCGACTCAACCCTCAGCAAAAAGGTTCATGGAGCACGTGGGTAAACTGAGGCAGCACTGAGTCAGGAGCGGCAACTGTTCAGTCTGGACCTTCGGAGCTGTGACACTGCTGGACCATGGTCCCCCTTGAGTGCCCAAGACTAGCTCTGAGCAGCAGTGACCACAGCCATGGTAAGACAGACACCCACGGCCAGGCGCTGTGGCTCATGCCTGTAATCCCAGCACTTT
Source organism: Macaca thibetana thibetana (assembly GCF_024542745.1). Taxonomy (NCBI): domain Eukaryota; kingdom Metazoa; phylum Chordata; class Mammalia; order Primates; family Cercopithecidae; genus Macaca; species Macaca thibetana. The sequence goes on from NC_065578.1 coordinate 412,580, forward strand.
GGGAGGCCAAGGCAGGTGGATCACCTGACGTCAGGAATTCGAGACCAGTCTGGCCAACATGGCGAAATCCCGTCTCTACTGAATACAAAAATTATTTGGGCGAGGTGGTGGGTGCTTGTAATTCCAGCTACTCGGGAGGCTGAGGCAGCAGAATCACGTGAACCTGGGAGACAGAGGTTGCAAAGCTGAGATCGTGCCACTGCACTCCAGCCTGGGCGACAGAGCGAGGCTCCGTGACCAGGGCCCACGCTGAGTGTGCCTGAGCAGGGCAGGTGTCTACGGCTGAACTGTGCCCCTTAAATTCCTGCATGGAAGCCCTAACCCCCATGTGGCGGTGTTTGGAGACAGGCCTCCGAGGAGGTCGTGAGGGTGGGTCCTGGATGACCTGGCACACGTGGACACGCAGGCAGGTTTCTCCCTCGATGCAGACAGCTCTCAGGTTCCACGGGTTGCCCAGAGAACAGGAACTGCCTGGAGAGCCGGGGAGCAGGTGCGGGGCCAGAGGCTCCCTGGGTCCCTTCTGTACCTTTCAAGTAACTGTGACCAGCCTGTGATTATCCAAAAGTTCATTTTTAAAGTTGCCAAGTGGAGAGGGGCCTCTAGGGGAACAGAGCAGCGGGGAAGGGCCTGGAAATCCCCTCCTCCCAGAAGCACAGGAAACAGCTGCCTGCCCTCTGCCCACCCGCGGGAAATTCCCAGCCATGGAGGCCGCTGGGCCTGGAGGGGGAAGGAGTGGAGGGAGAGGCCACTCACCCTTGTACTGAGGGTCCCTAACTTGGTCACCCTCCCCATAACCCCACAAGTAGAGAGGATCCTGAAAGGGCTCAGAGCATCCCAGACAGTGCGTGTGCGTGCATGTGCACACCCCAACCCAGGTGGGCAGAAAAGGAAAGTTCTGGAATTTTCTGGAAGTTTCCACCCAGCGTTCACATGGGTTTCCCACCGACAGTGAGAAAAAGCTTGTATTTGCAATTGGTTTCTTGGAGGTTCAGGTGAGCTGGGGGTCTTGATGGGCAACACTGCTCTCCTGGGGCCTAAGTGGCCGTGTCTGCCCACAAGTGCAGTGAGTGGGGCCCATGCACCATGGAGAGGGCACCCCCAGCACGTTGCTGGCACCTGCAGTGGCCCCAGGGTAGGGCATGGCCCCTCCTGCTTGAAGCTGCCCAGGAAGCTCAGGTCTCCTTGTCTTGGGCTGAAGCTCACAGGTCCGAGAAAGCCCCGCTGTGTCCACGGAACCGGATGTGGAGTGGCCACAGGAGACTGGACACCGACCCAGAGCTGAGGACACCCGAGGTCTGCAAGGCAGCCTGCAGCTCAAACCACATCCCCAGGGGCTGGGCTCTCCACTCTGCACAGTGGTGTCGCGGGCGGCCCAGGGCAGCCCGTGGGTGGCCACTGCTCCTCCAGTACCAGACTGGAGGTGGCCGGGGCCTCGGAAGGGTCAGGTGCCGCCACACACCCAGCTGTCCCCCCGCCCTCATGTCCAGTCCAGCATGGCCTCAGCTCACACCTCCCACTTCTGGGTGAACGGCCCTCAGCTGCTGAGGCTGTGATGGTCCCTGGCTCTGGCCTGGGGCCATGGATGGGGAAGGGCAAAGTCCAGGCCACCGAAGGTTGGCTCCAGGGAATTACAGCCACTTCCAGTAGGGCACGGGACCTTCCTCCCAACACCTGCCTGGCCATGGCTCTGTGAATCCTGTTTGCCTGGGAACCAGCCCAGGTGCCAACCTGCTCTCTCGGCCCCGTAGGGGCGCCTGGGCAGGTGGGCTCCGGGCAGAGGCCAGTCACACGGGCACTGCAGGGCAGACTGAGGAGGGGGCACTCCTGGCTTCCTTGAGCTCCCGCCGGGAAAGCCAGGAAAGAGCCTGGGCCCCCACACGCCACAGGGCGGGACCCCCACCAGCCGTCCTCACACCCCCCCTTCTCTGCCCCTCCCGGGGCTGGGCCCGCCCCTCTGCACCCGAAGGCCTTGCCATCCTCCACCCAAAACTCCCCTAGGTGGCTCTGGCTCCTGCCTTAAATGTCCAAACCCCAAACTCAATGGACACTTCTGCTGCCCCCAGGACCCCTGCTCACACACACACCGCTGCCCCCCGTCCTCCCAGAGCCCCTGCCGTCCCTGCCGGCCAGGAGAATCACCTCCGACGGGCCACGACCTCCGCCTGACCCAGCATCTGCCTCCAGCGGAAACTCTGACCACAGACGTGCCACGCTGGTGTTGTGTTTTGTTTCACACCCAAAGAATGAAGCTGACCAAAAAGGCAACTATGTTTACAGTAAATTAATGTGATTCTTGTCACAACAAATATTCGCATTTTCTCGGCGGCAGCTGTGGGACCTGGGTGGCTCCAACCTGCCAGGCCCGGGAAGGACCAGGCGCCCTCCCCTGAACTTCGTGGCTACTCATTTCCAGCGAAGTTTAATCTATTTTTAATAATCGTTCAGTTTTCAAGGAAACGGAGAAGCTGTTATTTCCCACGGAGCGGTGGCCCTGGGAGGGGCCGGGCCCAGAGGTTCCGGCCGCGATGCGGTCAGCGCCGTCGGCAGAGTGCCTGAAGCGAGATTTCGTTCTCAGAAGTGAGATGCAGCGATTTCGAGGGACCAGGGAGGAGGAGGCGCCGCGGAGCCGCAGCCCAGCCCCGCACCCCGGCCGCATCACAGCAGAAGCCTCGCCGGGGTGCGCGCCGCGGTGGGGACGCCTCGCTGAGCCTCGCGGGGGTGCGCGCTGTGGGGGAACTCGTCGCTGATCAACTGGGGCGGCCACGGTCGGCCGGTGGTGGGTGGCAGGGAGGGGCTGGGCTCCGGGACAGCCACGGAGCCTGGAGTCACCCGCGGGGCCGCTCTGGTGGTGCGCGGGGCGCGCTGGGCGCTCAGAACTCCTCGTGCACGCTGCGCGCGTAGTCCACCAGCTTGCTGCCGGTGAAGAACTCGCTGTACTTGAGCACCTCCTCGGGCTCCAGGTGGTGGTTCTGGTTCTCGTCCGCGACCGCGATCATCTGCTTGGCCTCGTTCAGGGCGTTGTACTCGTTCATGGGGTCCATGTAGCTCTGCGGGCGAGCGGGGCACAGGTCAGCATCCGCCTTTCCCCCTCCCAGTGCCAGCCGCCCGGGAGGCCCTCCCGGCTCCGCTCGGGGGAGGAACAGCTGGGCCCGAGCTCCGCGGTCATCCACACGAAGTGGCTATTTAAGGTGCCTGCTGGCTGCAGCGGGAGTGTGGGCATGTTCTGGAAGGTTCCCGAAGGGAGGCGGCACAAATGAGAAGGGCACAGGGCAGGGAGAAGCCGGGGGCCCTGGAAGGCCTGCCCGTGGCCGGCAGGGGTCACGGGGTACAGGGGCTACCCCGGCCTGAACCCCAGTTCTGAAGGATCCCTAACCTGGGCCGGGCTCACTGGCTGTCGCCAGGGATCACAGGATTCTACATAAAAACAAGGTGACTCATTCAGCAGTGGAGACAAACAAGCCTACACATGATACCAGTGAAAACGCTTCAAAGGAAGGTGGTAAATTCCAGCCATGTGGCACAGGCCGCCCCGCCCACCTGCACCTGCCTCCAAGTTGGGCCCAGCAGGAGCTTCCCCTTGTGGTCCCGTTAAAAAGGGGCCGTGAGAACCTGAGGATGGAGCCCGGCCAGGCTCGCCTGTCTCTGATCCATTTGAACCTAAACGCCAACCATGGCCACGCGGTCTGGTGGACGCCACTGAGCAAACGCCCCAGTGACCGGCCCAGGGGGAGTTTCAGGCTGGACACCAGCATGGCTTCCTGTCTCAGGCCCAGATCCGCCGGCCCCTCCGCACACAGTGCCTCGCAGGGCTGGCTCCGGGACGCGGCTGCACCAGGGCTCACCTCCAGCTCCTCTGCCGTCACGATGCCGTCGTGGTTGGAGTCAATGAGCTCCTCAAACTCCTTTTTTCTGTCTTTCACCCAGTTGTCGTCAATGTCCTGGCCCTGCTGGTTCTCCACGGTGCCCACGGGCAGGGAGACGAACTCCGGCAGGGACAGCTGCTTGTCCCCGTCCTGGTCTGTGAGACGGGAACGGATCAGCCCACACCCAGGCTGGGGCTCCCGCAGGACCTTACCCGACTTCCCGGCGATGCCCAGCCCCTGCCGTTGGTCCCCGGGCCCTGGCGCGCCAGCCAGGCTGGACCCAGCCTCACCCAGGTCCCGGACGATCTCCTTCACCATGAACCTGAGCATCCCCCGGCTGTGCTCGGGGTGGAGGAACGACAGGAACTCCTCCTCCGTCAGCAGCAGGTCCGCGGGGGGGCTGTCTGCCTGGTACCAGCGGTCCTTCAGGTTCTCCAGGACTTCCTGTGCTGAGAGGGGCGCAGCCTGTGGGCATCGAGGCAGACAGACGCCAGCACGCAAAGCCAGAAAGCTCCGAGAGGTGCTGCCTGAACTTGAGGGACATAGCCGCCCACGAGACCGGGGCCCCACCCTCCAGGATTCACAGGTCCCCCGGACATGGCCCAGACAACCAAGACACAGCCTGGACCCCCCGCCAGGACATAACCCAGAGCCCCCCACAGGCCTGATCCCCAAAGACAAAGCTTGGACCCCTCAAGATATGACCCAGGCCCCCCCAAACACAGCCTGGACCCCCCACACAGCCCAGATACCCCAAGACAGCCTGGACCCCCTACCCTGGACCCCCGATACATGGATGGCCATGACTCCCCACGGACACAGCCCAGACTCCCAAGTCAGAATCTGGACCCCACACAGCCTGGACCCCCAAGACATGGCCTGGACCCCCCACACAGCCCAGACACCCAAAGACATGATCCAGAACCTTCCCATGGCCCAGAATCCCCAGGACATAGCTCAGACCCCCTCATGCCCGGGACCCCTCAGGATGGGCCTGGGCCCCCCCACACACCCGCATCTGCCCCTCCGGAGGAGCCAATCACCCACACGGAGGACCGCCCTGGCGCCGCAGGGCAAAGGACTCACTGCCCTTTCCGTTTCCGTCATGTGTGACGTCACAGGGAGGAAAACACAGTTTCTAGAAATGACTGAGACAGGGGCTGAGCAGAGCCTCCCGGCTGGGACACGGTACTGCCTCTGGGTGTGTGGCCCCCGCGCTCCCGCTGTGCCCTCCCGGCCCTGACGACCCCTCACCCCGAGGTCCCCACGCATCCCAAGGGCCCCATGCCACCCTCAGCCCAGGCCTGTCTCGGTCTCCAGGGCAGAACCACAACCTCCTGCCCCATCTTGGGGCTCGCTGTGGTCAGTGGCCAAGTCCAGTGTTGAGGCTCAGCCCCTGCAAGTGAGGCCCGACTCTGCCCTGGCCGCAGCCCCTGCCACAAACGCCGCAGCCTCTGGGTTACAGTCACTGCAGGAGGATGAGGCCTAGTTGCCGTCTCCTCATCCCCTTCTGAACAACCTCCTCCTACACGACCAGTTCACTTAAAGGAAGACAGGAGTGACGGGGCTGCGGGTCCTGGGGCATCCCTCCCTGTCTGGCTCCACCGCAGCTCCTGGGAGGGATGGACGGGGCTGAACTGAGACTCACTCAGGACAGGCACAGATGCCCCAGACAGGCCGGCTGAGAGCTGCCTTCTCCAGCACAGGATTCTCACAGCCGCCGCCCAGCCCCAACCTCAGACCCAGAGAGATGTAGCAACGGAGGCAGGGGACAGGGGCGATGCCCGCCTGCCATGCCTTCACCGCAGTCCCCAGAATCAGGTCTGCAGCACGAGAACAGCAGCCCCAGGACTCATGCCATGGCCCTCACAGGAGCCATGCAGGGAGGGGTCGGAGGTCGCTGGAGCAACGCCTACCAGTGCTTCCCAGGCCCTCCCTCCAGGACCTGGCCACTGCTCTTCCCGAGCCAGAAACCAAATACCCGAAGGGGTGGGGGGTCCTAGGCACCCCGAGGTCGGGGGGACCAAGACGGATCGGACACGGCTGGGCAGGGAACGGCACCTCAGCACGCACGGGGACCTCCAGAACGCAGAGTGAATTCTACATACACCTCTGCTGAGCCCCAAAGGTGGACGAAGGCTTCACAGGGATGTCACAGGGCTCTAGGTCCAGGTGGGACATGTCCTGGGCAGAAGATGGCACCAAGGACAGACAGACACAATCGGAGTTGGGGCGCGGGCAAACACAAGGGCCTCCCACCACAGCACATCGCCAGCAGGCTGGACTTGCTGCACAAAAGCTCACCAACGGGACGAAGGTTAAAGGCACCGGCAGGACAGCAGGGAACGCGGGACCCGGGTGGAGGCACAAACCGTGTGCGGTGAGGAAAACGTAAACCACTCTTTCAGAAAGGAAATAATAACATCCAAGTTGGCCAGGTACTGGGATTTGTGCCTGTAATCCCAGCACGCTGAGAGGCTGAGGCCGGAGTTCGAGACCAGCCTGGGCAACACAGGGAGATTCTTATTTTGAGTTTAGTTTTTTTTTTTTTTGAGGCGGAGTCTCACTCTGTCGTCCAGGCTGGAGTGCAGTGGCCGGATCTCAGCTCACTGCAAGTTCCGCCTCCCGGGTTCACACCATTCTCCTGCCTCAGCCTCCCGAGTAGCTGGGACTACAGGCGCCCGCCACGACGCCTGGCTAATTTTTTGTATTTTTTAGTAGAGACGGGTTTTCACCGTGTTAGCCAGGATGGTCTCAATCTCCTGACCTCGTGATCCGCCTGCCTCGACCTCCCAAAGTGCTGGGATTATAGGCGTGTGCCAATGCGCCCGGCCTTTTTTAGTTTTTTTAACGTCCAATTGGTAAAATTTAGAAAGGACACGACCAAACTCCAGAGGAGAGTACATGAACTGGGAGAAGGGCAGGCAGAGCCAACAGGCTCAAAAGTCTCCACATCATTCTAGAAGGTCAAGGCCAGGCACAGGAGCTCACGCCTGCAACTCCAGGATGGGGGGAGGCCGAGGCAGGCGGGTCACTTGAACCCTCTCAAACCCCAAGAGTTTGACACCTGCCTAAGGCAACATGAGGAGATCTTGTGTCTACAAAATATATATTTTTGCATCAGTGGGGCATGGTGGCACGCACTGGTGGTCCCAGTTACTCAGGAGGCCGCCCCGCCATGGGGGCTGGTCACATGATACGGGCCGTTCCTGGCAGGAACGTATCTTACACCTTTACTTTTTTTATTCTCCGAGGAGGACAGATTGAGCCCAGAATGTGGAGGCTGCAGAGAGCCGAGATTGCACCAGTGCACTCCAGCCTGGGCAACAGTGAGACCCTCACTCTCAAACAATAAAAAATTAAAAATTAAAAAAAGAGAGGTTAAGAGCAGGTGCAGTGGCTCACACCGATCACTCTGGGAGGCTGCCGTGGGCGGATCACTTGAGTCCAGGAGTTTCAAGCCAACCTGGCCAACAGAGCAAAATCTGTCCATACAAAAAATACAAAAATTAGCCTGGCATGGTGACAGTGACTGAGGTCCCGGCCACCTGGGAGGCTGAGGTGGGAGGACTGCCTTGCGCCCGGGAAGGTACAGGGTAGGCAGCAGAGTGAGACCGTCTCATGAAAAAAGAAAGAAATTAAGAGGAGGTTTGCCTTCAGACTCTGGTGAGGAAATGTGTGTTACTGATAGGTTGAGCAGGCACAACAAATAAAGGTGTAAGATACACCCAGCCTGCCAGGAGCGGCCCCGTCTATCACGTGACCAGCCCCGTAAACAACACGGCTCCCTGAGGGGCAGCAGAGACGCCACCCCAGGACGCCGAGACGCGACGGAACCGGCGTCGCTGCACATTCTCCACAAAGCCCAAACCAGACAACGGGCACAACCGGGAAGGGCACGCAGAGCCCCAGGGTGGCAGCAACGCCACAGTACCCGCTCAGCTGTGCCTCACGACTGAGCCAGCAGGGGCTTCTGCCCGGACAGCGCTCCCAGACCTGCCCCGTGCAGGGTGGCCTGGCTCTCCCCTCGCCTGGCCTTAGCCCGGGTGCCGGGCCCCACCTGGCCCCACCCTCTTCACACAGAGGCACCAGCTCAGACCCGCCCAGGGCTGAGGTTGCCCTGCTGGCCAACGGCCACACCCCAGACCCAAGGAAGAGCCTCCCCCTGGGACCTGACCACTCTCTGGTGACCACCTGACGGCCACACAAAATGTCTCCAGCAGACCCAAACCACAGGGCCAAGCCCTCAGGCACAGGCTGTGCCCTCTCCCTGGGAAACTCTGCCTCAGGTGGCCTTCAGAGTATGGGGCAGGTCCCACCCCAGATGCACAGCCTCAGATTCTCTGCAGGACCCAACTGAGTAACGGCCGTGAAGGTGCCGTCACCAGCAGAGTTGAGAGCCGCCCGGGCACAGCTCACACACTCCCCACCAAACCCCTGGGTGGTGCCTGAGTTGGCAATGGCCTCATCCACTTCCCTCCTGACAGCCACCACCACCCAGGTTGGGCCATACAGTTAGGATGAACATGTGTGCACGAGCACATACAATGGGCGTGAGGGCGCACTCACCTGCATGTACTCACGAGCACACACGAACGGCCACCCGGATGTACTCACAAGCACACCCACACATGCACGGCGCACTCGTACACACGACACGCACACACCCCGCATGTACTCACGAGCACACACGGCGCACTCGTACACACGACACACACGTACTCACGACACACACGTACTCACGAGCACACACGTACTCACGAGCACACATGCACGGCGCACTCGTACACACCACACGCACACATGCATGCATGGGAGGCCTGAGACCTGCGGCAGGAGCCTGGCTGAGCACTCACTTTCCTCATCCACTTTGAGCTCCTCGTTGAGCCTGATGGCGTCGGCAACCTCCTTCTCGCTATGGCCTTTACTCGCCAAAAACTTCACCTTATACTCGTCCCATGACACATGGCCTGGAAGAGCAGGTCACACCTGTCAGGATGTCTGACACTGAGCCGAACTTCTTCTTCCATTGAGATGGGGTATTGCTCTGCTGCCCGGGCTGGAGGCGGCAGGATGCCAGTGTCTGGAGCCCCAGGGCCCCGGCCAGCACCCCGCACCCGCCTCCTCACCTGTGAGGCCAGCTGGGAATGTCTGTGCCTCGGCACCACCAGGTGAAGGCCCCAAAGTCCTAAGAGGCGCCTTCCATGGGCCACGCCCAGTGCTTGGCACACACGCCTTTGTCACCAAGATTCTGGCATCACGAACCCAGCTTTCAGCGCCCACCACACCTCAGGGTCTCCGGCTGATGCCTCCCCACCGCCCATCCCTCAGAACTGGACTGTCTGCCCTCCAGGCACCAGGCAAGGCCCATGGCCCTGCCCGCCGCCCCCACCCCGGCCCGGCCGCAGTACCGTCCCCATCGGGGTCCACGGCACGGAAGTGTGTCTTGCTCTCCTCCATGGCCTCCTGGAAGTGCTCGGCCGTCTTCTCCATGATCCAGCGCTGCATCTCCTTGGCACTGATCTTCCGGTCGGTGTTCACGTCCACCCTGCAGGACAGCAGATGGGCAGGCGGCCATCAGACTGGGCCCCCAGACCCTGAACAGCCAGATGGACGCCGCCGGCCCAGTACTCCATGGCAGTGTGAACCTGCCACCGACGGTGACAGGCTCCACCGGACGACACAAGAAACATCTGGGACGTGGGGGCCGGGGTGGGGGGGGCCACGCCAGAGACACTGGGGAAGGTGGATGCCATGGTCCCCTCCCCAGGGGGATGCATGGACCCTCCCCCTCCGTCACACAGAATCACCACCAGACTCCCCTCTCCAACCACAGCTTCCGAAAGTCACACTCTTCACGTTTTATTTTTTGAGACGGAGTCGCACTCTGTCGCCCAGGCTGGAGTGCAATGGCACAATCTCGGCTCACTCCAAGTTCTACCTCCCGAGTTCAAGTGATCCTCCTGCCTCAGCCTCCCAAGTAGCTAGGATTACAGGGGCCCACCACCATGCTCGGCTAATTTTTGTATTTTTAGTAGAAATAGGGTTTCATCATGCTGGCCAGGCTGGTCTCAAACTCCTGACCTCAAATGATCCACCCACCTCAGCCTCCCAATGTGCTAAGATTCCAGGTGTGGCCACCAGGCCCAGCCCATGTTTTATTTTAGATGCTTCACGTGTGGCTACAGAAAAACCTTCATACAGGCCGGACACAGTGGCCACACCTAGAATCCCAGCACGCTGGGAGGCTGAGATGGGTGGATCACTTGAGCCCAGGAGTTCAAGACCAGCCTGGGCAACATAGGGAGACCCCACCTCTACAAAAAACAATTACGAAAATCTGACAGGTGCGATGGCGTGCACCTGTGGTCTCAGCTACTCAAGAGGCTGGGGCGGGAGGACTGCCTGAACCTGGGGCATGGAGGTTGCAGCGAACTGTGATACCACCACTGCACTCCAGCCTGGGCAGCACAGCAAGACCCCGACTCGAAACAAGACAAAACAAAACCCTTCATATAAACGTCAAGTGATAAGATTGAGGAAAAAGAGCCTGTGGGGACTTAACATTGTGTCCAAAGACTTGGGAGACAGGGACACAGATTGAGGACACAGCGTCAGCACAGGCCAGGTCAGGAGGCCAAGGCCCCAGGACAAGTCACTTCCATCCCAGCTTCACAGAGCTCGGCTTTACCATCATGTCCTCGTGGAAGCCACAAGCACCTGCCCCTGCTGAGGCTGCACGTGTCCTGAGCTCACCTGTTGGAAACCTAACCCCAGGGCAACAGCGCTGGGAGGCAGGGCTTCCAGAGGTGCAAGGTCTCGAGACCCCGGCTGGTGCATTTGCTGGAGGCGTCCCTGAGAGTAGGGTGCCCTGGCCCCTTGCCCCATGCTCCACTCAGGGGCAGCCGCGGCCACGTTACGAGGTGGCAAGCAGGCCCTCGTCAGGTGGGTGTGGCCTCTCGGACCTGGGCCAGGCCAGCTTCCATGGTGCACACACCGCAGGCACGGCTCAGAGGCACTGGGCAGAGATCCCCACAGAAGGAGGCCAGGCCACCGCTCACACACGCCCCTCCCTCAGCAGCCACGGCAGCCCAGAGGTGGATGGGCCTGGGAGGCACCCTCAGCTCCACAGTCCCCACAGTACACCGGCCGGGAAGGGCGCCGCCTGGATGGCCGTGTGGCAGGTGGGGCACCTGGGGAGCCTCGCGTGGACAGCAGCATCCCCGACTGCTCTGGCCACGCTCCACACGCGCCACAGATATGGACCACAAGCTCCACACATGCCACACGTGCCACAGACACAGGCCATATGCTCCACACAGCGCACATGCACCACAGACACGGGTCACACATGCCACACGTTCCACACACACCACAGACACAGGCCACATGCTCTACGTGCTCCACACACGCCACAGACACCACATGCTCCACATGCGCCACAGACATGGGTGCACACGAGCAGAACAAAAAGGTGGAAAGAACCACGTGGCGCAGGATTCCAGTCAAGACGTCAGCGAGGAGTCGCTCATCCAAACTCAGGTGCCTGAAGACACGGCTGCAGGGCGGTGCAGGTACATGGACTGGCATGCACACATGCAGGTACACAGGCCAGACCCGCGTGTACACAGCACACACACATGAACAGGGTTGGCAGCACGCAGATGTGACTGGGCTAGTGCACACGCGTGTTATCGACCTCTGACTCCTGAGAGGACAAGGGCAAGATGCCCCGTGCCCAGACCCTGGCTTCCAGCTCCAGCCACAGGAGCCAGGGGTCCCTGGAAAGGCAGCAGCTATTGCACTGGGGCAGGCGGCACAGAGGCAAGCCTAGAGCACCTCACAGTGCCAGGAAGCGGGAAGTAAAGCCTGGAGCATCTCATGGTGCTGGGAAGCGGGAAGGAAAGTGAAGCTGAAAAGCCCCTAGGACAGGGCACCTCCCCTCTGGGTGTTCTTTCCAAAAACCCTCAACACTGTACAGTCAGGAGGAAACACATCCCACTGAGGGACATTCTAAAACCTCCTGTTCAGTCCTCCTCAGAACTGTTACGTCCACAAAAAAACCGGAGTCTGAGATGCCGTCCCAGCCCAGAGGAGACAGGACAGCTGAGTGAACACAGGTCCTGGAGGGACAGGGCCCTGCGCGGAAGGGGGGTGAGAAGGGACCCGCATGCTGGGGAGGGAAGTCTGAACACCCACGGCGGCCGCTGTCGCCGCTCGGCGCTGGTGTCGGGGACCCGGAGACCTGCTGCTACGTCCCACTCTCCACGCCCCCCGCCTCCTCAAATGAGACCCCGCCTCCTCCTCAAACGAGATGGCTCGGGGTTTTGTTACAGGCACCAAAAAGAAACCCCGGTCCAGCCGGAGATGCGCCGAGCAGACGCCTCAACTCCCCTCGCCCAGGCATGCAGCCCACCCTCAGCACTGGCCGAGCAGGGACGGGGACCCTCCCCTGTGACGCCGTGAGCCAGGCCTGCGTGAGCTCAGGGTAGTGAACCTGACAGGCCCCAGGGAGCACCAGCAGCCTCTTCATGGTTGGTCAGGTCACCACCAAGTGAACTCAGGCTGCGAAAGGATCCCTGAACCATGCCATCTGGGGAGAGGTGCAAAGGGACGCCACACCTGGCGCCCAGGTCCTCCAGCTGGCACCGTGTCTCTGTCCCACCAGCTCACCTGTGCTCTGCCCAAAAACCTGGATCCTCAGGGCCCTCCTGCCTGGCCTTCAGCCCAGGGCCCTGGCACAGCCAGGCCAGTCCTCACACCTTCCCTACCTGTACCTGCACCCCTGGGCCCCAGCCCTGCCCAACCCCCTTGCTCACCAGCTCTGCCACCTGCCCCTCTGCACTGGCCCTGGAGCACCAGGCCCTGCAGGAAGGTGAGCCTGTGGCCACGCCCTGTGGCAGGGGCTGCCTCCGTATGCCCGGGTCCCACAGGTCCCAGGAGGCCCAGAGTGTTCTCTCACCTGCACCCTGGCTCCCTGCCCAGCACCCCGGCTGGCCTGAAGGACTCATGGGCATGTCCTGACCCTGCTCTGCCTCCAGGAGTGAGGCCAGCGCTGAGTGCACATGGGCTCCAGGGCCACACCGCAGGGCACCCCGGCCGTGCCACAAGGAGTAAGGCTCCCGTGCAGCACCTGGCTCCTTGTGGGTGAGTGGTCAGGTTGACTCATCTTATATCCCTTACACAAGGCTCCCGAGACTCGAGGATGGGGTCGGGGGAGAAAGCTCGGCACTAGGCACAGAGGCAGCGAGGGAGCCTCGGGGACGTGGCAGGGCGGGGGCAGGGATGGGCCACTGACAGCACAGCTCTGCTCTCGAACAGGCCAGCAAAACAAGCCAACCCCACACACCCCCAGCCCGCGTACGACACACTGCCCACCCGTGTGTGACACACTGCCCACCCGTGTCCCAGCCCGTGTGTGACACACTGCCCACCCGTGTCCCAGCCCGCGTACGACACACTGCCCACCCGTGTGTGACACACTGCCCACCCGTGTCCCAGCCCGTGTGTGACACACTGCCCACCCGTGTCCCAGCCCGTGTGTGACACACTGCCCACCCGTGTCCCAGCCCGCGTACGACACACTGCCCGACACACTGCCCACCCGTGTGTGACACACTGCCCACCCGTGTCCCAGCCCGTGTGCGACACACTGCCCACCCGTGTCCCAGCTCGTGTACGACACACTGCCCACCCGTGTCCCAGCTCGTGTGTGACACACTGCCCACCCGTGTCCCAGCCCGCGTACGACACACTGCCCACCCGTGTCCCAGCCCGTGTGTGACACACTGCCCACCCGTGTCCCAGCCCGCATACGACACACTGCCCACCCGTGTCCCAGCCCGCGTGTGACACACTGCCCACCCGTGTCCCAGCCCGCGTACGACACACTGCCCACCCGTGTCCCAGCCCGCGTACGACACACTGCCCACCCGTGTCCCAGCCCGCGTACGACACACTGCCCACCCGTGTGTGACAGGAACCCCAGACACACAGGGCAGAGGGTGTGTCAGGAGGAGCCCAGAGCACCCTGTACCAGCTCTCCAGCTGCCCGTGGCTGCCCCTCACTCCTCAGCCAGGCCTCGTCCAACTGGTGCTGCAGCCTGCAGAGGCTGCCCGTGGCCGGCATCTGCCCCTCAGCATGGAGGACACTGACCACCACAGTCCCGGAGGGCTCCTCCTCCAGACTGTCCTAGGCACAGCCACGCAGCCCACTCTGGCCCTCTGAGCCCTCACTGGACCCAGGGCCTTCAAGAAGCCGCTCCAGGTTGCCAGCACAGGCCTCAGTGCAAACACAGCAGGCTGGAAGTGGCGCTGATCACCGGCACGCCTTCCCAGCCCGGCACGCCCTCCCAGCCCGGCAGGTCCTGACGCAGGATGTGGCGCCCCCGCTGCGCAAAGCCAGGCCAGGAACACACGGGCGAGCGTACGCAGCGGCCCCCAGCCTGGGCACACGCGGCACCTACTTGGAGAAGATGACCATCAGCTTCCTCCGGCTCCGCCGCGGCTCCACGTCCTCCTCAAAGCCCCCCAGGTCCTTGCCTAGGAAGACCTCCTGGTGGAAGCCCCGATTGAGGTGCCCGTCCATCTCCAGCTTCACCCCGTTCAGGTGGTCCGGGGGCAGGATCTCGTTCTCCTCCCTGTTGGCCGCTCTCTCTCGAGTGGACGAGTGGTTGGCAGGCCGTGCTGATGCATCCATCAGGAGTACCGCCCCCAGGAGCCAGAGGCAGCGCGGAGCCAGGCCGACGAGGGGACCCCACCTGGACGCCATCGCCACCCAGGACCAGACCATGGGGTGGGCTGCTGGGTGTGGGCCAGGTGCTGGGAGGGGCAGGGGCAGGGGCAGAGGAGGAAGTGAGGTCCTGGCTCCAATCCAAGCCCCAGGCACCACGGAGGGCTCTGTGTCCCCAGGACGGCTACAGGCTGGGACGAGCGGCTCACGGGCTGCAGAGACACAGACACGTCATTAGTGAGACTAGCAAAGACTTCCCCAAGCACGTCTATCCTGCAACATGAAACACATCCTCAATTCACAGGATCCAGACCACACGTGGCATTGTTTTCCCCAGATCACACGTGGTGTTTTTTCTTTATTTTTAGAAACAGGGTCTTGCTCTGTCACCCAGGCTGGAGTGCAGTGGCGACCACGGCTCACTGCAACCACGAACTCCTGGGCTCAGGGGATGCTCTCGCCTCAGCCACCCGAGCAGCTGCAACCACAGGCGCGCACCACCATGCCGGGCTAATTTATTTTTATTTTATCTTTTGCAGAGACAGGTCTTGCTGTATTGCCCAGGCTGGTCTCAAACTCCTGGCTTCAAGCGATCCTTTTGCCTCAGTCTCCCAAGGTGCTGGGATTACAGGCATGAGTCACTGTGCCTAGATTTTTTCCCCTATTTTACAGACACTGAGTTTTCAGCCCTGTCTCTCCATCTTTCCAGCTCTCTCCTGAACCGTCAACACCTCCAGGGGCTAACCTGTCCCCGCCGCCCAACACCTACAGCACAGCCTTCCTGTGGGGCCTGGCTCTGTCCCTCCTGGCATCATGCCACTGGCCCATGGGGTTATGGTCACTCTCCAGACCCTGACTTGAACATTCTTGAGATCTATGACCTTGGCTAAGTCATGTGGTCTCCCAGGCCTCAGCTTCTCACTAAGAAACAGGAGGCTCTCCCTGCCCCCCCACCACCAGGCTTTGCGAAGACAGCCAACCCTAAGGGCAGAGGGTGTCAGGGCCTGGTCCCAGCAAACACAGCCCCCACACACAGAGGTGCGCACACACACGTCCACACTCATGCATGCACATATTACACACACGTGCCCTTGCCCACACTCGTAAGCGAACGCCAAGGCTGGGGAGCCCAGAAGCCTGTCTTGGCGTCCGAGGCATGGCCAGTCCTGGTGGGAAGCAGGGGCTCACAGGGCCTCATGCCTCACGTATCCCAAAGGAAACTCGGGGTCCTTCCCACCCACGAGCTTGCTACTTTCACAGTCGGCTCCTCCGGCAAACACCTGCGGGTCCTTCTGGGTGCCGCTGAGGCCCCCCCGACCCGTGTTGCAGCTGTTCCCTGAACACACATGGACTGAGGCTCCTGTGGCCGTCTTACTCAGCTTCACTGTCCTGGCACCTGCCACTCTGCACACAGTAGGCGCTCAATGAATGCTACCTTGTGTAATATTAGACAGAGAAATGCTGCCTCCAGGCACCGAGAAACGCCAGTGGGGCCGCCATGAAAGGGCCTTGAAGTCAGTGCAGTCTCTGCCACAAACCAACAGGGGTACAAGCCTGGGGTCACCCAAGGAAGGAAGCCCCGGGTGAGGGGTCATGTCTGGTTTTTTTTTTTTTTTTTTTTTTGAGAGAGTCTCACTCTGTCGCCCAGGCTGGAGTGCAGTGGTGCAGTCTCGGCTCACTGCAACCTCCGCCTCCCAGGTTCAAGTGATTCTCCTGCCTCGGCCTCCCAGTTAGCTGGGATTACAGGCGCCTGCCACCACGCTCCATTAATTTCTGTATTTTTAGTAGAGATAGGGTTTCACCATGTTGGCCAGGCTGGCCTCGAACTCCTGACCTCAAGTGATTCTCCTGCCTTGGCCTCCCAAAGTGTTGGGACTACAGGCGTGAGCCACGCACCCGGCCTGATTTTCTGAACATGGCTGAGGGTTTTTCCCTTCCCTAGTGGTGGTATAATTCTGTTCCTGTTGTCCCAGCTCGCCTGACCAGGGGAGTGTCCTGGTTAAGAACCAAGACACCTCCTCCTGGTGCTGACTCCACTAACTACAGTCGTAAAACACATTCTGTGGCAAGCAAAGAGAGTGTACTTTGTTCCTAGAGAGAACAAGGCTAGTTCTTGATTCTACTTATCTTGATGAGTTACACGGTATACTTGAGGCAGGAGGACGGTGAGACCAGCCTGGGCAACGCAGTGAGACCGTGTCTCTTTAAAACACAAAAACAAGGCCGGGCGCGGTGGCTCACGCCTGTAATCCCAGCACTTTGGGAGGCCGAGGCGGGCGGATCATGAGGTCAGGAGATCGAGACCATCCTGGCTAACACAGTGAAACCCCGTCTCTACTAAAAATACAAAAAATCAGCCGGGCGTGGTGGCGGCGCCTGTAGTCCCAGCTACTCAGGAGGCTGAGGCAGGAGAATGGTGTGAACCCGGGGGGCGGAGCTTGCAGTGAGCGGAGATTGCGCCACTGCACTCCAGCCTGGGGGACAGAGCCAGACTCCGTCTCAAAAAAAAAAAAAAGAAACCTGTCTCGAAAAAGGGGGAAAAAAAAGTAACCCCAAAATAACTATAAATATCAGGAGTCCATCAAGTGGCGCTTCCTCCCCTGGCTTCAGAGTATCTCTCCATCACCGTGAGCGAGGCTCGCAGCACAGCGGCGCCGGCCTGTCCCACCGGAATGGGGTTTCCACTTCGCCATCCCCCAGCAGCTCAGTTCCCAGCGTGGACTCAGCACACCCTTGCGAAGCGGACGTGGTCAACAGCTTAGACAGAGACGCTATGTCTCCGCCATCCCCGGGCTTCAGCTCGGGTGGAACGCGGCTATTTCCGGCGGCGAACACACACGGTTGGATTCTAAAAGCTCGACAGGGTTCATGACACCGCCTCTGAGCCAGACACCAAGCGCTCCACGCAGCCGACTTCACCTCTCCAGACCCTACAAACTGGGGAGGGGGGTCCGCGAGTTCAGAAGCGGAGGCGGAGGCGCAGGGAAGCGGGACAGCTCGTCCAAGGTCGCCTCGCCGATAAACGCGAGTCCAACCAGACTCCCTCGGCCTCCGTTTCGCGGTGGCACTCGTAGGTTTTGGCCAATAGAAGACCAGACGTGCCGGCGGCCGGAGAGGCCCGCGTCGTCGGCCCGTCCTTGCCCCCCGGAGTCCCGGAAGCCCCGGTGGCGGCGAAGTCTCGCCAGGGCTCGAGGCCGAGCGGACGGACGGTGCCCCAGCCCAGGGCAGGAGACGGCGGCGGCCTCCAGACCCGCCCTCGCCGTCCGGCCGGCGTGGACACTTGGCCTAGCGGCCTGCAACGGCCGCCCCGGGACCCTCACTCACCGGCCTGCCTCCCCGCGCCCTGGATCCGAGGACCGGAGCGAAGCGCCCGTGACGCCGTCAACGGGCCCGGATCAGGCCGCTGCCATCTTTCTTGCGGGCGGAGGCGGTGCGAACGCGCGCGACCTCACTGAGGGGACGCCGGCGCCACCATCTCTCCTTCGGGCGGAAGCGGTCGCGGGGCCGCTCCGAGGTTGACCAATGAGAAGGGTGCCCGAGGCCACGTGACAGCCGCTCCTGGTGCTGCCGACCTCCGAGCGCCCCCGAGCCTGGCGTCCGCTGAAGGCCCAGGCGCGCTCCCGGAAGCACCGTGCGCACGCGCACCGCCCCGAGCCGGCGGCGCTTGCGCACTCGCTCGTCCGGCCTGGGCCGCCGGCCCGGCGCGGGCGCCATGAAGCTGCTGCGGCGCGCGTGGCGGCGGCGGGCGGCGCTAGGCCTGGGCGCGCTGGCGCTGTGCGGGGCGGCGCTGCTGTACCTGGCGCGCTGCGCGGGCGAGCCCGGGGGCCCCAGGACGGCGTCGGGCCGCAGCCCCCCGCCCCCCGCGCCCGCGCGCGCCGCCGCCGCCTTTCTGGCCGTGCTGGTGGCCAGCGCGCCCCGCGCCGCCGAGCGCCGCAGCGTGATCCGCAGCACGTGGCTGGCGCGGCGCGGGGCCCCGGGCGACGTGTGGGCGCGCTTCGCCGTGGGCACGGCCGGCCTGGGCACCGAGGAGCGGCGCGCCCTGGAGCGGGAGCAGGCGCGGCACGGGGACCTGCTGCTGCTGCCCGCGCTGCGCGACGCCTACGAAAACCTCACGGCCAAGGTGCTGGCCATGCTGGCCTGGCTGGACGAGCACGTGGCCTTCGAGTTCGTGCTCAAGGCGGACGACGACTCCTTCGCGCGGCTGGACGCGCTGCTGGCGGAGCTGCGCGCCCGCGACCCCGCGCGCCGCCGCCGCCTCTACTGGGGCTTCTTCTCGGGCCGCGGCCGCGTCAAGCCCGGGGGACGCTGGCGCGAGGCCGCCTGGCAGCTCTGCGACTACTACCTGCCCTACGCGCTGGGCGGCGGCTACGTGCTCTCGGCAGACCTGGTGCGCTACCTGCGCCTCAGCCGCGACTACCTGCGCGCCTGGCACAGCGAGGACGTGTCTCTGGGCGCCTGGCTGGCGCCGGTGGACGTGCAGCGCGAGCACGACCCGCGCTTCGACACCGAGTACCGGTCCCGCGGCTGCAGCAACCAGTACCTGGTGACGCACAAGCAGAGCCTGGAGGACATGCTGGAGAAGCACGCGACGCTGGCGCGCGAGGGCCGCCTGTGCAAGCGCGAGGTGCAGCTGCGCCTGTCCTACGTGTACGACTGGTCCGCGCCGCCCTCGCAGTGCTGCCAGAGAAGGGAGGGCATCCCCTGAGCCGCCGCGGCCCGGCCCTCCGGGGCACCCGCTTCACCCAGCGGCGCCTTGGGGCAGATGCCGAGCGCGCGCCATGCCCGGGCCCCAGGGCCCCCGTCCCGCGGCCACGCCCGTGGTCGCTGCCTCCCCGGCCTGCGTTTGGGAGACCCCTGGGGGTTGCCGGGACAGCGCGCCGTGTCCAGGTGGAGGTGCCGGTTCCTGGACCTTAGCGAGCCTAAGCGGGGCCCGGCCGCACGCTGACCCCCGTGCTGTCCGCAGCCGGCTCACGGGGCTGGGCCCCGATCTTCCGTGTCTCTTATCAGTGGCGTTTTTCATGTACGTGTCTCAGATCTAACGTGATTTCACATCAGTCCGATTTCATGGGATTTTGGTCTCTGTCCAGTGACTTCGTGGTAAATATAACTCAGTGTTTGCTTGTAACTTATTTATAAATATTGTAAGTTTGTGTCGATGTGAGTGTAAGTTGGCAATGTGAAGGTCTCGGGTTTTTTACATGGTTTCAGGAAACACTTCTATGTCAGAACTTGGTGCCTGTACCGTCGGCCCCGCTGCTGCGTGTGTTTAAAGGCAGGAGAACTTTAAAACTGGCCATTTATCTTTTCAGTGTACACGTCATTGGACTCATTGTTTCTTTCTGAAGAGATTTTCCTTTTAAGGCTTCCCGTGGGTGCGTGGCGCTGCTTTATTTCAGACTCCACCCCAGGTTCCAGGAATCCGAACCCCGGAGTGCTGATGCGGTTCCAATTCCGCCTTAACAGGACCAGCGGGCACCCGGCTTGCCTCTCACCTACCTTAACACATCCTTGGAATCCCCTCATTTAACGAGAAGAGTGAACACTGCGGTCCTTGCCAAAATAAAATAAAGCTGCCCCAGGACAAGGGGTGACCATGAGCCCCCTGAAGTCCAACACGGGTTTTCTGTCTGGGGACCTGGGTGGTCCCCGCTGTGATCTTTGTTGTCCCACTTTGGAGCCGGGGCCGGTCTGGGGTCCAGTCTGGAGCATCAGGGTCAGGCTCGGCTGAGGGTTGGATTAGGCTCTGGGTCAGCCTTGTTGTGGGTTTAGGAGCAGGTTTGGGTTATTTCCGTTTGAAGGCAGCAGTGGTCTCAGGATGAAACAGCTGGGGTGGAGGGGAGTGATGATCTGTGGTCAGTGGGTCAGCGACCTGCACAGTGATTCTCCCACCTCCAACAGGAAAGGGTGGGACTGGAGGTGTCCCTAGGTCAGGCAGATGAGTTCGAGCTCCGATGGGCCACCTTGAATACAAGACTGACCTCCCTTTGTGCACAGTTTGTTCTTGGACACGGACTCGTGAGGATCCAGGGCTGGGGACCCCGGTGTGAGCAGGATGGGGCCCTGCCCTCCCATGGGGTTGCAGACTCGAGCCCAGGGGCTGCCCATCACAGCGGTGTCCCAGGTCCCTGCCATTCGATTTTACCTGGGATGACTTCTCTGAAGTTCGGAATTACTTGAGGAACCCTGTGTGTGCTTGGAGAGGCCAGAGGGCTTGCTGAGGATCCCATGGACAGTGGAGAGCGGGATTCGAACCAAGGGCTGGACGCCCACACCTCTGGCCTGCACTGCCGAGTTCTTCGTGGCTCCAAAGAGTTGACCCCTGTGGAAAACAGTGCAAATGTCCAAGACTCCCAAGGAAGTCTAAAAATCCAGTTTGCAACCACTTCTGCCCTACAAAAAAATGGAAATTTGGTGTTTTTCAGCCTAAGACATTAAATTTCATGTCAGAACAAAGCCTGCCCTGGGCGGACCCTCCCCAGCCGTGCCGTGGTGAACGGGTTCAGAGGACATGTGGGCTGAAGGCTGGGCCTCGGGAGGGCTGGGGGCTTCCCAGAGCCGGGGCAGCTACAGCTCTTTCTGGTCTCACCTCGAACTTGCCCTGTAGATCCTCCCTGCTCCCTGGTGTCTCCCTGCCCCGCGACTCCGCTCGACCGTGGACGTGCCGTGGCATCCTCTCCCCCAGGCGTCCCTCCCTGGTCTTAGCTTGTACAGCTCCCCACACACCCGGGTACTCAGTTCCCGGAGACCAGGGCCAAACCAGGAGGCCCTCGGGTGATGGGGAGTCACCGAGTTCATTTCCATGTGGGAACCTGGGATACAAAACAACCGACACTTCTCAGCCACACGGATGTTTCTCCTCTGGCGGCCCTGAGAGCCCACCATGGAGGGGACGGTGTCAGGGCTGGGCAGGCACGGCGCAGACGCACGCACACAGCCCCCAGGAGGCACATGGCCGGCAGGGAATGCAGGTCAAGCCAAGAGGGTGGGCTTTGGTCCCTTCAGGATCCCCCAAGAGGAGAGCACCCCCCTCTGCCCTCCTGGGGCCCTGGTCCTGCCCCTCTGCCCCCCATGACTGGTACACAGGCACCTGACGTTGGCTCCAGCTCTCTGGGCCAGCCCTGGGTAACCACAGGGCCTGTGGCCTGGGTGGTCGCCCCCAAAATGCAAAGTGCTACCTGCGTCTGGAGGCGCCCCCACCCGAGGCTTACAGGTTTCCACCTGCCCACCTGTGCCTGGCTGGGATCGTGGCGGTCAAGGCTCCTGTTAAGGGACTGAATTGTGCCCCCTAAAAGATAAACTGACCTTGTCTGGAAGTCAGGTCGCTGCAGGTGGAATCGCATTAAGACGAGGTCCTGAGGTGGCCTTACTCCGACGGAACTGGTGTCCTTATCAGAATAGGCCCGGAAAAAGCCGCTGTGTGGCCACAGAGACTGATATCCAGGCGACGCCTCTGCAGGCCGAGGATTGAGGACCCCCCAGCACCCCACCAGGCGAGAAAGGGCTCTACCCAGAGTCAGGAGCATGGCCTCCAGGGCTGCGAGGGAAGACACCCCGTCCAGCAGCCCCAGGGTGCCAGCCCAGTTGCCTGTGCCTGGCACTCTTCGGTGCAGACGCGGGCAGGGGCTCCTGCAACCTTGCGGTGTCACAGACGCCCAGCACTGACTGGGCCCAGATCTTCTCCTGGGGCTCAGCACACACCCTGTTCCCGGAAGGCGTTCATCAGTCCAGCCTGCAGCAGGGCTGCCCCTGCGGCCTGGGTCACCCCAGACTCTTCTGCCCTCTCCCTGGCCGCCTGTCCCAGCTCCGAGTCCTCAGGTCTGAGAGGGGCACGGCCCTCCTGTGGCCCCACCTGCCCAGGCTCCCCAGCTGTGGCACCGTGAGACCGGCTGACAGTGCGGGAATGGAAGCCCCAGCTGCCCAGATGGCTTGCGGAATCCTGGGGAGCTAGTGGCCAGAGACAGCCACGCGCCCGGCCCTCCGCACCCAGAGCGGGGCCCGGAGAAGAGAGGAGGCCCCTTGTTCACGTCAGGCCCTGCTTCCTGGGCCCACCGACAGCCAGTGAAAGAGGAGTTTCCAGCTCCACGGGGGCTGCTCCCTGGTGTCAGGGGCCTGGGAAGGGCTTGGCTCTTTTTCCTGGTTTCCTACTCTGGAGTGCGCTGGGGTCTCCCTCTCCCACTGTGGGCTGAGGGGAAAGACCTCTGTGTCCATCCCACGGGCCCGGCCAATCTCAGGGTCCATCCCACGGGCCCGGCCAATCTCAGGGTCCATCCCACGGGCCCGGCCAATCTCAGGGTCCATCCCACGGGCCTGGCCAATCTCAGGGTCCATCCCACGGGCCTGGCCAATCTCAGGGTCCATCCCACGGGCCTGGCCAATCTCAGGGTCCATCCCACGGGCCTGGCCAATCTCAGGGTCCATCCCACGGGCCTGGCCAATCTCAGGGTCCTCAAGAGGCTTTTGAGGGGCACAGCCCAAACCCCTGGGCCTCCCCTTGAGGTCTCCTCCCAGCCCCCACCCAGAGGACCTTCCCACAGCCTTGGGAGCTGAAGCCCAGGCCACCCCATCAAGGTGGCCTCTGTGGGTGTCCACACTCCTTTCCCTCAGGGCCAGGGTGGGTTCCCGCCCCCAGCACTCACAGCCCCTCCCTCTCTGGCCTCCCTGCTCTCCGCACCCTTCCTACCAGAGACTGGTGCCACCAACCCTGCCCCGATGGCCACATGTATCGCACCGGCTAGGTCAGAACCACCCAAGGAGAAGAACCAAGATCTGGCCCCACCCCGTCCCAGGCTGCGCGCTCCTCCTCGGAAGGCCTCTCTGAGACCCATCCCTGCCTCCCTCCCCAAGGGTCTGAGCCTCCCTCACCGGGGTTCCCAGCGGAGGTGGACAGTGGATGAGTGGTCCGAGGAGGGGCGACTGCAGCCGAGGGGCTGAGGGGAGGTGGAGGCGGGAGGGGCAGGAAGGGGGATCTGGAAGGCCCCAGGTGCTCCCCACCCATCCAGCCTCGGCCTCTGCTCTGGTCGCGTTGCCCAGCGAGGCCTCTCCTTGGACTGGGGCTCAGGCAGTCTGCCCTGGTCGGGGCCACGGATGCCGCAAAGACCCCTCAACTCAGCTAGCCAGGGTGCAAGACTGCACCCACAGCTGAGAAGCCAGGGGTTACGAGTGTGGCCCTGCCGGGACCTCCTCAGCTGCATCCCCCAGAGTAAACACCACAGATCTTCCAGGGCCAGCCGGGCAGGCAGGACAGGAGCCCAGGAAGGCCGCAGTCCAGCTCCCCTCCCCGCTGACCGGGGCCTGACCCAGCCCGGTGACCCGAGCAGAAGGAAACCCAAGCCCTGGCCCCTCCCTCCGGTGGCGTCTGAAGGTCTCAGCGGCCGCAGCCTCCCCAGGGGCCCTGCACCCACAGCCGCCCACCTCAGACCGGAGAGAGAGTGAGGGATGAGCAGAGCCAGGCCCAAGTCCCCACCGGGGTGACAGGGTCACGGTGCCTCACCCTCGACCGCCTCTGCAGACCAGCCCCACCCAGACTTTCCGACCCAGGACAGTCGAACTCAGCCTAAAAAGCACCCGTCCAGAGGGCCTGAGTCCGGCCGTGGTGCCTCCTGCTGCGGAGAGGCGTCCTGCACACCCGTGTGGCAGGGAGAGGCCTGGGCATGTGGGCTGGGGGCCTGAGGGGTCTGGAGATGCTTCCCTGTGGAGACAGGGTTTGCCCAGCCCTCACCTGTCACGCTTCTCGTCACCCCCTCGTGAGGGCCGTGGGCGTGCGGTGGGCAGGAGGCCCTGCTGGGCTGGGTCACACGCATGACACACGGCTGTCATCACACCGAGGCACCCGTGAGTCACTGCCCCAGAGCAGGGGCTGCCCCCGGCCTCCCAAACAAAGACCCTTTGTCCCCAGGCCTCTGGTGCCAGGCCCACCTGTGCAGCAGTCAGATGCGCAGGCAGACAGACACGCCGGTGGCTCAGCAGGCACAGGCAGGGCCAGGGCGTGTTCCCACACCCAGACACGCAGCCATTCCAGGGTCAGGCTGAGGGAGACCCCTGGGGGACAGGCCCTGAGGTCACCACAGCTCAGAGTGGCCTGAACTAGGAGTCCAAGGGCAGACTGGCCAAGCCCAGCCCGTGAGCGACGGCCCCAGGACACAGCGCCGAGCTCTGCCCCCAGCAGCCTCCAAGCACAGCAGATCCCAGGGCAGCGTTGTGCAGGCAGAAAAGAGCTCCCCCTCAGGACAGTGTGCTGAGCAGCCCCCAGCTGGGTGTGGGAGCCCCCTCCCTGGACCCTTTCACGCAGTTTGGGGAGCCCCAAATGCCGCAGCAGCCATCACAGCTCCGTGGGTCCCTGTGTTGTCCCTGGTGGGACCAAGACCATGTGGTCTCCTGGACCCCAGGGACCCCGGCCACGCCTGCTGCAGGCACTGAGTGGCCGGCCAAGGGCTCGGGCCCTGGGGCTCTGAACGGCCGCCCTGCGTTTGCTCCCACGGGGCCGTGCTGCTGGCTCTGCAGAGTCCCAGTCCCAGGGCACGTCCCACACGGACGTGCAGACATGTGGGCACGCACACACCAGCCACAGGGACACACAGCTGTCAACCCGGGGCCAACACAGGGCACCTGGCACATAGATTTTTAAAAAGGAGGCCAGGCAGGTCTGTTTGGATCCCACACGCCCCCCAGATGCCCCCAACATGCCCCCAGGCCACGCTTGTTCCAAGGCCTAGATGACAGTGGTCACAACGTGTGGTGTGGTCTGTGGCCTGGGACAGGCCCCAGGAACGCCCTGAGCTTACTCCAGAGAGGCTGGAAGGCAGCCCAGGGGGCCCTGGGAGCAGACACCCTCCCAGCTGCAGGGCAGCAGGGGCAGCAGCAGCAGCAGAGGCGCAGAGAGGGAGGTGAAGTCAGATGCCAAAGCTGGGCCTCCAGTGCCTGCCTGCCCTGGCTGCAGCCCCAGAGTCCACACCCAGGTGCCGCCAGGGGCCAGGCTAGGGCAGCCACATCTCCCACATACCCCAAGAGTGGGGCCCTCGAGGCACCGGGGACAGATGGGCAGTGGTGTCCACACCTGACAGGCAGGGCCGGGGCTGGGCCCAGCCTCCTCCTCACAGCCAGGAGCCCCCAGCCCTGCCTCCCCGGCTCTTGCTGCCCCTCGGGGTGGCCGCCACACCTGGCCCCAAGAGGATTCTCTGGCTGCCCTGAGCTCCCGTCCGCATTTCTGTCCGTTCAAGACCAGGCCAGCACCAGAGCTGGGAATACTGGCTCCGACCCAGCCCAGGCAGCCCTGGGCAGGGTGGGCCTGGCAGGTCCAGCTGGGGCTCTAGGGAAGGGCCGGTCCTGTGAGTACAGGAGCTGGAGGGTTGGTCGGGGGAGTGTCCCCACACCGGGCACGGCCCCTCCCAGGATGGCAGGGAGCCCACAGCAGCAGCTTCCGACGCCCCCAGAGCCGGCCAAGCATCAGGTCGGACTGCAGTTCTGGAAAGTCAGCCCCGGTGGAGGTCACGGAGGAGCCGGCAGCTCCCCACTGCTCAGGGCATGGGGTCAGGGGTCAGGCTGAGGCCTTCCAGCACTGAGCTGGCTGCCTTGGCTCTGCTCCTGCCAGGGTCCGGGAAGCCGCCAGACGCTTGGGACACTCAGTACCCCCGCTCCCAAACTAGGGGGCACAGGCCTGAAGAGGTCCATTTTCCTGGGCTCCCCGGGTCCCCCAGCCAGCCCAGGCCCTGAGCAACTGCAGCTCTGGCAGGCCTGCACCTGCCCCGGGGACCCCACGCTCAGGCTGGGTGAGTGACAGGCATCTCCCACCCCATCAAGAGTCCAGGGTCCCCTCTATGGCAAACACTGCAGTGTGGGTCCAGCCCAGGAGGTGAGGCTGAGAGAGAATGAAGGGGTGCAGCTGGGCTGGGCCGGAGGACGGAGCCTGGGCTGGGTGGGCTGGGGGCCTGGACCCTCCTGTAAGGCCGCCCACCCCACCCCAACCTGTCCATTCTTCTGCTCCTGGGTGCCCAGTCACAGGGGCTGGAGACAGCACATTCCAGGGGAATTGCGGCTAAGTGGCGGATCACCTCCAACTGGGGCAGAAACCAGGTGGCAGAGGAGGCAGAGGCCAGAGAGGTGGTGCCGGCGCCAGGACGTCCCCCCGCATTCACCCTAGCCCCGGCCCCCCTTCATCCTCGCCCACATCCCAGCCCCCAGCCTCCCCCACCAGCCCCCAGCCCCTCCCTCATTCACCCGGGCCCCGGCCCCCACCCCGCCCCCTCCTCCACGTCTCTGTCTCTGTCTGGCTCCGCGCGGCCCTGGGTCCCATTTCTGGCGTCTCCGTCTGTCATCGCAGCCCCCACCTCCGGGGCTGGGGACTGGCTGCTGCTGAAGAACCTAAAGGGCCCCCATTCCCGGATACTGAGGCCCCAGGCGGTGCTCAGAAGGGCCTGGCTGGGTGCTGCCTGATCCTGGGTGCCCATTCTTGCCCAGGGTTGGCCCGCCAGGTGGGGGAGGAGCCACTGAAAACTGGAAGCAAACGGGGGAGTCCGTGGCCCAGGGCTCACGCCAACCGGGAAGGTGCAGGCCACACTCCTGCCCCTGCCTCCTCGGGGTCCCCACACGGCTGTCCCGCTGACCCAGCTCCAGGAGGGCCCGGCACAGCCTCCGTTCCCCGTGTGGATGGGCATCCGCCCGACTCTCTGGAAGGGAGCACTGCCAAGTGCTGTGGCCAAGCAGGGCAGGGGCTGAAGGGAGACCCCCATTCTGGATCCAGGCCCTGGGGCAGGCCGTGCTCACAGGCGGGGAGCAGAGAGCAGAGAGGAGCCCCAAGCCGGGGCTCTTGCATCTGGCCTGGTATCCCGCAGCCCCACATCAGGGCCTCAGGACTTGGAAGGTGGTGTGGGAGCTGTTGGGGGCCGCAGGATGGTGCCCCACACCGGCCCTTGCCCGGCTGGACATCCCCAGGTGGTGACCACAGCCTTGGCAAGTGAAGCAGAGACCCTTCCAGACAGCCCCAGCCCCTGACGCCACCCTGGGGGGCCCAGGGAGAGAGGTGGGGGTGGGTCAGCAGCCAAGTCCACCTCGTGCTGATTGGCGCCTGCCCACACACCTCGTCGCCAGGCTGGGCTGTCCTGCCTCACTGCCCAGCAGGCCTTGGGGAGGGCCCCTTCTCTGCCAGCCCCAGGCAGGTTCAGGTCCCAGGGGAGGGGTAACAGCCGTGGGCTCCGGCCTCTTCCAACTTCCCAGACCCCACCAGCCACCAAGGGCCCTGGATGCCAACCAGAGACGGCATCTCCGCAGCGCTGCAGAGGCCCAGACGTCCTGAGGCCGATTTGCACTCTTCGGTCTGGGTTTGCCAGAGCCAAAATGGGGTGGGGGCGGGGCCCAAATCCACAGGACCTGCCAGGGGGCAGCAGCATGGGGATAGCATATGGGACCCATCCCACCCTCCAAGAGGCAATTCTGGCCCCTGAAGCCCCCCAGGAGCCCTGGTCGTTAGGGTGCGGCTGTCCCTAGGGCAGGCGAGGAGAAGCCTACTGGTCCCAGCCCTGCTCTACCTGGGTGCCCCAGGCACGGCACCGTCTGGGTGCACCTGAGCCCACAGGGGTGCCTTTCAGCTTCACACGCCGGCGGCGGCCAGGGCACACAAGCACGCAGTCCTGTGTGTGGCCTGCACGTCCTCTTGCACAGAACCCCCCACAGGACGCAGGCCTCCCGAGGGCCCAGAACTGTGCTGCTCCCCAACCTCTGGTGCTTCCAGTGCCCCACGACCTGCTGCCCTCCCCAAAGGCTGGACAGGCTGTGGGCAGAGCTGAGTGGTGCTGGCATGGACAGTGGTCCCTGTCCTCAGGCTTGATGTTGCCCCTGCAGGGGCTGCCAGGGCAGAGCCCAGCCTCTGGCCATCACCATAACCCCAGGCCAGACAAGTTGGGCCCGAGGGAGGCTCCACAGCCCGTACTCCAGACTACCAGGCTCTCATGTGAACAGCACCCTTCTGCCCGCACCCATCCTCTGCCAACCTTGGCAGCCTGGCCTCCACCCCCAGTGAAACATCCAGGCAACACCGAGGGCGGCGTGCTCTTTATTGTGGTGACCGCAGGCATCAGTGGGAGGGTCCCCGGGATCCGGCGGCAGCTCCTCGCCCAGCCCCCCTCGGCGCCCTCACGTGCCCAGGAGCAGCCCGGAGAAGCTGGAGCCCGCCTGGATGGTGAGGACGGCCCCGGAGCCATTGTCCACAAACACAGAAGCGTACTGTCCAGCCTGTAAGAAGCATGGGGACGTCACAACCGCGGCCACAGCCCAGCCACCCGGCAGCCGCGCTAGCAGGTGCTGAGGCCCCAGAGGTCTGCACCCTGAGTGCAACCCAGCCCTCCTGCTCACACCAGGCCCGGCCTCACCTGCAGCTGCAGCAGCCCCTGCACCTGTGCCGTGAAGACCCTGCTGTTGCTCTCCAGGCCTGAGACGGCCTCCAGGGACCTGAACACAGCCCCACAGGGCAAGGGGGAGGCGTTGCAGGTCCAGGGGGCCAAGACCTCCCCGGGGCCCAGAGACTTGTGTGGCCCGTGAGCCCCGCCCAAGGGTGGTCCGGGGACTGCCGCCTGAAGCGGGGGTTGAGGTCACTCACATGTGGCGCTGGCACAACGACTCGATGCAGATGAGAACACGCACCACGTCCCGGGCCCGCAGCCGGGCCTTGCCCTGCAGCTCACTGTGGTCTGCGGAGACAGCCCTGGGGAGGGTGGTGCATGGGGGGCGGGGTGGGGGCCAGTGGGGAGGGGCTTCAGGGCACACCGCCCAGGACAGGCCCAGGAGTGGCTGCTGGGGCTGGGGGAGGGGAGGCCTGAGGCCGGGTGTGCAGCAGGGACCCCATGCCCAGTCCAAGGCCCCCATGGGGCAGGGGGCAGATCTCTAATGGGACCCGTGCCCGGGGCTGGCGATGCCAGGCGCCCCCAGAAAGCTCAGCCCCAGCCCCGTCACAGCACACGGCACAGCCAGCCCCATCCGGCTCACCCACGTGCAGACTGGCAGAGAACTGGAAGATGCCGGACGCGGGGGCTGTGAACCGACCTGAGGCCAGGCTCAGACCGGAGCCTCGCAGGAAGGCGCCTTGGGCAGCAGGCTGTGAGGGGCAGTGGGTAAGCGGCCAGTGAAGGGCCTGGCCCCCACCCCACAGACCCCGCCTGGGGAAGGTGCCTGCAACCAACAGCCCCTCACTTGGAGCAGGACTCCCCAGGACCCTCACTCTCACCACGGGCACCGACAGGACTGACCCTCGAGTCCACACCCAGGAGGGTCTCCCTGCCTCCCGGCCACCGGGGACCCATTCTCGGTCTGGGCATAAGGTGTGGTCTGGGACCCCAGGGCCTCCCAACCCTCACCCGAGGCAGCCCCTCGCCCTCCGAGCCCCTCCCAACTCCCAACTCACGTGGGTGCCCCGTGAGTGTCAGACAGTGTGTGTGGTCCCGTCTTGCCTGTGGGGCCCCACCCAGTGCCCCCCTCTGGGCTCCTGGCCCCACTCACAGCCTGGAAACCACGCAGCTCCACCAGTGTCCGCTTGTCCACCCGGCGGGGGCCCTGCAGCCGGCAATGAAAGGCCTCTCCCACCAGCCACAGGCCCACCCCCTGGGGCAGCAGTGGGTCCAGGAGCCCTGAGAACCGGTGCTCCGTGGCCTCTGTGGGGAGGAGGGCACAGGCCGCCAACAGGGTCAGCGTGGGGCCCAGGCACGTCGGGACTCTGGGCAGTGCGGGGCGGCTGACCTTTCAGCAGCTCCTGAAACTCGCGAAGCAGAGTCTCCGGAGTAACTTCTGCACCTGGAGGTCCTGGGGGGCCGGGGGGCCCAGGAGGTCCTGGGGGACCCAAGAGGTCCCGCTGGGGGAAGACAGAAGAAGGAGGTAAGTGTCCCAGTGGGACCCTGTCCCAGGCTCAGACCCTGCGGCAGCCCGGGCGGGGCTCACCTGCTTCTTGTCCCTGCTTCCGCACCGCTTCCTCAAGGCGCTGTCGTCCGGCCGCCGGACAAAGTTCAGCCATGTCATGTGGGCGTCGGAGAGCTCAGGTCCTGAGGCCTGGGATGGCTGAAGAGGCGGGACGGGGCTAGCACACTGAGGCTGCGCCCTGCAGAGAGCTGGGAACCCAGGGCAGCGGGGGCCACTCAGAGCAGACCCAGGGAAGGCATCACCAGCCACAAGAAAGACCCATGGCTGCCCTTAGGGGACTCAGAACCTGGACGTTCCAATGCCAGGGGCACCAGCAGTGCACACACGCAGGGCTTCTGTGGACGCAGCCACAGCCTGATGCCCTGAGCCCGACAGGGGCCTGGTCCTGGCTGAGGCAGGGACACGGACGGGACGATGTGGGGAGGACAGGAGGGGGTTTTCCACCGGCCTGAGAGTCCCAGAGACGCCAAGAGTGGCTGCTGACAGGGGAGCAGCGGGCACGGACCTTCCCGCCAAGGACCCTCTGCCTTCCAGTTCACCCCAGTCCTCAGGTTCAGGTCCAGGCAGCTGGGGCCAGCCCACCCAGTTCAAGCAAGGGTCAGACAGGGCCTGCCACCCTTTCCAGCCCTCCAATCACCCTCTCTTAAGCCACCCCAGCCCCCATAGTCAGAGGAGATGTGCTAAGGAGGTTTGGGCTGGGGACAGCCTGGCCTGCAGGTGGAAGCGACAGGAAGTGCGCAGCCTGGCCAGGAGAGAGCCCCTTCCCAGAGCAGGGTGAGCCGAGGGACCCTGGCCCGGGACAGAGTCCCATCCTGAGCTTGGCCTAGCCCGACACAGCGAGGCTGGGTTCTGAGGAGAGCCTCAGCCTCCGCCTCCTGACCAGACATGGCAGGTGGGTCCTCCCAGTGGACCAGACAGGCCTCTGCCATGGGGGGTGGAGGACAGGCAGGGTGGGCGTGAACCCATCCCAGACCTGGGCCCACCCAGGGAAAAAACAATCCAAGAGCATTCAAATTCACCTTTACTCCTCCCCCGACTCCTTATCCCGTTCCTCCCCACTGCTCCCCCCTCCTCCTCCCACTGCTCCCCCCCTCCTCCCCCCACTCTCCCCCCTCCTACTCCCACTCTTTCCTCGACTCCTTATCTCCCTCCTCCCCCGACTCCTTATCCCGTTCCTCCCCACTGCTCCTCCCTCCTCCTCCTCCTCCCCCCACTCTCCCCCCTCCTCCCCCCCACTCTCCCCCTGCCTCCCCCCCCACTCTCCCCCGCGACTCCTTATCTCCCTCCTTCCCCCACTCCTCTCCCCTGCTCCCCCTACTCTTCTCCCCACTCCTCCCCAGCCAACTCCACCCCTACTCCTCCGGCATCCACTATCTGCTTGCTCTCCTGGCATCACCCCCACAGTGTGATGGAGGGACCTGGCGCCCTGGAGGGGCCTGTGCATCAACCCGTCTGGGGACAGAGGGCCGGAGGCAGCAGAGAGCAGACTGCAGGAGAACCGCCCAACCCTGGAAGCCTGGAGGGCCAGCCTGAGCACACACCTTACAGCCCTCCAGCCGGCACCCTTCGAGGGAGGCTGCCACCCTGCAGGTTCTCTGGAGCAGTGGCCCTGGGCAGTGGGGTGCCCCCTCCCTTCCCCGGTGACTGGCCGGGACTGCTAAAGACCCCCCCACTGCTCCAGCCCTGCCAGCACTGCCAGGCTGGCCCTGGCGCCGGGGACGAGCCCACTCTTCCTGAGCTGGTAGAGCCGGGCCTCAACCCTCCTCAGCCTGCCCATCTGGGAAACGGGGCCTCGGGCTCCAGGGGGACCGCGTGGGCTGAGAGGCAGCCGGGCTGGCTGCGGCAGAGCCGGCCTTGGGAGGAGGGAGGCCAGCATCAAAGGTGTGAGGGCTGGGGGTGGGGGCTGCTCCGGCAACTGCGGGTCCCCTCCCAGTCCCGGGGCCCCCGACGGTAGCGGCAAGGGCTGCCCTCCAAGACCCCTGGAGAGACCCTGAGCAGGAGAGAGGAAGCCCCGGGGTTGAGGTGAGCTCGGGACCTTCTGTCTTTGTGAGGACGCCTGGCCAGGCTGGGGCCTGAGGACTTAACCTGCAAGGGGGGGTGCTGGCTACACAGGACCCCTAGAAAGCACAAGGGACGGGCTCACCATGGCGTCTCCAGCCGCGGGAGTCATGGGGCGCTGGGCTCCCAGGGGGTCTGGTAAACCATCCAGCAAGCTGCCGGAGCCCCTCCCCACCCCCAAATCAGCAATTAACTTAATAGCAACAGGTTCCTCAGGGCGTGGCAGGCCCAGGCTTCAAAGGGTTAACTGTAGCCCCCAACCCCTGCAGGAAGCCCCCCTTCACCCACCCACCCCAGGCCAGCTGGGGGCCAGGTCCGGGCTGCAAAGGAGGAGAGGCTTCCCAGAGGCCGGCCCAGCTGGGCTGCAGCAGATTCCCAAGGCAGGACTGTGGCCGAGGCCTCAAAAAGGGCAACCCCGAGGCAGAGCAGGCGGGGACAGAGCCTGCTGGGGGATGACGCCCCAGGACCCGAGCTCCGAAGTCGCCCCACAAGGGACTACGTGCGTCCCGGCCGCGTACCTTGGGGGCCTTGGGCAGCCCCTCGCGGGAGGACGCGCTGGCGGTGGCGTTGGGGGGATCCGCGCGCTGGCCAGGCTGCTGCGTCCTCTGCGCCTCCGGCCGGGCCCCAAGGCCCCCGAGGAGGACCGCGACCACGGCCCAGGCCCAGCGCCGCATGGCTCCGTCCCGAGGCGGCTCAGCGCGGCGAGTCCCGGCGCCAGGGCGCAGTCATGGGGGCGGCCGGCGCTCAGAGCCCCCGCGCGGGGGCGAGGCCCAGGGGCGCGCCCGGTCTCCGCCGCTGCATGTCTGCGCGGACCTGCCCGGAACGGCGGCGCGACGGCGCTCAGGTCCCGCTGGGGTCCCGCTCTGGTCCCCGCTCCCAGCCAGTCCTCTCTGGCCTTCTCACTCCGCCGCCCAGTAAATCCTCCCCTGGCCTCCTCCTCCCCAGACCTCGCGGGCTTCAAGGGGGGCTCACACTTGGATGATCCGCCAGCCCCCGGGCGCCCCGACGGCCAGGGGCGGAGACGGGGCGGAGACCCCCACTGACCCCTGCCTCTGCTCCTTGCCTCCCCTCCCCAGAACCCGCCCTGCCCCCACTGCCTCCCCAAAGGTCCACCTCATCCTGGGAACCGTGAAGACAGCTGCCTGCCTCCTCGCCCTCCCTCCCAGCTGAGCTCAGCCCGGCTCCCCTCACACCAGCCTCTGCAGCCAGCCACCAGGAGGGCAGCTACCAGCCAGCCAAAGCCCCCCCACGACCTCCTCACCCAGGCCCTCTCGGGTGCCCCGCCCTGACTCACCGCCCCAGCCCAGGGTCCTGGGGGTGCTGGCGGGCCTGGCTGGGGCCCCACTCCGGGGAAAGATGAGGCCAGATCATGGCGACAGACCCCTCGGGCTCACTGGCCAGAGGAAGGGGGTGGCCAGGTGGGGCTGGAAGACCCTCCAGCCGCTGGTCCTGGCGGAGGCTAACAGTGGCCCCAAAAGAAACAGGAAGGTCAACATGCCGGCCCGGATGCAGAGCTCAGAACGCTCCAGACCCTCCCCTCTTGCCAGACACGAGGGCAGCCACACCGAGACCCCAGCCCCAGGCCACACCCACAGACAGAGCCACCGGAGACCAGGCTGGGATGGGGATGACGCTTGGGAACCCACCAGGGACCCCGGCTGCCCCCGAACCCTCTGGGCTCTCAGACACTGCCTGACTGGCATCTCCAGAGCGCACTGTGGAAGCCTCCCAGCCCCGTGTCCGCTGGTGAAGGTGGTGGAGGACTCTGGGGACATGGCACAGCACCCACACAGTACCAGCCCTGCCGGACGCCCACAGGTGAGCCCTAGATGTGACCTGCATCCAGCATGGGTTGGGAAAGGCAGCCCCAACACCCCTCAATCCAGGCTTGGGGCAAAGGGGAGGGGTGGGCAGGTGCCTTGGCCAAGGAGACCCCTGCCCAGGGCTACCAGACCCCTCCTCACAGGCAGGGTATCCAAATTTTCTGTGTCACCCACTAGCAATGTGCTCCCCTGTGACTCCAGACAGGACAGGCTGGACCTCCAACTCTGCCCTACAGGCAGGAAAACAGGCAGCCCTGGGAGGCTGGACAGAGTGCAACTGGGCCTAACTGGGAAGGATGTGGCTTCTTGTTCCCATCCCCAGGCACCTTTAAAATGAGCTTAGCCTGGCACCCAGGCAGGAACACTCAGTCCCCACACTCCCTCTAGAAAACGACCAAGAGGACCCCACCCTCTGGGTCACCCACCAAGGCCCTGGGGTACCCTGGGCCACAGCCATGAGCTGCCCCCACAGGGAGGCTCAGGTGCAGCTGCTGGCTCTGCTCACCCCCTGCACCCCCCAACCCAGACACCCTGACACCCCCAGGCCGTGGGAAAATGGCAAAGGACCACAGTGCCCTGCCCGCCCGCCTGCTGCAGGGAGAGCGGCTCCCTCAGACCCAGAGCGCTCTCGCTCAGGCCGGCGTGGGCATGCGCTCACAGAGAAGCTCGAGGCTGCCAGCGCACACAGGAAACGCCTTCTTCCGAGCCCACATGCTGCATGTGTCTGCAGAATATTAACCTTTCAGGGGCTTTTCTCTCCTCATTAAAAGACTCCACAGTGTGGTCTGCATGGCGAGGGGACACACCGTGCTCCCAGGGGCAGGTCAAGGACGGCCCCCACTGGTGACACCACAAGAACAGAGGGGCCCACAATTCCTCTACGGGAAACAGGGACAGAGGGCCAGACATGCCCGGCCCAACAGGTCAAACATCATCTCTTATTTTGGGCCAGTGCAGACAACACGCCACGGGCACCGCCTTCACTGCTTGATCAAAGGTCACTAAAAGTTGAGATTTCAGTCGGGCGCGGTGGCTCACACCTGTAATCCCAGCACTTTGGGAGGCCGAGGCGGGCAGATCACAAGGTCAGGAGTTTGAGACCAGCCTGGCCAATATGGTGAAACCCCGTCTCTACTTAAAATGCAAAAATTAGCTGGGTGTGGTGGTGGGCACCTGTAATTCCAGCTACTTGGGAGGCTGAGGCAGGAGAATCACTTGAATCCGGGAGGCAGAGGTTGCAGTGAGCCGAGATCACACCACTATACTCCAGCCGGTGTGACAGAGCAAGACTCCGTCTCAAAAAAAAAAAAAAAAAACAAGTTGAGATTTTAGTCAGGCATGGTGGCTCACGCCCATGATCCTAACGCTTTGGGAGGCCGAGGCAGGTGGATCCCTTGAGCTCAGGAGTTCAAGACCAGCCTGCACAACATGATGAAACTCCATCTCTACAAAAAATACAAAAATTAGCCAGGCATGGTGGCGCACACTTGTGGTCCCAGCTACGTAGGGGGCTGAGTTTGGAGGATCCCTTGAGCCCAGGAGGTCAAGGCAAGACACACAGGTGCCAAGGCAAGAGACCAAGGGCACAAGCTGTTCCGGTATAATAAAGAAAATATACACAATAAGAATATATGAGAAATAGATTATAGATATGATTACATATACTATTAATCACAGTTGTAGCATTCCTCTTTATTCCAATATTATAATAATCTTTGTTCTACAACTATAACCCAGGAAAAACCAGGTCACACAGAGACAGGAGCTGAAGGGACACGGTGAGAAGTGACCAGCAGACAAGTGTGAGCCCGTCACGCCCGGACAGGGCCACTAGAGGGCTCCCCGGTCCAGCGGTAATGCCAGCGCCTGGGAAGACGCCCGCTACTTAGCGAACCTCGGTCTAGTGCCAGTGCCAGTGCCTAGAAAAGGCACCCGTTACTCAGCAGACCAGGAAGGGGGTCTCCCTTTCCCCGGGGGAGTTAGAGAAGACTCTGCTCCACCACCTCTTGCGGAAGACCTGCCATCAGTCAGGCCCGCCCGCAGCCATCCGGAGGCCTGACCGTCTCCCTGTGACGCTGTGCTTCCGCGGTGACGCCCCTGGTCTGCTTTCACGTTCTGCCCTGTACATCTGGCTCCGCCTTCTAGATAGCAGTAGCAGAATTAGTGAAAGCACTAAACTCTTTGAAATGCATAGAATAACGACATAAGCTGTCCTCTCATTCTGCCTCGGCTGCCAAACAGGGAAGGGCCTCCTGTCCGGTGGACACGTGACTCGCGTGACCTTACCTATCATTGGAGATGGCTCACGCTCCATACCCTGCCCCCTTGTCTTGTATCCAACACATAACAGCGCAGCCAGGCATTCGGGACCACTACCGGTCTCCGCGTCTAGGCGGTAGTGGTCCCCCCCGGGCCCAGCTGTCTTTTCTTCTATCTCTTTGTCTTGTGTCTTTATTTCTACGATCTCTCATCTCCACACACAAGGCGAAAAATCCACACGCCCAGTAGGGCTGGACCCTACAGTTACAGTGAGCCATGATGGCACCATTGCACTCCACACTGGGCAACAGAGCAAGATTCTGTCTCCATTAAAAAAAAAAAAAAGTTGAGATTTCACATATAGAAAACATTTGAGACAGGATCTGGCTCCCTTGCCCAGGCTGGAGTGTGGTGGGTCCATCATGGCTCACTGTAGCCTCCACCTGCCGGGCTCAGGCAATCCTCCCACCTCAGCCTCCTGAGTAGCTGGGACCAAAGGTGTGCATCACCACACCAGGTAGTGTTTTGTATTTTTTGTGAGATGGGGTCTCACTATGTTGCCCAGGCTGGGCTCAAGAGATCCACCCCTCAGCCTCCCAAAGTGCTGGGATTGTAGGCGGAAGCCGCCGCACCCGGCAGTAACGCGTGTTAAGTAAACCTGTTCGTTAGCATTCCACCTCCCGTGAGCCTCGGGAAACACCAGGCTTCGGAAGTGATGCAGGCAGTCACGGAAGCGCTGGGCATCAGGGCACGGTTGGCATCCAGCACGGGATGGGGACAGAGTCCTGCAGAGGGCTTCACACCCGGCCCCAGCGACGCGATTCCCTACTCGGACCCACCTGCCCTGCAGCTGCCACCCCAGCCAGCAGGTGTGACCCCTGGTCACGGGCCACCCAGCCCAGAGCACAGAGACGCTGCCACCCCAGCCAGCAGGTGTGACCGCTGGTCACGGGCCACCCAGCCCAGAGCACAGAGACGCTGCCACCCCAGCCAGCAGGTGTGACCCCTGGTCACGGGCCACCCAGCCCAGAGCACAGAGACGGACACACGTCCCGCCCACAGAGACACCAGCAGCACGAAATTCAGAAATAAAGATATAATGAAAGACTTTTTGTTTTCCACAATAGGTTAAATACATACAATTGGTAAATTATAGAGCAATTCTGAATAAACCGATGGAAAAACAAACAAAGAGGAGCGCGCGCGGGCTGGGCTTGTCTGCCGCCCGCCTCTGGACACGGTGGGTTTCTTGCCGGCGGCCGCGACCCACCTCGACGCGATGCACCTGCGGCACATCCCACCCGGGCGAAGTCACGGAACCGACGGAGAAGAGGGGAGACGGCCGGACCCGGGGAGCCCCTGCCGGCTCAGGCGTCGTTCCCGGGCCGGGGTCCCCCTCTGCCATCTTCCGTGGAGAGCGAACCCCGGGCCGGCGCCGTTACCTACGGTGAAGACCGGCGCAGGGGGCGCGGGATGGGATGTGAGCGGGGCCCCGAGCGCACGGGGCCAGCCTGCCGGTCGTGGCGGCCTCCCGCAGGGACTCCGGTCCTCCGCCTTCCGCCAGCACAGGACGGGCTCTGGGCCACCGGACTTAAGGAATTCGGGGGAGCGGCTCTGCGGGTACCCGAGGCCCCCGCGCCTGCAGCCCCGAGGGGCGCCCAGGAGGCCCCGCCCCGCCGTCCCCCCCGCGGCCGCCGCGGTCAAGGGCGACACCTTGTGGTCGGAGCGGGCAGGTCCTGGCTCCACGACCGCCGAAGGCCCCGCGCACTTTCCAGAAGGAGCGCGTTTCACCCTGACTGTAAACACGTTCGCAAATGCTGGGACCAAAGCCCATCTCCCTGGATGCTGAGCCCCGTCACCGCACGGCCAGGCCCGGCCAGCTCCACGCGCCCGCCTCCCCCGCCGGAGCCCGCAGCCCCAGGAGCGCACGCGCAGCCGCGTCGGCAGCGAGTCTGTTCCTAAGTGACCACATCTAACAGAATGAAAAACGGGTTTACTAAAACAGCTCCAAAGACAACACGGAAGAGAAGCTACAAACCCAGCGCACGAGCGGCCCATCCACGCCGGCCCCAGCGGCGCGAGGCCGGGGCAGGCCTGAGTCTCGGGTCTCCTCCAAAGCCCGGTCACACATTTTGGTTTTCGCTTCCCCTTTCAGGCTTTTAAACGCTCAACCCAGGAGCCTGGTGGGTCCGCCGGTGCCGGGCAGTGTGTCCAGCCTGCCCAGGTCACGCTCTGGCGCGCGGTGCCCTCGCTGGCGCCTTGGGTCTGGGCGCCCGGGCCTCACTCCTGCGCGATGCTCCTCAGCACGTACTTGACCGTGTACGCAAAGGCTGCAAACCCAACTATAACAAACAAGTTCGCCAGGGCGCCGCCCAGGAGTCCGTGGTGCCGGTTGGCCTGCTGGAGCCCCGCGAGGTTCGGGACGGCCCCCGGCGCATGCCCGTTGAGAAGCTGAATCCCATTCTGTACGAGGTGCGTCTCCCCGTCTGGAACCACGTCTGGCAAGGGAAGAGTCTGGGGTTTGCTACTGAGTTCGTCTTGTGCTTTCTGTTTTTGTTTAATTTCCTAAGAGAGAAACAGCGAGAAATGCAGCTGGTCTCCAACCAGCGCCTCAGCACCAGCACTCCGGTCCTCAGGAGCTCACAGTCCACCACCAAGAACCCAGCCCTAGGCCGTGTCACATCCCGACCCCATCTCACAGGTGGGGGCCCGAGCGTGGCTGGCCTCACCGGCCCTGTGCCTCTTGGCCCCTGCACTCAGGCAGACCAGAGTAAGGCTGAGCCACAGAGGCCAAGACCAGGGAGCACTCCAGTCCCACAGGGCAGCTGCTGTGCCTCCCAGCCATCCCCCGACCACCCAGGTGGCCGCTCAGGCCCACGAGTGGAAAAGGCCCAGCTCCCCGCCCACCAGCACAGCTGTCCGCAGGCCACCCCCCAGGGCCCAGGCCTTCTGCCTCCCCCGCCTCGGGGCTCCTGGGGGAGAGGAGCCACACCCTGAGGAGGCCTGCAGCTTCAGGACCCAGATTTTACTCTTTGGAAAGAGGTGAAACTGAAGTGTTTTAACACAGGGGAAGGCGAAACCCATTTCCGACTTTCTCTTTCTTACCTCCACAACTTCAGGAAATAATTCACAAAAGACTTTATCTTTCAAATTGAACGCTAAACTCTGCGCTGCCAGTTGTCTTTTCTAGGAAGGAAGAGAAGGGAATCAGCCAGAAAACTAATTTCAATTCTTTCAAAATTATAAAAGCAGATGATTTCAAAGTCAAGGGCTGCAGTCTTCATGCTGCAGAAAGCACTTAACAAGCACACTCTTCCCAGCAAGCTCAGTCTTATAAAGGCTTCTTAATCTTCTCATCAATTAATGATATCACACTCGATTCCTATTAAAAATAGAAAAATAAACACCAGCTAACAAAAGCACTGTGCTCCCGGCTGAAAAGGCCCCCGCCGTCTGTGCGGCTGGCACTGCCTCAGCCCACCCCAAGATCCCGAGGAGGAGCCACTGGCGGGTGTGGATGAGGCTGGAGGTGAAGAAAAGCAAGACCGAGAGACAGCGGGGAACACGAGGCCACAGAGCGGAGCAGTCTCCACCACGGTGCCTGGGACAAGGGGTGCCTGGGACAAGGTGGGAACTCCACCCAGCCCCGCCTGCTGAGAAGAAAGGCAGCTGCAACTCAGGAACAGAACACAGCCCCAGACACAAGGCTGATGGCCCACAAGGGAGAGGCGCTCGAAAGCTCACCGTGAAGTCCGACGTCTCTATACTGCCCAGGGTGGGGCCCTTCTCCACCATGAAGCTCAGGAGCCCGGTCAGGATGGTGGAGACAGACCAGGCTGGGTTCCACGTGTCCGGGTGGAAATCCGTGATAGAAAGACACAGCCTGCGAAACAGGGGCCCTGTCAGTGCACACTCCCCACTGCGGCCAGAAAGCTTCCACGGCACCCTCCAGGCACCTTACCTGGTGTTGCACTTAAATCTTCCATTGGGAGTTATCATATAAATACTAGGAGGTTTGAAAGGAAATTCTCTGGGAAAAATTAGTTTTCCATGATAATAGCCACCTACATGGAAACAAAACAAAGAGCCTTGTCGTCCTCCACAGCAGGGGCTCCTGGAGACCCCATCCCCACACCACCCCGCCCCCCAGCTCAGCTCCTGAGTCCTCACTGCCCTTCCGTGCCGAGCCGGCTCCCAGACTCAGTCCCCCACTGACCTTACTCTCCAGTGCCACTCCTGTCATGACCCACCCACCGTCATGACCACCCAGACCCAATGCCCCTCCCCACCCATCCTACCCGTACCCACATGACTGGACCCAGACCCCCCACTTCCCCGGGAGCTCAAGACCCCCACAGCTACCGCACACCTCTCCCCCTGGAGCGTCCACACACCCACACCAAGAGCAGAGGGTCGGGAGAGGCAGGCAGGCCTCCTTGCAACACCCTCAGCACATCAGGAGCTCCAGGCCCAGCTGAGGCCGCCCCTCCCAGGACTCAGGTCCAGACCCAGCGACTCTCCAGCATTGTTCGCTTCCCCGACCAACCGCACCCAAAGGCCAGCAAAACCCACCTCAAACACACCACTCTCCACCACACCCCCCTCCAAGTTCTGCCAAATGCCCCCTGCCCTGACCTGAACCCCTGGATTCGGGCCTCATCCATGGCTGTTCCCACGTCCTCCCCTCCCAAGCTCTCGAATCCACCCGACCAGGCTTTCTCCCTGGCCTACCAAACCTGACCTGAAGGTCGACCTCAGGGTCACCCACACGTACCCACTGGTGGTGTTTTTTTTTTTTTTTTTTTTTTTTTTTGAGACAGAGTCTCGCTCTGTCACCCAGGCTGGGGTGCAGGGGCGTAACCTCTGCCTCCCGGGTTCAAGCGATTATCCTGCCTCAGCCGCCTGAG
Organism: Macaca thibetana thibetana; assembly: GCF_024542745.1. NCBI lineage: Eukaryota > Metazoa > Chordata > Mammalia > Primates > Cercopithecidae > Macaca > Macaca thibetana. The sequence continues at coordinate 454,119 of NC_065578.1, forward strand.
TAGCTGGAACTTGAGTAGCTGGAACTACAGGCGCCTGCCACCACACCTGGCTAATTTTTTTAAAATTTTAGTAGAGATGGGGTTTTACCGTGTTAGCCAGGATGGTCTCTATCTCCTGACCTCATGATCCGCCCGCCTCGACCTCCCAAAGTGCTGGGATTACAAGCGTGAGCCATCTCGCCCGGCCCTCCCACTGGTTTCTGACCACCCAACGGCATAGCCTTATCAGGGGCCACTCCTGGCTCTGCCTCTCCAAAGCCCCAACCTGGTCTAGCTCCTCCCTCTCCACCCCCTCTTCCCACTCCAGCCAGCCCCTCTTCACCCACCCAAGCACAGGGCGCTCTCCCCTTGGTCCTGGCATCTTCCTGGAGTCGCCCCAGTTTCACGGCCTCCCATCAGGAGTCCTGGAATGGCTGCTCAGCCACTGCCCCCACGGTGCACCCACAGGCCCCCTGCACACTCCAGGCCACTACACTGACCGTCCACAGCACAGCGCCCAGATGCCCCCATCCAGGACAGAATTCCGGCCACTTCCACCAAATGGCAACTTGGAAACTCCATCCTCCTGGTACCACACCCACGCAATGAGCAAATCCTGTTGGCTCCACCTTCAAATCAATCTAGATCCGCACACCCTGCATGGCCTCCCCCGGCCCTGCTCCCAGACCCTCCACAAGCTGCCTCGTGGCAGCCCCGCCCCAGCCCGAGGCCCACACCCTGGCTGCCCAGGCTGCACCTGGAGTTGGTTGGAAATTCAGAGCTTGGGGCCAACCCCAACCAGAGCACAAGTGCATGAGCCAGGACTCCCCGGCCACACCTGCATGCGTGTGCGCATGTCTATGCGTGTGCATGCCGTCAGGACGCGCGTGCGTGCAAGTGTGCTGCATGTGCGTGTGTGTGCATGCCATCAGGACACATGCATGTATGTCTATGTGTGTGCACGTGCATGCCATCAGGTTTGAGGAGCACTGGCCTCTGTCCTCCCTTCGGGCTCCCTGTGCACAATCCTGCCCCAATGCGAGTTCCCAAATCGTCGCGGGCTCTTCTGCTCCAGAGCCAGCCTGTGTAGGATGCAGCACCCCTGCCCCTAGGGCGCTTCACGTCTTGCAGGGAACTCTCATCGTTTTAGGCCACCTCGGGATCCACTCTGAATCTAGGCTGGACTTTCTCTGACCAGAAGCGGGGCTGTCACCCAGGACAATTTTCAGTTCACATCCCCCTTCCTCGAGCTGACCCACGCAGACGCCCATGCTACGCACTGTACCCTGGTGACCCCCCCGTGTCCCCACAGGCCCCACGCCCCACATGGACTGTGCAGCCACAAAGCAAGAGTCCCCCACAGTCACAGTGTGGCCACACGGCAGCCACACCACAGAGACCCCCCCAGTCACAGCGTGACCACACTGCAGATTCCACTTTATTCTTTTTTTTTTTTTGAGACGGAGTCTCGCTGAGTCGCCCAGGCTGGGGTGCAGTGGCCAGATCTCAGCTCACTGCAAGCTCCGCCTCCCGGGTTCACGCCATTCTCCTGTCTCAGCCTCCCGTGTAGCTGGGACTACAGGCGCCGCCACCGCGCCCGGCTAAGTTTTGTATTTTTAGTAGGGATGGGGTTTCACCGTGTTAGTCAGGATGGTCTCGATCTCCTGACCTCGTGATCCGCCCATCTCGGCCTCCCAAAGTGCTGGGATTACAGGCGTGAGCCACCGCGCCCGGCCCACTTTATTCTTTAGAAAAATTGTTTTAACTGTTCCAGGTCCTTTGCCTTTTCATGTAAATTTTAGAATAAGCCTGTGTAGTACAGAAACTGAGATTTTGTTAGGACTGTGTGAAATCTACAGATTAACTCAAGGGGAATTATTTAACAACATTTGCAGGAAGCCAGCTCTGAACTGTCAGAGTGGGCATGCCTGGGCAGAACAGCCACGGAGCCCAGTGCACGGAGGGGACACAGCTAACGCACGCCAGGCCAGAATGACATGGACCTGGCACAGAAGCCACCAAGAAGGCAGGAAGAGGGGTCAGAAATCCCCAAGTCAGGAAGGAAGCCATCGTCAGCAGCATCAGATACCAGAGGCTAAGAAACTGAGGACTGAGAACAGCCCCTTGGCAAGTGGCAGTTCAGAGGGGTTCCCTGGAGACTGAAGGAGAGCAGAGGGCAGGGCTGCAAACAGCAGAAGGCATCCCCCAGCGAGGGGGAGGGCCGCAGGGATGGGAGCAGCAGTGCCACAGAGGGGAAAAGGGAGGGGCAGTAGGAACACACCTGCCTCTGAAGTGAGGCTTTCCTGAGACCCAGGACCAGCACAGAGCCACACAACGGAAGGGATGGGAAGGGACCAGGATAAGTGCACAAGTGACAGGGTTGGGGGCCGTTGGCCCCACCACACGCAGGGGCTGCCCCTCTTCTCCCAACTCTGTCCAGCCCTGTCGGGGGAGCAGCTTGTCTCCACCAGCAACTGACCTGGCTGGTGATGCTGAGGGAGGCGGGGTGTAGATACGGAACTAATATTCATCATTTATTTCAAAAAAACTAAAATCACAAAACAAAAGTAAAGCTGGCATAATTTTGCTTGTCAAAGACCACCACTCATTTTGTTTTTGTTTTTTTTTTGAGACAGAGTTTCGATCTTGTCACCCAGGCTGGAGTGCAGTGGCGCGATCTCGGCTCACTGCAAGCTCTGCCTCCTGGGTTCAAGCGATTCTCCTGCCTCAGCCTCCCGAGTAGCTGGGACTACAGGCGCCCACCACCACGCCCGGCTAATTTTTTGTATTTTTTTAGTAGAGACGAGGTTTCACCATATTAGCCAAGACAGTCTCAATCTCCTGATGAGTTCTGCTCTTGTCACCCAGGCTGGACTGCAACAGCATGACCTCGGCTCACTGCAACCTCTGCCTCCAGGGTTCAAGTGATTCTCCTGCCTCAGCCTCCCGAGTAGCTGGGACTACAGGCATGAGCCACCATGCCCGGCTAATTTTGTATTTTTAGTAGAGATGGAGTTTCTCCATGTTGGTCAGGCTGGTATCGAACTCCTGACCTCAGGTGATCCGCCCGGTTCAGCCTCCCAAAGTGCTGGAATTACAGGCGTGAGCCACTGCGCCCAGCAGTTGATTCTTCAAATCAGCTGAAGGCACACAGACTCATCGTAACAAGTAACACGCCCTGGACACTGCTCCCGGGCCTTATCTCGCCATGGCCTGCTGGCATCCCCAGCGCTGTCACGGTCCATGGCGCTAGGATCAAGTGCCTGCCCTACAGATGGGCTCCTGCCCTCCGGCTGCCCTGGTTGCAGATGAACCCAGAACTGGGATTCCTGGGCCAAAGGAGAGTCCACGGGTGTGGCTGTGAGATCTCGGCCAAAGTGCCTTCCGGAGAGCCTTTTCTTTTTTTTGAGACGAAGTCTGGCTCTGTCGCCCGGGCTGGAGTGCACTGGCTGGATCTCACTCACTGCAAGCTCCGCCTCCCGGGTTCCCGCCATTTTCCTGCCTCAGCCTCCCGAATAGCTGGGACTACAGGCGCCGCCACCTCGCCCGGCTAGTTTTTGTATTTTAGTAGAGACGGGGTTTCACCGTGTTAGCCAGGATGGTCTCGATCTCCTGACCTCGTGATCCGCCCGTCTCGGCCTCCCAAAGTGCTGGGATTACAGGCGTGAGCCACCGCGCCCGGCCAGGAGAGCCTTTTTCATTCTTACCCACCCACAACCCTCCCGACAGTCCAAAGCAGGGGTTTGCAAACCACCTTCTAGCAGCAGCACTTTCCTCTAGTGAAATCTCACCCAAAGCCTCCACACACAGGCAAACAGAGCCTGCTGCTCCAGCCACCTGAAGCCGGGGACCTGCGGCTGGACAGCCAACTGCTGACCTGGCCCTGCTGTGCCTTGCACTTGCCGGTGGGACAGTATCCATGGGCACGCTGACTCCTGACCTGGCCCAGACCAAGGCTGGCGCCCGCCTCCACCAAAGGCCCCAGAAACTTGCTGACAGCTCCAGCATCTACTCTGTAAATGACACCCAGGACTCTAGGTGGTGTCTGCTGACCTAGAGGGGTCAGGCTGCTGGATCGGCCTTGGTAGCTAATGAAGGACTGAGGTGCTGGGCAGGTCCTGCAGCCTCCCAAACCCCCAGATGCCACCACACAGGGGTACTTCCGCTTAGCTCAGAGACCGTCCTGGGGATCGCGAGACCCTGGGGGCGCCCAGCACAGAGGGCATATTGAATACATATGTCTCTCCTTTGATGATATGCACCAGGTCTTAAGAAACAGTAGAACAGGCCAGCTTCAGTGTTTACCCCAGTCTGGTTTTCTCGGCTGTGGCCCTATGGTGTCAGAGGCTGGTGAACACAGACGCTACAGGCGGCCCCGTGGGCTGAGACACATCAGCAGAGCAAACACTTCCAGCGCGTGAAAAAGCAGACAAGGATGAGTTCCAACTAAGCCAATTCAACTAGCGCACATCCAAAGTAGAAAGGCTGCTGTTTGCAAATAAAAGATGTTGAACAGGCAAGGTTGATCCAGAATATAAAAACGGCCTGGTGTTCTTCTACCTAAGTACAGAATCCTTACCTTCGTAAGGGGTCATCTCTGGGCCTCGGACGACATAGTGCCTAAGGGAGAGAAGAAAATTACTTGGGATTTGGAGACAGCAAATTCTCCAAAACCTGAAGCATTCCAAGCCTGGGGTTTATAGGACCCAGTCAAAATTACATTCACATTCAGGCAGTGAACAGATGCAGGTGAAATGTCACACAGCCACACAGCTTCAAAGCTCCCAGTCTCTTCTACTGTGGGTGCTTTCAGTCTCTTTGTAACAGGATCTTAAAGACTATACTTTATATGTTTATCATAAAATACCTTTGTTTCTACAATATAGTTAATCCTTATTAATAACTGAAATCTTAAATAAATTTTAATTTCACAGTACGTTACTAAGATGTACTTGAAGACGGTAATCCCAGCACTTTAAAGGGCATGGTGGGAAGATCACTTGAGCCCAGGAGTTTGACACCAGCCTAGGCAACACAGCAAGACCTCACCTTTATTTAAAAAAAAAACAGCCAGGCGTGGTAGTGCATGCCTGTGGTCGCGGCTACTCATGAGGCTGAGGCGGGAGGATGCCTGAGCCAGGAGTTTCAGGCTGCAGTGAGCTATGGCTGCTGCCACATCCCATCTGCACAACAGAGTGAGACCCTATCTCCAAGGAAAAAACGATGTACTTTAAAATGTATTTTTTTTTTTTTTTTTTTTTTTTTTTTGAGACGGAGTCTCGCTCTGTCGCCCAGGCTAGAGTGCAGTGGCCGGATCTCAGCTCACTGCAAGCTCCGCCTCCCGGGTTCACGCCATTCTCCTGCCTCAGCCTCCCGAGTAGCTGGGACTACAGGCACTGCCACCTCGCCTGGCTAGTTTTTTTGTATTTTTTAGTAGAGACGGGGTTTCACCATGTTAGCCAGGATGGTCTCGATCTCCTGACCTCGTGATCCGCCTGTCTCGGCCTCCCAAAGTGCTGGGATTACAGGCTTGAGCCACCGCGCCCGGCTAAAATGTATATTCTTAAATGTACTTATACACAATGTGTTTTCTGGTATCACACACACAGGCTAAACAGAACACAGCCAGTGATGTGGGGCCGGCTCTGTGCCCCAGCCGTTTTTCATGCTCCTGGAAAAACCATGAGTGACTTAAGCAGCTGTCCTGGAGAAGGAACAGGAACTGCCGTGATTGTCCCCAAAACCACAGTCCCCACACGGAGCTCACCCTCAGACCAGGGGCAGCAGCAAACCGACTAACCCCTCCTCCACACAAATAAACAAGGCTTCTGCTTCACGGAAAGAGGTGTCTGGGCTTTACAGATTCCCAAACCAAACAGAAGCGCACAGAGATGGAAAGTAAAGCCGGCTAGAAATGCCAGAAACCAGACACGGCTGCAACTGCCAACACCAGCCAACACCAGCCAGCATCTTTCCCCTTGCTCTCCCCCAGGACATGTGTGACATCAGTTTAAAACTAACGGGGGCCCAGGCTTAGTGGCTCACATCTGTAATCCCAGCGCTCCGGGAGGCCGAGGTGGGTGGATCACCTGAAGTCAGGAGTTCAAGACTAGCCTGGTCAACATGGCAAAACTCTGTCTCTACTAAAAATACAAAAATTAGGCTGGGCGCGGTGGCTCACACCTGCAATCCCAGCACTTTGGGAGGCCGAGGCAGGTGGACTGCCTGAGGTCAGAAGTTCGAGACCAGCCTGGGCAATACAGTGAAACTCCATCTCTACTAAAAATACAAAAATTAGCTGGTCATGGTGGCGCACACCTGTAATCCCAGCTCGGGAGGCTGAGGCAGGAGAATTGCTTGAATCTGGAAGACGGAGGTTGCAGTGAGCCGAGATGGCGCCGCTACACTCCAGCCTGAGGGACAAAAATACTCAAAAGAAAATACTAATGGGATGATGTGATGCGTGCTATCTGCCAGCTGATATGTTTTCTTCAAAAAATGCCATTATCATGTGTCAGTGGCCCAGGAACCCAGTGACTCCGAGCTCAGCACACGATGCACCCAGGAGTGTGGCCTTAAGTTGTTCCTGTACCCAATTCCTGTGCCCAAGCTGCGAACGCTGGGAAGAAATAAAGAAGTCGCTCTCTTCCTGAGACAGAGCCCAGCAGCCTTGGGGCGGCCGAGACAAGATGGGATCCATGTGGCCCACAGCACACCCCACAGGCCTTTCCTGGGAAAGCACGCTTCTCTCAGGGAGGGGAGAGACCTGTGGAGGCCCTGCCAGGGGCTCCCGCAGCACAGGCCTGACACTGACATTGTCCTCCCGGGTCAGGTGCCACCACCTGACAACCAGGGCTTACTGCCTCAACAGTACACGCAACGTGGTCTACGCTGAGCCCCTGCTCTCCTGGAAGTCCGGTATTTTGGCATTTTGGCAGGTGCCAGGCAGAGGATGCCTAGGACCAGCCCCATAAAGTTCCTGGGCCTTCCCCTAAAACGTTTCGGTTTCCAATGAGCTTCTCTGGTCAACATTCCACACGCGCCGTCCAAACCCAAGCCTGCTGCTGGGAATGGAGCACAGAGACTTTGCCCCACGTGCCTCTTCCACTGCTGTTTTCTCTCCATAATTTGTGTGTGTGCGTGCGTGTGTGCGTGCACGCGTGCGCGTGTGTGTGTGTGTGGCGGAGTCTCGCTCTCTCCAGGCTGGAGTACACTGGCGCGATCTCAGCTTACCGCAACCTCCACCTCCCGGGTTCAAGCAATTCTCCTGCCTCAGCCTCCCAAGTAGCAAGTAGCTGAGATGACAGGCACACGTCACCATGCCCAGCTAATTTTTGTATTTTTAGTAGAGAACGGGTTCCACCATGTTGGCCAGGCTGGTCTCGATCTCCTGACCTCGTGATCCACCGGCCTCGACCTCCCACAGTGCTGGGATTACAGGCTGAGCCCCCGCGTCCAGCCTCTCTCCGTAATATTAATGGTGAGTATTTCTTTGTGACTCATCCAACCTGCACAGGGTCTTGGGGATGCCTGACCCACAGACTTGTGGGAAATGATTCCCCACACGATGAAGGCGTCCTCGCAACCAGGGAGGCGGCGGCTACCGTGGAACTTGTCCCTCACACCTGCCAGCAATGTCCTGGGGGGCCACATCTGATTTTCAGCACTGGGGGCAGAGAGCACTCTGGTGGCCAAGGGGCTCTGCCTCACCCTGGGTATCCTCCACCTGCCTGGGCTGGGCCTCCTCTGTGAGCCAGAGAAGGTGGACCCCTGACCAAGCAGAAACACACTTCCTTTCAACTCACTGAAGTATCTTTTCTCTGGAATTTAAAAAATTAGGCCAGGCATGGTGGCTCATGCCTGTAATCCCAGCACCTTAGGAGGCTGAGGCAGGCAGATCACCTGGGATAAGGAGTTTGAGACCAGCCTGACCAATGTGGTGAAACCGCATCTCTACTAAGACAGGAGAATTGCTTGAACCTGGGAGGCAGAGATCACAGTGAGCCGAGATCATGCCATTGCACTCCAGCCTGGGCAACAGAGCAAGACTGTGTCTCAAAAAAATAAATAAGGCTGGACGCAGTGGCTCACGCCTATAATCCCAGAACTTTGGGAGGTCGAGGCGGGCAGATCACGAGGTCAGGAGATTAAGACCATCCTGGCTAACACAGTGAAACCCCATCTCTACTAAAAATACAAAAACAAAAAACTAGCCGGGCATGGTGGCGGGCACCTGTAGTCCCAGCTACTCATGAGACTCAGGCCAGAGAATGGCGTGAACCCGGGAGGCGGAGCTTGCAGTGAGCCGAGATCGCGCCACTGCACTCCAGCCTGGGCGATAGTGGTAGACTCTGTCTCAAAAAAATAAATAATTAAAAAATAAATAAATAACTTTTTTTTCTTGAGACGGAATCTCGCTCTGTCCCCCAGGCTGGAGTGCAGTGGTATGATCTCGGCTCACTGCAAGCTCCGCCTCCCAGGTTCATGCCATTCTCCCGCCTCAGCCTCCCAAGCAGCTGGGACTACAGGCACCCGCCAACACGCCAGACTAATTTTTTGTACTTTTAATAGAGACGGGCTCTCACCATGTTAGCCAGGATGGTCTCAATCTCCTGACCTCGTGATCTGCCCGCTTCGGCCTCCCAAAGTGCTGGGACTATAGGTGTGAGCCACCACGCCCGGCCATGACTTTTTTTTTTTAAAGATCAAAATATAAAACATCCTCATATTTTCCTTCCTTTTTTTTTTTTTTTTTTGAGACAGAGTTTCACTCTTGTTGCCCAGGCTGGAGTGCAGCGGCGTGATCTCGGCTCACTGCAACCTCTGCCTCCCAGGTTCAAGAGATTCTCCCATCTCAGTCTCCCGAGTAGCTGGGATTACAGGCGCATGCCATCATGCCCAGCTAATTTTTGTATTTTTGGTAGAGACGGGGTTTCACCATGTTGACCAAGCTGGTCTCAAACTCCTGACCTCAGGTGATCTGCCCGCCTCAGCCTCCCAAAGTGCTGGGATTACAGGCGTGAGCCACCATGCCCGGGCTCTCACGCTTTATTTCTTACCAAATTACTAGCAGACCTGTCATGGAGGTGTTTCTACAGAGCGGTATGCACTCTCACACTCTATGCTTCAAAGGGGGAGAGTCACCATGAGGTGAACGCTTATGAGGCACAAGTCCTCTCGTTGTCAGCCTGAGGGTCGGGGCACCTGGCCCAAGCCAGTGCCAGGGACAGGAGTATCGGATCCTAGTCCAAGCCAAAACAGGCTGATTCCCGTATCCAGAAGCAAAGACCAGAGTCTAGAAAGGCAGCTTCTCCTCTAAGTGCCTGGAGCACACATCAGCAGCAGCTGTGAGCCCTGCATACCTGGACCCCTCCCCCAAGGACCCCACACCAGAGATTCTCTCCAGCCCCAGCCTGAGGCAACCTGGACCCCTCCCCCAAGGACCCCACACCAGAGATTCTCTCCAGCCCCAGCCTGAGGCAACCTGGACCCCTCCCCCAAGGACCCCACACCAGAGATTCTTTCCAGCCCCAGACTGAATCAAGCAGGGTTCTGTGACATCCCCAGCATGCGTCCATTGGGAAAAGACCGGAGAGTGTCCACCGGCCTCTGGGCACCCACTCACCCCTGGGGAGGGTGCAGGAGCACCTTGCCAATGCCATGACTGGGGCACCAGGCTCACCCAGCCAGGCCAGCAGAGGCCTGCGTGGCAGCGAGAGTCAGTGCAAGGTGATCAGTGGCGCAGCCTTACCACTCCAGAATATTCGAAGGGAGGGGCTCGGCACAGATGTAGGGCACCGGGTCTTTCTTAATGCGAAGGTAGTCCTGCTTCAGCCTCTGGGTTGCTGTGGTTGGAGCCCTCTTATTGCTGGTGCTGCTCATCTGTTAAAAACAATGTCTACACTGACAAAGAAAAGTGGTGCTGGCCACAGCTCTCCCCCCAACGCGGCTCCACTCCCGTTTCTGCAGCCCACCACTCATTCAGGGCCCAGCTGTAACGTACACACCTCAGCCCAGTCACCGAGAGTCACAGCTCACAGGTCACCTTGACTTACCACCCGCCCAGATACCCAGAGGCCCTGCGGCTTCTCTTTTCCCATCTGTCCCGCCACTGCCTTCATTGACACAACGTACAGCTCAAGTACAAAGATGAGGAGAAACCCAAAGCCGGGCTCCCGTCCTCAAAGAACTCACACAGGGATACACTTACGGGGCCTGAGGTGGTGCTAAGGCCACAGCCTCAGACCAGCTCCTGAGGGCAGCTACTCGCACCTTCCAACTCTGAGCTCACTGACGGAGAATCCACACCATGGAAACGGGCAGGCACCACCGCCAGCCCCTCCACTGCACCCAGAAGCTGCCCAACGTTTACCACTGGCCACAAGCAAAAGGAGCCGCAGAATGGGGAAGCCTCTGCGGCTGGAGTGACGAAGACGCTGGAGACTCCGAGGCACTCGCTGGGCAGAGGAGCAGCTGTCTTCCTGGTAGAAGGGGCCACAGGTGAACAGGCCACACCTGAGAAAGTCCAGTGTGCAGGGGCCCAAGCACAGTGAGGGCACGGATAAGACTGGCCAGGGAGGCAGAGCCAGGGCATAAGGGTTTCTTATTTTTTGTGAGACAAGGTCTTGCTCTGTCGCCCAGGCTGGAGTCACTGCAGCCTTGACCGCCTTGGCTCAAGCAATCCTACCACCCCAGCCTCCTGAGTAGCTGAGACTACAGACGCGTGCCACCACGCCTAGCTAATTTTTTATTTTTTGTAGAGATGGGATCTCACTGTGTTGCTCAAGCTGGTCTCAAACTCCTGGCCTCAAGTGATTCTCACGCCTCAGCCTCCCGAAGTGCTAGAATTACAGGCATGAGCCACTGCAACCTGGGCCCCACAGGGGTTTTGAGTCCAAGCCTTAAGGCAGATCGTATCTTCTGTTAGGAAGGTCACTCTGGTGGCTCCAGGTGGGACATTTAAGACAGCACTGCAGGCCGAGCACGGAGCGTGAGGCACCATCACGCAAGAGAAGAGGCTGGATCAGGGACCCCAAGGCCCCTCAGCCATGCCTGAGGCTGGGGAGAGGGGTGGTGATAAAAACAGGACTCCCCGATGCATCAGACTAGCTCCAACTCAAACCTCTTTTATTTATATTTATTTTTTTTAAGACAGAATCTTCACTGTTCACTGCCCAGGCTGGAGTGCAGTGGCATGATCTCCGCTCACTGCAACCTCTGCCTCCCAGGTTCAAGCGATTCTCCTGCCTCAGTCACCCAAGCAGCTGGGATTACAGGCACTTGCCACCACACTAGGCAATTTTTTTTTGTATTTTTAGTAGAGACGGAGTTTCACCATGTTGGTCAGGCTGGTCTCGAACTCCTGACCTCAGGTAATCTGCCCACCTCAGCCTCCCAAAGTGCTGGGATTACAGGCGTGAGCCCCCCGTGCCCAGCCATGGCCACACGCTTTAATAAGGTCCCTGGACATCAGTGGTGATCAATAATGGCCAGTGACCAGTGATCTCCATCCTGACCTCCCAGTTTCCACAAACCTGAAGCCGACTCCATCAGCTTCCCTGCTGATATGCTTTGGCTGTGTCCCCATCCAAATCTGATCTTGAATTGTATTCCCGTAATCTCCCATGTCGAGGGAGGGACCTGGTGGGAATTTATCTTGAACTGTAATCCCCATAATCTCCCATGTTGAGGGAGGGACCTGGTGGGAGGTGATTGGATCGTGGAAGTGGTTTGCCCCAAGCCGTTCTCAGGAGAGCTGACGGTTTACAAGGCAGTGTTCGCTGCTCTTGCCCGCTCTCTTGCCCGCTGCCATGTAAAACATGCCTCTTTCCCTTCCGCCATGGTTGTAAGTTTCCTGAGGCCTCCCTGGCCGTGCGGAACTGTGAGTCCATTAAACCCCTTTTCTTTATAAATTACTTTATTTATTTATTTTTTTATTTTTTGAGACAGAGTCTTGCTCTGTCGCCCAGGCTGGAGTGCAGTGGCCGGATCTCGGCTCACTGCAAGCTCCGCCTCCCGGGTTCACGCCAGTCTCCTGCCTCAGCCTCCTGAGTAGCTGGGACTACAGGCACCCGCCACCTCGCCCGGCTAGTTTTTTGTATTTTTTAGTAGAGACGGGGTTTCACCGTGTTAGCCAGGATGGTCTCGATCTCCTGACCTCGTGATCCGCCCGTCTCGGCCTCCCAAAGTGCTGGGATTACAGGCTTGAGCCACCGCACCCGGCCTTCTTTATAAATTACTGAGTCTCGGGTACATCTTCATAGCAGCATGAGAACCAACTCACACACCTGCAGACAGCCACACACTCTACCGCCCTTCAGTCTCCGCCTGCAAGAGATCTCCAGACTTGGACTCTCTGACTCGTTTATTCCTTCTCAGAGAATCATCACCAGTGGCCTGTTCAGTGTCTGTTCCCAACCTGAGGATGGCGATGGCCAGGGCTTGGCTGCTCACCCCACACACCCAGGGCCTGGAGTGCAGAGCTCAGCCAGGGCACCCACAGCGTGCTCCCAAATGTGTAGCCGAGGCACCACCCCCGACCCTGCGTCTTGTTCTGGGGTCCCTGACTCTTGCAATCCTTGTTCACCACATCCTTCCCACTCCCATTATCCTCTCTAATGCAGAATAGCGTCACTTCTTCCATCAGCACCACAGCAGCCTCCCAACTCCCTCCACGAGTCCAGAAGGTCTGAGCTTCTAGTCTCTTCCCATCTCAAGGCCCTCTTGTACCCCTAAGTCCTCCCATCTCAAGGCCCTCTTGTACCCCTAAGTCCACACACTGTTCTGATCACCCACTCCCCCAACCACCCTTCAGGATGCTCCACAGTCAAGCAAAGAAAAATCAACACCTCCTCCTGCCTGCCAGCCCCTTGACAGAGCGGCCCCAGTCAGCCCTCCCCGTTTCCAACTCCCAGGACCCAGCACAGCCCGGGCCCCACTCCAAACCCCTGACCGACACACTCCTTCTCACAGCTGCTTCCCAGCCTAGACTCTACTGGAAACTCCCCTAGGCCCTTCCGGGCCACCGCCTTCAGAGGCCTCCCTGATTTCCCTGCCAAATGCCTCCCACTCTGTCACACATCACTGGCCTCCATGTGACCCCACACACCACGCATGGCCCTTTCGGGCCCCAGCAGAGGCAAGGGCGGGCTCCTCTGCCTAAGGAGTGCCTCCCCAGGAGGGCCCTCACCAGGAACGGGGTTCTAGTCCTGCCCGGGAAGGAAGTGCTCCACACAGTGGCATCCCCAGCTCCTGGCTCAAGAAGCCAATGGGCCAGGGATCTCCCCTCAGGCCAACACCTGGTGATGGACACAGCGATGACCCCAAGCAGCACTCTACACAGGCCGTCCTTTCAAACGCTCACCCTGAAGCTAACACTCTGCCATATACAAAATAATTCACTGGACAATTCAAGTACAGGTGTGTCTGGGCTTAGCTAAGTGGCCAGGCTGCGGGTTTAATGAAAGGTCATGGACAGCCACGCAAAAATAAAATAGATTCCATCAAGTCAGTCACAAGCAAGCTTCCCTCCCATACTTGCTTGGAGAGGCTTTTAAAATCATGTTCACGATTCAACTGCTGTTTCCCCAGACACCCTTCCTGAGCTTCACACAGAACAGCGTTCTCACGTCCCCCAAGGCGCCAGGGGGCGACTTCCCCCAATTCATCTCATCCCAATATGACAGCAGGAAGGACAAGGAAAATAAAAATCCACAAAGGGGCTGGGCATGGTAGCTCACACCTGTAATCCCAGCACTTTGGGAGGCCGAGGTGGGCGGATCACCTGAGGTCGGGAGTTCGAGACCAGCCTGACCAACATGGTAAAACCCTGTCTCTACTAAAAATACAAAATTAGTCAGGTGTGCTGGCAAATGCCTATAATCCCAGCTACTCGGGTGGCTGAGACAGCAGTATCGCTTGAATCCAGGAGGTGGAGGTTGTGGTGAGCTGAGATCACGCCATTGCACTCCAGCCCGGGCAACAAGAGCGAAACTCCATCTCAAAAAAAAAAAAAAAATTAGCCGGGTGTGGTGGTGGGCACCTGTAATCCCAGCTACTCTGGAGGCTGAGGTGGGAGAATTACTTGAACTCCGGAGCCGGACACTGCAGTGAACTGAGATCATGCCACTGCACTCTAGCCAGGGAAACAGAGACCCTGTCTCCAAAAAAAAAAAAAAAATCCACAAAGAAAGCAAACTGTGAGAACAGAGTTTGAAGCATATGTGCCTCGGGTTCCCTTCAAACATCCCCACAGACAAGGGACACCAAGCACATCATCCTGCTGAGAGAAAGAGTTGGCGATTTTAAAACAAAAAGGTACAGAAAAAAAACGTTTACACGGAAACTGCATAAAAGCAGCGTGAATCACCGAGGGCAGCTGTGCCCAGGCGCTGAGACAGTGGCTGCCCAGCATCTCTCACCCATCCCTCTTTGTCTGGACAGCTCTTTCCTGCTTAGGGATGTGGCAGGAAACCTTGGCCTGACCCATCTGCCAGGCGCGTGGCACGCCCAGGTCCAGGACTGCCACGGAAGTCTCTGCCTTCTCCACCAGACTGCTCCGAAGGCTGGATGGAAGCCCGGGCCGATGGAGGTGGGACACTCACCTGTAACGCACACATGCACCTGCCTGGCTCACCTGCCTGTCACTCACACATGTACCTGCCTAGAGCGGAGCTGCTAAGGAGGTCAGCGGTGCCAGGCCGAGCAGATGACGGACTGTGAGTTCCGGGCACCCAGACCCAACCACGCCCTAGGCTCAGGTGCTGGACTTTTGGATTAAGCGAGATACTCACTTCTTCGGAAGCCAGATTACACCGTCTGTTTCCCCTGGGGCAGGACGCGGGGCCACCGACCTGCCCCAGCCAAGCCTGCTGTACGCTCCTCGCTGCCCTCCCACCGGGCTGAGGCCCGACCTTTCAGCCGCTTCCTATCTGGGTCTGGCAAGAGGGTGGCAACCGGACTTGAGTTAAATACACACGCACTAAGTGGCAAGCATTGAAAAGGAGGCCAGGAGGTGACACCTGGCCAGGGGCTGAGAGGGTGCAGGGAATTGGCAGGTGTGGACCGCGAGGCCCGGCGCAGCTCAGGGACTTGTTCCGGGCTCGTGTCTTACTCCCGCCGGCCGGCGGTGGAGCCAGACTCCGGTCTCCCACTGTCACCGCCCGGGTTTCCCAGAAACGCTGACCCCGAGCACCGTCCCGGGCACGCTCGTTTCTCTCGTGCCTCTCGGGGCAGTGTGGGGTCTAACAGTTCAGGGCGAGGCGGCGGCGGGCTCAACGGCAGCCCTCCCCCGACACAGACTCCCGGGATCCATTGACAAACCAGGATCGAGGCTGCCCGTCCTGGGGCAGCCGCAAGTGTCCCAACGGACGGGAGACCCGGCCTAGTGGTCAAGTCCCCGACCTGACCCTGACCCGGAGCTCCGGGAGCCCGCCGTAACCGACCTCGGGTTCCGCGCAGGCTCGGGCCAGGGCCCCGCGGGCGGCGGGCGCGAACGGAGAAGCGTCGCGCAGGGTCCCCCGCAGCCCCGGGCCGCCGCTGTGGCCGGCTCCGGCGGGGCGGTCGAGCGGGCCCGAGGACCCGGCGCAGGCCTGCGAGCGCGCTCACCTCTCCCTGTCGCTGCGCGTGGGCCGCCGCCGCGCTCAGGCTCGCCGTGGTCGAGGCCGGAGCAGGGTGCGGAAAAGCGGGGCCCGCGCCCGAAACAGCCACACCGCGCCGCGACTGGGCCCACCGAACCCGTCGCAGGGCCGCCGCCGCCTCAACCTCCAAGATGGCCGCTCGCGGGGCGGAACCAGCCTAGTTTCTGCTTCCGGTGCGCGTTCCCTGGGGGGCGGGGGCGCCGCTCTAGGCAGCCTGGAGGACCGCGCCCACGACTCTCTGTCGCCGCCGGCGCCGGGCGGGGGAGGGCGGGGCGGTCGGCGCGTGCGCACTGGCGGGCGGCTGCGGGCACCGTTAGTGGGCGCGAAAGCCCCGGACCCCGAAGCCGCGCGCTTACGTCCCCACGTGCCACGGCCCAGGGCGGCAGGCCCGGCTGAGGGCGACCCCGGTGGAGAAAGGACCCCGACCCTCCCGCCTTGTCCTCCGCTCCCACACCCTGCCCGGCCCTTAGGGGAGGCGCGGCGCGGCCCCGGCGTGGAGCGTCCCGGGCTCCTGGAGGCCTGGCTCGTTCAGGGACCCGAGAGTGACACGCGTGGGATCGCTTTGCAACCCACGTCCGCGCCCCAGCACCCTCTCCTGCGGGAGCCTTCCCAGCCCCGGGACGCCCCCGCCCCAGCACCCTCTCCTGCGGGAGCCTTCCCAGCCCCGGACGCCCCCGCCTCAGCACCCTCCCCCTGCAGGTGCCTTCCCAGCCCCGGACGCCCCCGCCTCAGCACCCTCCCCCTGCAGGTGCCTTCCCAGCCCCGGACGCCCCCGCCCCAGCACCCTCCCCCTGCAGGTGCCTTCCCAGCCCCGGGACGCCCCCGCCCCAGCACCCTCCCCCTGCAGGTGCCTGGCCCAGTCCCGGGACGCCCCGACCTCCCTCTGGACAGACTTTAGAAAGCGCGGGGCGCTGCGTCCTTTCCACCTCTCTCTGACCCCAGACACATTGGGAGGGAGCTGTAGGTGGCCGGGCGCTGGGGTGGGACGCTAAGGTCAGGCACACAGCCCACCGCCTCCCCGAGAGGCAGCTA
The DNA here is from genome assembly GCF_024542745.1 of Macaca thibetana thibetana. Lineage (NCBI taxonomy): Eukaryota > Metazoa > Chordata > Mammalia > Primates > Cercopithecidae > Macaca > Macaca thibetana. The sequence continues at coordinate 470,768 of NC_065578.1, forward strand.
AGGACAGCGGGGAGCTGAGGGTGGTCCCCTGGTTGGGGATTGGGAGGTGGACCTCGCCACCTGGCTGCCTGTGGCCCTGTCCTTTGCCCCAACCCTGATGGCCTCTCAGAGACAACCACAGGTCAGCAAGGTGGCTGAACTCTGAGGGTGGGTCCCGCTGTGGCTACGGGCAGAGGGCAGTCTGTGTCCATGCTCAGCCTGACTCTGCCCCTCCGAGACACCTTGGTGGGGGTCTGAGACGCTGCTGCAGGTCCTGGGGCAGAAGCCAGGAGGAATGTCCACACAGCCTCAGCCCGTGGGAATCCAGCCTGCCTCCATTCCTGACGTCACAGGCACCACCTTTGGAAAACAGCTCAGCATCCAGCCTCCTTCCTCTGCCTCCTCTCAGGCCTCTGCCGTTCCCAGGCAGGGCGGGCCGAGCTGGTTTTACAGCATGGAAAGTTATGTAAGGGAAGCCACACCGGCCGCAGATACAGGCACCAGCACGTCCACTCGCTTGCACGCTCACGGCTGTGGCCCGTGGCAGATGGAGGCCCGCCCTGCCTTGTTTGTCCTTCAGTAGTGTGTGATGAGAGCGCACCTTTGGGGACTCTGCAGGTGGGAAGGCGGCAGTGAGGCTCAGCTCAGAGGATCCTGCTCAGGAGCATGGCTGAGTCACACCCCAGGGAGAAGGTGTCCGGGACAGGTGTGGCCAGCATGCCTTGCTAACCCCCCACCATGGCCCTTACCCCACCCACCTGCCTTTGTGGCCTTCTGGTAAGCAGGACACAGGCTGCCCAGGCCTTAGCCAGTGGGATCGGCACAAGCAGCTAGGTTGGTGGCGGATGGTGGCTGTAACCTTCTCAACCCTGAGATTGCCCTCCGAGGGCAGGAGCAGCCCTTCTGCTGTGGGCCGGCCCTCAGGAGGGACTTCCTCTGGCTTCTTCAGGAATAGGACAACAGGGACCACCCTCAGCATCTTGGGCAGTGGGGGGCACCCTCTGCTTTGGGGACCCAATGAAACATCCCCCAACCCAGTTGCCACCTCATGCCCCCACCTCCTCCAGCCCCCAGGGTCGGACCAGAAAGCCTTGGCTGCCTCTGAACAGCAGGGACTGTCTGGCCGGCGGGGGCTGGAGGGACAGAGAATCCCAACCTGGAGGGTGCAAACCCAAAAGCATCTGAGGAAGGTCTCAGTCCCTTTAGAAAATTCCTTTTGCCAAGGTTAAGAACACACCCATGACAGCCTCAGGAGGTGCCCAAGGTGCTTGTGGCACAGCTTGCTTTTATACATTTTAGGGAGACATGATTTATTTACATGGGTTCAATCGGAAAGGGCAGGATAAGTTGGGGTGGTGTGGGGAGACTTCTAGGTTATAGGTAGATTCAAAATGATTCTGATTGACAGTTGGTTGAAAGAGTTATTCTCAACAGAAAGGAATGTCTGGGTTTCAGTAAGGGGTTGTGGTTTTCCATGCAGCTGAAGCCTCGGGTCTCCAGCTTCAGAGAGAATACCTTGTAAATGTTTCCTATCAGACTTAAGGCCTGTGTTGATGTCAATGCTGGTCGGCTTTTCCTGAATTCCAAAAGGGAGGAGGCATGACCTACAACCCCTTCCCACCATGGCCTGAGCAAGTTTCCAGGTTAACACTGGAATGTCCTTGGCTGAGAGGAGGGCTCCATGCGGATGGTTGGGGGGCCTTAGGGTTTAATTTTTGGTTTGCATTCACCCCTTCTGGCCAAGATTTGCCAGAGGCAACATCAATGGCTACCAAATCTTTATTGTGTCTCATAGCATTGCTGGGCTGGTATGGCTGCCTACCCTGGGTCAATCCTGCCCCTCAGTAGGACTCCCTACGACCCAGGGACTTAGAGTTAAAAGATTTACAGCCCATTAAAATTTCTAGGCCAGATAGGAATGGACATGGACCAGCATTCATTACCCCTTAAAACAATTTTTTTTTTTTTGTTAGATGGAGTCTCGCTCTGTCCCCCAGGCTGGAGTGCAGTGGCCTGATCTCGGCTCGCTGCAGCCTCCGCCTCCCAGGTTCCACTGAGTCTCCTGCCTCAGCCTCCTGAGCAGCTGGAACTATAGGCGTGCACCACCACACCTGGCTAATTTTGGGATTACAGGCATGAGCCACCATGCCCGACCTATCATGTAACATTTTTATAAATTCCTTTTTTACTAAATGTATTGCAGCTTACACAGACCATTCACAACCTGTGGACTTTCTAGATTGTCCTGAACATCCCTTTTTTAAAACAACCAGTCATTTATTTAAGGACATTTACCATACAAGATTATTTCTCATATAAAATTATTTTTCTTTTAACCTTACTTAACAAAAAGACCTCTTTATAACTTCCCTCAGTCTCCCTTATTTTCTTGTTCTTTTTACTTCATTTTATACATAAACTTTAAATAAGCTTTGAATTAGACAAAATTATTTACCTTTTAATAAGAAATTTTGTAGAAAGAACGTTTTCCTATAATTTTTTTTTTTTTTTAGATGCAGTCTCACTCTGTTGCCCACGCTGGAGTGCAATGGCTCGATCTCAGCTCACTGCAACCTCCCCTTTCCAGGTTCAAGTGATTCTCCTGCCTCAGCTTCCTGAGTAGCTGGGAGTACAGGCATGCGCTACCACACCTGGCTAATTTTTGTATTTTTCAGTAGAGATGGGGTTTTGCCATGTTGGCCAGACTGGTCTCAAATTCCTGATCTCAGGTGATCTATCTGCCTCGGCCTCCCGAAGTTCTGGGATTACAGGCGTGAGCCACCATGCGTGGCATTCAGCTGGGTTTAGAGTTTTATAATGCTTATGCCAAGTTTTGACCCCTTATAAATCAATAAATGCAAACAAAAATGTATGCTGACAGTTTTAAAGACACTTTTTATATTACTTTACCAATACTTTTGGCTGGGCACAGTGACTCATGCTTGTAATCCCAGCACTCTGGGAGGCCGAGGCGGGCGGATCATGAGGTCAGGAGATCAAGACTGTCTTGGCTAACACGGTGAAACCCCGTCTCTACTAAAATATACAAAAAATTAGCCAGGCGTGGTGTCAGGCGCCTGTAGTGCCAGCTACTCAGGAGGCTGAGGCAGGATAATGGCCTGAACCCAAAAGGTAAAGCTTGCAGTGAGCCGAGATCACGCCACTGCACTCCAGACTGGGGGCAGAGCGAGACTCCATCTCAAAAAAAAAAAAAAAAAGATTTTACTTAAGTCACGTGCAATTTGTTATTATGTACTAAATGTATGGGTACTCCTTAACTTAAGCCAATTTGGTACCTTATGGCCACAAAACATATAACAGGATCCACATACGTACACATAAACACATCTGAACACGCATGCACGCTCATACAAAAACCCTACAGCTTTTGCTTTACACCTCTAACCATGACATATCAACACAAAGTCACTGGTCAGAAAAGCAATAACAGAAAGAAACATCTAGATGCAAACTGTGGATGTCATCTCAGTAGAAAAGTAACAGCTGGTCGGGCACAGTGGCTCACACCTGTCATCCTGGCATTTTGGTAGGCCAAGGCGAGCAGATTGCCTGAGGCCAGGAGTTCAAGACCAGCTTAGCCAACACGGTGAAACCACGTCTCTACTAAATTTACAAAAATTAGCCAGGCGTGGTGGCGCACACTTGTAATCCCGGCTACGGCTACTTGGGAGTCTGAGGCAGGAGAATCGCTTGAACCCGGGAGGCAGAGGTTGCAGTGAGCCGAGATCACACCACTGCACTCCATCCTGGGCGACACGGTGAGACTCTGTCTGAAAAAAGAAAAAAGTAACAGCAACTTTAAAGCAGGCAGCAAAGGAAACAGAGAGGTAGAGAACTTAGGAACTCTACAGTTCGTTTTTTTTCTTTTTCTTTTTTTTTTTTTTGAAATAGAGTTTTGCTCTTGTGGCCTTGGCTGGGGTGCAATGGCATGATCTCGGCTCCCTGGAACCTCCGCCTTCCAGATTCAAGCTATTCTCCTGCCTAAGCTTCCTAGGTAGCTGGGATTACAGGTGGATGCCACCACGCCCGGCTCATTTTTGTATTTTTAGTAGAGATGGGGTTTCACCCTGTCGGCCAGGCTGGTCTCGAACTCCTGACCTCAGGTAATCCGCCCACTTTGGCCTCCCAAAGTGCTGGGATTACAGGGTAAGCCACCGCACCTGGCCAGGAACTCTGTAGTTCTATAGTTGCAGGCCGACCTTTGGGCTCTGAATTTTTCCTGGGTGGAATTTGCCCATCAGTTTAAAATGTGCCCCAAAAGACCATAATATGAAGCCAGCTGGGGCACTAGGAAACCCAGCACGCCCTTGACATTTTCAGTTTTACATCAACACTTGCAAGTAGAGGCGCCGTAAGACCAGCGGGTGCCTGGAAGGAGGTAGTTCCCTGTCTTTCCTGAGTCTTACATTATTTATTTCCCACTTTTTTTTTTTCTTGAAAGGAGGAACTGGGCTGTGGCCCGGGCTTCCGTGGAGCAGGTTGAGCGCGGAGGAACTGGGCTGTGGCCCGGGCTTCCGTGGAGCGGGTTGAGTGTGCCGGTTGTGGACGGGTCGTGGGCGGGACTCCACAGTGTGTCACCACTGAGGCATCTCCGCCCTCTTACGTGTCTCAGTTTCTCTCTCTAGAAGTCCAACACCTCTGAGAGGACTCAGAACACGGAGTGAGCAGCTCCTGCCTGCATCTCCTGGACAAGCCTTTAAACTGATTGTGTTGGGGGTCCCTGGGGAGCTGCTGCATGTTGGGGGGGATCATCCCACAAGATACACCCGCTTGGCTCACAGTCACCCAGGGGCGCCTTTCAGCTGGGAGGAGCAAAATGCCTTTCTTTCCGGAGCTGAGAAAACTCAGTCTCTCATTTGTCTACACAAACAACAATTCAGTTCCTCATACAAACGCACGCACAAGCCAGTTGGGCTTAATTTTGGGAGAAAAAGCAACAGAGAAGACCCCAGGAGTGCATGTCTGAGCTAGAAAAAAATGGGGTCGTTCTCCTTGTCTTAAGAAAAAGGTGGCCGGTTGGTGTGGCTGACACCTGTAATCTCAGCACTGTGGGAGGCCAAGGTGGGCGGATCACGAGGTCAGGAGATTGAGACCATCCTGGCTAACACGGTGAAACCCCGTCTCTACTAAAAATACAAATATTAGCCGGGCGTGGTGGCGGCGCCTGTAGTCCCAGCTACTCGGGAGGCTGAGACAGGAGAATCACTTGAACTCGGGAGGTGGAGGTTGCAGTGAGACGAAATCACGCCACAGCACTCCAGCCTGGGCGACAGAGCAAGACTCCGTCTGGGAAAAAAAAAAAAAAAAAAAAAAAAAAAAAAAAAGACCAGCTGGTTGTCAATTTTAGTCATTAAGGAGGATTTCCAAGACAAAAACCCCAATTCCGCTACTTCCCTAGGAATGGGGCCCCGTTCAAGACTGCTGTCTACCCTCCTGAAAACAGGAACTAAAATTCGAACTCCCCTTCCCTGTTGGATGTGAGCTCGGACTCCAGAAGTTACCAGCCTTCCATTGTCATGGAGGCAAGTAAAACTCCAGAAAATGATTCACACAGCAGAATAAACTTCAGATCTCAACCAAATTCTGAGAGGTCAGGAATTGTGTGGGGAGCTCTGAGGCCTCCGTAAATTGTCCTATTGGTCTGAGCCATAAGGAGAGCTTTAGCTGGTACCAGGCACCAATAGGAAATCTGTCAAAGGTGAGGGGCACCGCCATTCAGAAGCCCTTCATGGTTACCAAGGTGTGAATCCAGAAGTATCTGAGACACGTCTCAACCAATTTAGAAGGTTTATTTTGCCAAGGTTAAGGCCGTGCCCGGGACAGGGCCTCGGAGGTCCTGACGACACGTGCCCGAGGTGGTGTGGGTACAGCTTGCTTTCGTACTTTTTTTTTTTTTTGAGACGGAGGCTCGCTGTGTCGCCCAGGCTGGAGTCCAGTGGCGTGATCTCCATTCACTACAAGTTCCACCTCCCGGGTTCACACCATTCTCCTGCCTCAGCCTCCCAAGTAGCTGGGACTACCATGCCCAGCTAATTTTTGTATTTTTAGTAAAGATAGGATTTCACTGTGTTGGCCAGGATGGTCTTGATCTCTTGACCTTGTGATCCTCCTGCGTTGGCCTCCCAAAGTGCTGGGATTACAGGGGTGAGCCACCGCGCCCTGCCTTACACTTTAGGGATATGAGACATCAATCAATACATGTAAGATTTACATTGGTTCCATCTGGAAGGGTGGAACAACTCGAACGGGGGCTTCCAGGTCATGGGTAGATTTAAAATTTTTCTGGGCCAGGTGCAGCGGCTCACTCCTGTAATCCCAGCACTTTGGGAGGCTGAGGTAGGCAGATCACTTGAGCCCAGGAGTTCAAGATCAGCCTGGGCAACATAAGACCCTATCTCTACAAAAAATACAAAAATTATCAGGGTGTGGTGGCACGTGCCTGTGACCCCAGCTACTGGAGAGGCTGAGGCAGAAGAATCGTTTGAACCTAGAAGGCAGAGGCTGCAGTGAGCCGAGGTCACACCACTGCACTCCAGCCTGGGCAACAGAGCAAAACTCTGTCTCGAAAAAAAAAAAAATCTGATTGGCAATTGGTGGAAAGAGTTATTATCAGTAGAAGGGAATGTCTGATTACAATATGGGGTTATGGAGATGAAGGTTTTATCACAGATGAAGGCACCAGGTCACAGGCCTCAGAGAGAAGCAACTATAAATGCTTCTCGTCCGACTCAAGGTCTGAGGTGATGCTGATGCTGGTCAGCTGTGCCTGAATTCCGACAGGGAGGACGCACGAGGCACGTCCTACCCCCTTCCCATCATGGCTGAGCTAGTTTTTCAGGTTAACTTTGGAATGCCCATGGCTGAGACCAGGGGTCCATTCAGACAGTTCAGGGCTTATAATTTTATTTTTGGTTTATGAGGGAACCTAGAAGGCAGCCCACACACACCTCACTCCTCCCAGTGGGGGACACCGGCCAGACCCCAGGCTCCACCTTCCCACCCTCAGCACCCACCCAGGCTAGCAGCTGGGGGCACCTTAGTGCCTGTTCTGTGGGGGCTCCACCAGACAGTGCAACTGATGCCCAGGGCTGAGGGGCCTCTGCCTGGGAGGCTCTTCACCTGCCTGGGTACAGGACCCCAGAAGGACCCCAGGCCACTCCTGGCCTGCCCACGCCCACAGGAATCCTGACCTTGGGCTGCATGTCTGTTGCACCAGAACCCTCCCAGGGCTGACTCAGAGTGACCCTGAGTGGGGGATGCTCACCCCAGGGGAAGAAACTGGGCTCTGGGGTAGGAGGTCCTGGCTGGGGTCCCACAGATGCCAGGCGCCTGCCATCTCCAGGGCAGCGCTGGCATGGGAGACAACACCGCTCCCTCATTACCTGTGGCCTGGCTACCTTAGTGGCCCAAAGGGGTGAGCTCCCAGCCTTGCTCGGTAAATGGGGCCTGCCCATCCTTCCTGGGAAAGGGCAGAGGCATGGGGCCAAAGGGAGCCAGGGATGCCTGCCCGTCCCTTCTCTCATTCAGGCTCACGTGATCATGGTGCAGTGACCACAGGACCCCCACATGCCAGGAACTGGGTTCGCTTCACCCCACCCCCTGCACCGGGCCAGCGAGGGGATGACCCAGAAGGGGGGAGGACCATTTGGCTTCACCAGCACTGGACGTGTGCTCTGTGGCCACCCCCTCTGCCTCCTCTCTGGCCCGATACAGGGGTGTGGGACAGGTGACTGAACCTCAGCCCTTCAAGGCCTTCTCCAGGGCGATGGGAGGAGAGTGTCGCCGGGAGCTGTGAGATCCAGCTGAGATGTGCTTGGACTCAGGCCCTGCAGGGCTTGGGTCATTGAAGGTGTGCCCTGCCCCCCGCCATGGCTCCCCCTCCCACAGGCAGCCGGGGGCCGTGCTCCCTGTAAGCTGCCCTTTGGCTGGACCAGGCCCCTCCGGCCGGACTTGGGCTTTCTCCCTCTCTGCACCAAGGCTGGGCTCTCTGCCAGGCCGGGCTCTCTGCCAGGCCACTCCCAGGGACACAGGGAGGCGCAGGCCTGCTTCCAGCCACAATCGCTAACAAGCACCTAGGACCTTGCCCCTGGCTGCCAAGTAGCCCCCGGGCCATGCGTGCCCTGTCTCCTCGGCAGGTGCGCCCACAAAGCCGCCCAGATGTGGTGGGGGAGATGCCCCGGGCCTGTGCTGTGTCCGGGGGCCCTGCCGCTGGCCTGTGGGGTCTCCGTGACATCAGCTCCCCCTGCCACGAGCTTGCAGAGGCGCCCCAGCTCCACGTAGCACTCGAGGAAATCAGCGCAGAGAGGTTGAGTAACTCGGGAAGGCCACACAACCGGTGACGAAGCTGTGATCCTCACGGGCCTGGGTGACTCCAGCACGACTTCCCTCTCCGGGACGTCACCGGTGGCAGCTGCTTCCTTCCAGAGCCTGCAGGAGGTGACCTCAGCCTCCTCAGAGCCGTGGCTCTGCTGCTGGACCCTGTGGGGCTGGGCTCCCCCAGCCAAGCCAGGGACCACTTGGGGCAGGATGTCAGGAACACGGAGCCCACCCTTCCAACCTGGGCCCGGCTGCGTCTGGTCATCTGGGATGGTGAGGCCACCTGGATGTCTAGGGTCCCACAGTAGACAGGGGTGGGGTGGTCCGGGGGCACAGGGACACCTGCTTTCCACACACAACCACACTGGGGCTGAAGATGCCAGCCTGGGAGACTGTGATTTGGACCCTGACAGTAGCATGTGGTCTTAGCATGTGTGTGGTTTTAGCGTGTGCGAGGTCTTAGCATGTGTGTGGTTTTAGCATGTGTGAGGTCTTAGCATGTGCACAGTCTTAGCATGTGTGTGGTCTTAGCATGTGTGAGGTCTTAGCGTGTGCATGGTCTTAGCATGTGTGAGGTCTTAGCATGTGCACAGTCTTAGCATGTGTGTGGTCTTAGCATGTGTGAGGTCTTAGCATGTGCATGGTCTTAGCATGTGTGAGGTCTTAGCATGTGTGAGGTCTTAGCATGTGTGTGGTCTTAGCATGTGTGAGGTCTTAGCGTGTGCATGGTCTTAGCATGTGTGAGGTCTTAGCGTGTGTGAGGTCTTAGCGTGTGCATGGTCTTAGCGTGTGTGAGGTCTTAGCGTGTGTGTGGTCTTGGTGTGTGTGAGGTCTTAGCATGTGTGTGGTCTTAGCATGTGTGAGGTCTTAGCGTGTGCATGATCTTAGCATGTGTGAGGTCTTAGCATGTGTGAGGTCTTAGCATGTGCACGGTCTTAGCATGTGTGAGGTCTTAGCATGTGTGAGGTCTTAGCATGTGTGTGGTCTTAGCATGTGTGAGGTCTTAGCGTGTGCATGGTCTTAGCATGTGTGAGGTCTTAGCGTGTGCATGGTCTTAGCGTGTGTGAGGTCTTAGCGTGTGCATGGTCTTAGCGTGTGTGAGGTCTTAGCGTGTGTGTGGTCTTGGTGTGTGTGAGGTCTTAGCATGTGTGTGGTCTTAGCATGTGTGAGGTCTTAGCGTGTGCATGATCTTAGCATGTGTGAGGTCTTAGCATGTGTGAGGTCTTAGCATGTGCACGGTCTTAGCATGTGTGAGGTCTTAGCATGTGTGAGGTCTTAGCGTGTGCATGGTCTTAGCATGTGTGAGGTCTTAGCATGTGTGCGGTCTTAGCGTGTGCATGGTCTTAGCATGTGTGTGGTCTTAGTGTGTCGTGAGTCACTTTCTTTTTTTTTTTTGAGACGGAGTCTCACTCTGCCATTCTCCCGCCTCAGCCTCCCGAGTAGCTGGGACTACAGGCGCTGCCATCACGCCCGGCTCATTTTTTGTATTTTTAGTAGAGATGGGGTTTCACCGTGTTAGCCGGGATGGTCTCGACCTCCTGACCTCATGATCCACCCTCCTTGGCCTCCCAAAGTGCTGGGATTACAGGCGTGAGCCACTGCGCCCAGCCGTCGTGAGTCACTTTCATGTGTGCCAGCATCTTGGTGTGTGTGGTGTGAGTGTGGACTGAAAACATGCTGCGCCCTTAGCGTGTGACATGTCATATTAGCGTGTGATGCGTCATCTTAGTGTGTGGTGTGGTTGGTGGCGGCTGTAGTGTCCAGCAGGGAGGGTGAGCCCCTGTGCCCGCTCAGGGGAGCAGGTGCCGTCTCCACACCGGGCCCTTGGTGGTTCCCACATTAGCACCTGTCCCAGTGGCTGGGCCTCTGGTCCCGAGAGACACTGGATCTGGGAGCCGAGGTCCCCACCCAGTGTCTGTCAGCCACACACTCTTGTGGTCAGAGCTGCAGGGAAGGGAGGGAGTGCTGGGAGCCCACAACAGCCCCGGATCTGAGTTCCAGGAGCCGGCAGAGAAAGATGGGGCTTCCGGGCCCGGCGCGGTGGCTCAAGCCTATAATCCCAGCACTTTGGGAGGCTGAGGTGAGTGGATCACCTGAGGTTGGGGGTTCAAGACCAGCCTGACCAGCATGGATAAACCCCATGTCTACTAAAAATACAAAATTAGCCGGGCATGGTGGCACATGCCTATAATCCCAGCTACTGAGCAGGCTGGAGCAGGAGAATTGCTTGAACCCGGGAGGTGGAGGTTGCAATGAGTCGAGATCGCGCCACTGCACTCTAGCCTGGGCAACAAGAGTGAGACTCCATCTCAAAAAAAAGAGAGAAAGAGAGAGAGAGAGAGAGAGAGAGAGGGAGGGGAAGGGAGGGAGGGGGGGGGGAGGGAGGGAGGGAGGGGGAGGGGGGGGAGAGAGAGAGAGAGAGACAGAGAGAAAGAGAGAAAGAAAGAAAGAAAAGAAAGAAGGAAAAAGAAAGAAAGAGAGACAGAGAGAGAAAGAAAAAAGAAAGAAAGAAAAGAAGGAAAAAGAAAGAAAGAGAGAGAGAGAGGGAGAGGGGGAGGGAGGGAGGGAGAGAGAGAGACAGAAAGAGAGAAAGAAAGAGAAAGAAAGAAAAGAAGGAAAAAGAAAGAGAGAGAGACAGAGAAAGAGAAAGAAAAAAGAAAGAAAGAAAAGAAAGAGAAAGAAAGAAAGAAAAGAAAGAAGGAAAAAGAAAGAAAGAGAGAAAGAGAGAGAGGGAGAGGGGGAGGGAGGGAGGGAGAGAGAGAGAGACAGAAAGAGAGAAAGAAAGAGAAAGAAAGAAAAGAAGGAAAAAGAAAGAGAGAGAGACAGAGAAAGAGAAAGAAAAAAGAAAGAAAGAAAAGAGAAAGAAAGAAAGAAAAGAAAGAAGGAAAAAGAAAGAAAGAGAGAGAGAGAGGGAGAGGGGGAGGGAGGGAGGGAGAGAGAGAGACAGAAAGAGAGAAAGAAAGAGAAAGAAAGAAAAGAAAGAAGGAGAAAGAAAGAAAGAGAGAGAGAAAGAAAGAGAGAGAGAGAGAGAAAGAAAGAAAGGCTTCCAAGGGGGTCTCAGCCCAACACTGCCCTCCCCCTCCCTACAGAGGCTACAGCCCCTCACGCTCAGCCGGGGTCAGGACCTCGGTCCTCCCCTGCAGGGCTCTGGATGGGAAAGGCCTGCAGAGGGACGGGCATCTCTGTCCCCCAGGAATTCCCCTTCTGGGTCCGGGGCAGGTGTGACCGCCCTGGCTGGGCCCTCCCTCGCCTGCAGCACGGCCCCACGCCCAGCCGGCCTGTTTTAAATAGGAGGCCACAGGCTCCATCCTGCTTCAGAGCTGCCAGCTGCTCCCAGCTGCTGAGCGCCTGAGCGTGAACGGGAGAATGGAAGCAGCCGCACAGGGGGGGTCCCACCTCCAGGTACGGTGGGGCGTTGGGGTGAGGGGGGTTGTGGTGGGGGGCTGGGGTGAGGGGGCCCTGCCTCGAGGTACCGTGGGGGGGTTGGGGTGGGTGTGGGGGGCTCCCACAAGGTACCAGGGGCTGGGTTGGGGGGTCTCCTTCCGACGCCTGGCCCTGTGTGCCATCAGGAACGGTATTGCATCGTGGCGATGGGGCAGGTCATCCCTGAGTGCCTCCTTACCCTGGAAAGGGCTGTGTCCCATTGGGGGTACGTGGTGTCCCACTGGGGGTACATGGTGTCCCACTGGGGGTACGTGGCGTCCCACTGGGGGTACGTGGCGTCCCACTGGGGGTACGTGGCGTCCCACTGGGGGTACGTGGTGTCCCACTGGGGGTACGTGGTGTCCCACTGGGGGTACGTGGCGTCCCACTGGGGGTACGTGGCGTCCCACTGGGGGTACGTGGCGTCCCACTGGGGGTACGTGGCGTCCCACTGGGGGTACGTGGTGTCCCACTGGGGGTACATGGCGTGTGCTGGAGAGACCCTGGGAGAACACTGCAGACGCTGCGCGTCCAGGCGTCGCGCACCCCGTGGGTTGCCCACACGTGAACACGTGTGTTGGCCACGTGACACGGCACGGAGGCAGGTGGGGTGGAGGGGCCAGCGTCGTCCTGTCTCACACACACACGCACGCACGTGCACATGCAGGGTGGGGTCTGGCTCCTCTCTGACTGGGGGTCCAGGCCCTGCCTCATCTGAGAAGCCCTGGGGGCCCTGACTGGCCCTCCAGACCCCAGTCCAGAGCTCCCGCTTCTCCTGGCCTGGCAGCCCCCGCTATGGGGGATGGCGCTGCCCTGTCTATGCGCCAGGTGGAGATGAGGAGTGGGGACTGGAGTCAGACTTTCCGAGCCTCTTAGCCTCCCTGCTCAGAACGGCCGGGGGGACGCAGAGTGAGCGGAGCCATGTGCCCGCTGGTGGAGCTCCTGGCCAGGCTGCCTGGAGGCCTGTGGGGGCCACACACCCGAGGGCAGCCACCTCCACCCAGTGTCCGCAGGCCCCGAAGCTTCTGGCTCGTTCTAGCACCTCCCCAGAGTACTCAGTGCAGGCCTGGGCAGTGGGACAGGGCTGAAGCCTCACAGACCCAGACCAAGACGGACAGTGTGAACATCCTGAAGGAGTCGTCGTGGTGTGAATCCGCACATCTGCGGCCCCTCCAAGCTGGCTGCAGGAGCTGGGCCTATCCCAGGACCCCAGAGCCTCCAGCACAGGACTGGGCAAGCAGTGGCTGGGTTTCCTGGGGCCCTTGTGTCTCCACAGCCCGCCTCGGCATTCAGCTCAGTGGGGCTACCCTGGGCCACAGTGCCGAGCAGTGTCCAGGCCAGACGCTTCCCGGACTTGGCTGGACGGGCCTGGCACAGTCAGTCCTCAGCAGGCCACACTGGGGGCTGGGGCAGATGCAGCCATCAGGGGCAAGAAGGGCAAGTCTTCCCCAGGGCCCCAGACCCCCATGCTGGGCCCATGGACACGCTACAGTCCTTGCCTTTTGGGTGGATCACCTGGGCCTGTGGCTCCCCAGAGGCCACCTGTAGGGACGGCAGCACAGACCCACTCAGCGCAACCCTGCCTGCAAACAGGGCCAGGCAGGGCCTGGACACTCTGTTCTCTGAGTCCTGCTGCCCCAGCAGCTCAAACTCAAACTCAGCTCCTACACTAACACGTGCCAGGGCGGGTGTATCCGGGGAGAAGGGCGCAGCATGGGAGCACCCTGCGAGGGGCTTGTCCGAGCAACCAAGCAGGCAGGGCGGGGCACGGGTGGTTGAGGGACACGACAGGCCAGGGTGGGGAGGCCTGAGTGGCTGCAGGCTGGGCCCTGCTGAGGCCGCTTTTTACACGCAGGGTGCAGCCCAGACGCCCCCCAGGCTGGGGCCACCATCAGCACCACCGCTGCCACCCAAGGAGGGGCACCAGGAGGGGCTGGTGGAGCTGCCCGCCTCGTTCCGGGAGCTGCTCACCTTCTTCTGCACCAACGCCACCATCCACGGTACCATCCGCCTGGTCTGCTCCAGCAGGAACCGCCTCAAGACGACGTCCTGGGGGCTGCTGTTCCTGGGAGCCCTGGTCACACTCTGCTGGCAGCTGGGGCACCTCTTGGAGCATCACTGGCACCGCCCGGTCCTCATGGCCGTCTCTGTACACTCAGAGCGCAAGCTGCTCCCGCTGGTCACCCTGTGTGACGGGAACCCACGCCGGTGAGGGCTATCGTGGGGCTGTCGGCGGGAGGGGTGGCCGCCCCAGCTCCTCGCCCCTGTGACCGTCCCTGACCAAAGCCCCACTGGCCCCTGTAGCCGAGGAGGGGGCTCGGTGTGGTCAGTGCCACCCTGGAGGGACACCGGGCCTCGGGAGCCTGGGAGGAGAGGTGGGGGAGGGTGGAGCGTTCCAGAAGGAGGGAAGATGGGAGGGGCTGTGAGCAGGCCGGACTCTGGGGCCGACCTCCAATTCCAGCTCCGGGTCCAGCTCACCCCGCTGGGCATCCTGAGTGGGGGAGGCACTGCTGTCCCGACAGCATACACTGGGATGCTGGAGCCAATGTGGGGCCCCGGGCCGGTGACTCTGACTCCAGGGCCCTGCTTCCCAGGCCAAGGCTGGTCCTCCGCCATCTGGAGCTGCTGGACGAGTTTGCCAGGGAGAACATCGACTCCCTGTACAAGGTCAACTTCAGCAAAGGCAGAGACGCGCTCTCCGCCGCCGTCCCCCGCCGCGAGCCGCGCTTCCACCTGGACCGGGAGATCCGTCTACAGAGGCTGAGCCACTCGGGCAGCCGGGGCAGAGTGGGGTTCAGACTGGTGAGTGTCCCAGCCAGGGCCTGTGGCCATCAGGGCCTCGAGTGGGGAGCGGGGCCCGGACTGCTGCTGGCCACAGAGCTGACCCTCCCTCCCCTCCCCCAGTGCAACAGCACGGGCGGCGACTGCTTCTACCGCAGCTACGCGTCCGGCGTGGCGGCCGTGCAGGACTGGTACCGCTTCCACTATGTGGACATCCTAGCCCTGTTGCCCGAGGTGTGGGAGGACAGCCACGGGCGCCAGGACGGCCACTTTGTCCTCTCCTGCAGTTACGACGGCATGGACTGCCAGGCCCGGTGAGTGCGGCGGGCGGGGGCCACTCCCTCCGTCCCGCCCCCCAGAGCATGGCCACACCCCTGGGGTTCCTCGGGCTGAACGCTGGGAGCCCCCCAAGGCTGGCCACGGCCCCTCAGACCAGCGTGATGGATGCAGGTGGCCAACATTCAGGGTCTGAGCTCGGCGTCTCATACCAGGCAGTTCCGGACCTTCCATCACCCCACCTATGGCAGCTGCTATACGGTTGACGGCGTCTGGACAGCTCAGCGCCCTGGCATCACCCACGGTGAGTGCCAGCCCCTGGCCGGTGTGGGGGCAGCGGTGTAGGTCAGGTGGCCTCACACCAGCTCTCGGCCTCCCAGGAGTCGGCCTCGTCCTCAGGGTTGAGCAGCAGCCTCACCTCCCTCTGCTGTCCACGAGGGCCGGCGTCAAGGTCATGGTTCACGGCCGTAACCACACGCCCTTCCTGGGGTACCACAGCTTCAGCGTCCGGCCAGGGACGGAGGCCACCATCAGCATCCGAGAGGTGAGCCGGTCTCTGCAGCCCACCTCCGGCCCGGGCCTCCTGCCCAACCTGGGCTTTGGGGGGTGGGGGCAGGGCCCCTGGAACTGAAGCGTCCCCTCCCAGGATGAGGTGCACCGGCTCGGGAAGCCCTACAGCCACTGCACGTCAGGCGGGGAGGGCGTGGAGGTGGAGCTGCTACACAACACCTCCTACACCAGGCAGGTGAGGCTGGGCTGGGGGGCGCGAGGCGGGTGAGGCTGGGCTGACGGGGGGCACGGGGAGACTGGGGGAGGGGTCTGGGAGGGTACCGGAGGGCCTGGGAAAGGGGCAGTCCCCATGGAGGCCCCCACTCCGTCCCCTGTGTACCCACTCCATCCCCCGTGTCCCTGCTCCATCCCCCGTGTCCCCGCTCTGTCCCCCATGTCCCCATTCCATCCCCCATGTCCCCGCTCTGTCCCCGTGTCCCCACTCCGTCCCCCATGTCCCCACTCTGTCCCCCGTGTCTCCATCCCCCATGTCCCCACTCCATCCCCCGTGTCCCCACTCTGTCCCCGTGTCTCCATCCCCCATGTCCCCACTCCAACTCCCATCCCCCATGTCCCCACTCCAACTCCCATCCCCCGTGTCCCCGCTCCATTCCCCGTGTCCCCGCTCCATTCCCCGTGTCCCCGCTCCGTCCCCCGTGTCCCCGCTCCGTCCCCTGTGTCCCCGCTCTGTCCCCCGTGTCTCCATCCCCCCTGTCCCCACTCCAACTCCCATCCCCCGTGTCCCCGCTCCATTCCCCGTGTCCCAGCTCCGTCCCCTGTGTCCCCGCTCCGTCCCCCGTGTCCCCGCTCCGTCCCCCGTGTCCCTGCTCTGTCCCCCATGTCCCCATTCCATCCCCCGTGTCCCCAGGCCTGCCTGGTGTCCTGCTTCCAGCAGCTGATGGTGGAGACCTGCTCCTGTGGCTACTACCTCTACCCGCTGCCGACGGGGGCTGAGCACTGCAGCTCTGCCCGGCACCCTGCCTGGGGTGAGTCCTGCCCACTGCCTCCCACTCTGCCAGCCATGAGCCGGGGGTCATGGCAAGCCTCACACATGCCCCTGACCCCTCCCCCAGGACACTGCTTCTACCGCCTCTACCAGGACCTGGAGACCCACCGGCTCCCCTGTACCTCCCGCTGCCCCAGGCCCTGCAGGTGAGACGGGGTGTTGGGGTCAGGGCCAGGGATCATTGCCCGGAGCAGCTGGCAGGTGACGCCCCGGCTGTCTCTTCCAGAGAGTCTGCATTCAAGCTCTCCTCTGGGACCTCCAGGTGGCCTTCCGCCAAGTCAGCTGTGAGTCCCCAAAGGGGTGGGGTGGGGGTGTGGACAGCCAGGCAGACCCCACAGGACCCACGGAGCCCACCCAAGACAAGGGCAGGGCCGGGGCTGACCCAGCCTGTGCCCTGTGGTCTCTGCCCCCACATCCACCCATGGTACCCGGGATGGCTGGGGGCATGGGGGAGCCGTGGCCACAGCAAACCTTCCCGGCTCCCAGCAGGGCTGGACTCTGGCTGCGCTTGGTGAACAGGGGCTGCCACGTCAGAGCCACAGACAGAGGTGAGTGCACCCTCACCCTCCAGAGGGGGCATCCCAGCCCCTCTCCCCTTACAGCCCCCCTCCCCATCATGAAGGTCTGGGCCAGCACCCTCATGCCTCTATCCTGCTCCAGGAGCAACCTGGCCAAAATCAACATTGTCTACCAGGAGCTCAACTACCGCTCGGTGGAGGAGGCGCCCGTGTACTCGGTGAGCTTCAGCCCCCAGCCTGGGCTAGGGTGGGGGCGGGGCCAGTGGCTGGCCCCGCACAGAAGGGGCACGGGGCCCAGGCCCGCCCCTCATACCCCACCCCACCCTCAGGTGCCGCAGCTGCTCTCAGCCATGGGCAGCCTCTGCAGCCTGTGGTTTGGGGCCTCCGTCCTCTCCCTCCTGGAGCTCCTGGAGCTGCTGCTTGACGCTTTGGCCCTCACCCTGTTGCTGGGCGGACGCCTCTGCAGGGTGTGGTTGTCCTGGCCCAGAGCCAGCCCTGCCTCAGGGGCATCCAACATCAAGCCAGAGGCCAGTCACCTGCCCACGCCTGCAGGTGCGACGTCAGACAACCGGGGGCCCAGCGGGCCTCATCTCCCACAGATGATGCTTCCAGGGGCTCTGGAGAGAGTCTCAGCTGAAGAGAGTTGGGCTGGGCCCCAGCCCCATGAGACTCTGGACACCTGAACCAGACCTGCCAGGGCTGTGTGATCTCTCGGCCTGGTCCTTGGAGCTGTGGCAGCAGCAAGCTCCCCAGCGGCCCAGGGTGGGCCCGACCAGCGGCTGCAGGGCCTTCCCAGGTCATCCAGTGGCCAAGGAAGCAGCACGCGCGGCCGTGGGGAGGCAGGGCGCTGGGCATGTCAGCGCCTCTGGTCAACCACCCACCCTGCCTGGGGCAGGTCTGAAGGAGGCCCAGGGCGGAGGGGGCTTCCTGAGTGCACACTAGTGCAGCTGGAGGTGCTGACACGCGGTGATGTGCCCATGCTCCGTGTGTGTCTCTGCACGTCCACAGGTCTGATGCACCTATGTGCGTGTGTCAATCGCTGCCTCAGCTGGGGGGAGGCAGAAGGCAAGGCGGGGCCCCCACGCCCACACGGGCTGCTCTGAAATAAAGCTGTGGACTCCACCTGGTGGCCAGTGTGTGCCTGTGCGCCCCTCCAGCCACCCGTCCCGGGTGAGCTGAAACCCTGACTGCACCTGGCGCCTCCCTGGGCACGGGGCCCAGGACAGGACCAGCCCCAGCCTAGCCTTGCCGGTTCGCGTCCAATGACCCCTGGCCCTGACCCCAACACCCCTCTTCCCACCAGGGGACTCAGTCTAGGACAGAGAAGGGTAGAGGGGTGAGACAATGGGGGCCAGGGGCATCAGGAGCCAGATTTTGTCAAAGAAGCCTCAGGTCCCCATCAGGCCTCCTGCAGCCTGTTGCAGCCTGTTGGAGTCTGACTCAAGTGCTACCTGGCTCAGGAATGCCCTTTGGGGAGGGCAGGGGACGCAGACACTCCCCGGAGACAGAGCAGAGCGAGGCACGGGAGCCCAGGAGCAGGCAGTGGGCGCAAGCGGTTTATTCAAAGCGAGGGGTGGGGGTAAGGCCCGGCAGCAGGGGCCTGGGGCAGGTCGTGGGGCCAAGCTCACACAGGGAGAGGAGCAAGAATCAGTTCTGTTCTTCAGGGTCACAGGCAGCAGGCAAGAGTGTCGAGGGGCCGGGTCCAGAGCCCACTGTGCCCTCATGGAGCCTCCCGGGGGCAGCATTGCATAGTGACTGGCCTTAGCCTGAACTGGGGCCGAGCTGGGGAGGCCCCGCCTCTCTGCAGGGCGCCTTCGGGGAAGGGGTGCGTGAAGGCATTGGCAGGCCCTGCAACATGAACCGAGGGACCCCTGGACCCAAGGGTGAAGCTGGCCAGGGGCAGGGCTGGGGCTCAGGCGTCCTCAAGAGTCCACAGAGAAAAGACGCAAGACAAAGTCAGACGAGGCCTGTAGCAAA
Source organism: Macaca thibetana thibetana (assembly GCF_024542745.1). Classification (NCBI taxonomy): domain Eukaryota; kingdom Metazoa; phylum Chordata; class Mammalia; order Primates; family Cercopithecidae; genus Macaca; species Macaca thibetana. Next base: position 489,614 of record NC_065578.1, read on the forward strand.
CCCCCTCGGTCTGCTACAAAGAACGTGAGATGCGGGCTGCAAAGTGGCAAAGTGGCTTTATGCACAGGCTCTGGGCCGAGTACCGGGAGAAGGTGCCTCCAGAGGAGGCTGGGACGAGGCTGGGGCTGTCTGGCACGGGGACCTTCATGGCCAGCCATGTGGCCTTGGGACGCCCGCGTCCAGCCAGGGCTGAGGACCCAGGCCGGAGCCCCTCCCGCCCAGCACCCGCGACACCAGCCTGGATGCTGGGGTCACTAAGTGAGGTACTCGTTGGTTCCCTGGATGGGCCACCCTTTCTGCCCAGGGAGGGGGTCTGGGGTGTGCAGGAGGGACCCAGCTAGGTCAATGTTCTGGGCAGAAGTGGGGCACGAAGTGACACGGGCCCTGAGGACAGAGTGACACGGGCCTTGAGAGTGGCTTGTGACATGAGCAACCCAGGACCCTTAAAAGGGGTGACCTGAAGATAGAGGTTCCCCGGGTGGGGTGAGGGGCACCCGATGACGCAGCACCCCCCAGGGAAATGTGAGGCTTCAAGAGACTTAGTGTGGGGCCCTCGCTCTCCTCCTGGGCGAGCGGGGCCGGGGCGCCCCGGCACTGGGGCTGCCACGCATCGACCCGGGTCACAGGCAGGGCCGCGGCCGGGTGGGGCGCCGGGGATTTCGGGGCATGCGGGGCGTCGGGCCGGGCGGGGTAGCAGCTGCCCGGCCTGCCCGGCCCTAGCTCTCCTCCAGGTGGAGGCTGATGAACTCCTGGATGCACCTGCGGAACTGGAGCTCCGTGGGGCTGCTGCCCGCCAGGGCACCCGGGGGACCCGGGGCAGCCTCGGCCTCGCGCATCTCTTCCGCCATGCGCGCCAGACGGAGCCTGCGGGGAGATGCTGCATGTAACGCCCCTGCCCTGGAGGCCCCGCCCCGCCCGGAGGCCCCGCCCCGCCCGGAGGCCCCACCCCGCCCGCAGGCCCCGCCCCTGCCCTGGAGGCCCCGCCCCCCCGCAGGCCCCGCCCCCCGCAGGCCCCGCCCGGCCCGCAGGCCCCGCCCAGCCCCGAGGACCCGGCCGCGCTCACAGCGTCACGATGTCAGCGTTGGCCGCCTGCACTGCGATGGCCAACGGGTCCCGCTGCTCTTGGTCCAGGGCGTGCTGGTCCGCGCCCCGCTTCAGGAACAGGCAAACCTGGCTGAGAGACGAGGGCAGAGGGCGCGTCAGAGCTTGAGCAGGGAGGGCGGGGCGAGTGTGGTCGCGGGGCGTGGCCGGGCAGGGGGTGGCCAGGCTGGGGCGTGATCGGGGCGGGTGGGCGTGGTCGGCGCGCGGGGCGGGTGGGCGTGGTCGGCGCGCGGGGCGGGGCGTGGGTTGCGCGCCTCACCCGGTGCGGCCCAGCAGCGTGGCGTGGTGCAGGGGCGCCCGGCCCCGGCTGTCTCTTTGGTTCACGTCCGCTCCGTTTTGCAGCAGGAACTCACAGACGATCAAGGAGCCCTGGGGAGCCGGGCGACTAAGACGGAGTCGCGGTACCGGCCCCTCGCAGCGCCTCTGCACCCTGACCCCGGCCTTGGGCGTCCCCAGCCGGGACCGAACTTGTCCCCACCGCGGACAGGCGGCCCCTGTGTGGGGGCCACAGAAGACGCAACCTCAAGTGTGCGCCTGTGTCCTGCGCGCAGCCCCCGTGCCTCGCTCACCCCTAGCACGGCCTGCACCAGCGGCGTCTTGCCCTCATCCTCCGCGTCCGCCCAGTTGACCTCGGCCCCGTGGGCCAGCGCCGCCGCCAGCGCAGGAAGGTCGCGGGCACGCGCCGCGCGGTGCGCCAGGAGCCCCGGGTGCAGCTCACGCACGTCTGCCAGGCCCCAGGCCTCGGCCTCAGCGTCCCCGTCTGCCTCACCGCTGGACTCCTCGGACTCCGCACCCTCTGTGGGGAGGGGGCGGTCAGGAAAGGCGACCCCCGGGGCTGGGCAGGGGCGTCGGCCGAGCGCAAGGTGCCACCCACCCTCCTCAGTGACGCTGTCCACCACAGAGCCTGAGCCGAAAGCCAGGACGTCCGAGCTGCCATCCGAGCTGCCCCCAAGGCCACTGTCGCTACTCAGACCTGCAGGTCCGCAGGGAAGGGAGTCCTGAAGGTGGGAGGCCCCAACTCCATGCAGAGCCCTGGGGCAAAGCTGGAACCCCACCCACCCTCCAGGGGCAACCCCTAGGGACAGGAGCAGCTCCCACCCAGGGCCGGGGGGAGCCAGCCGCAGGCTAGGATCAAAGGAGAGAAAACCAAGTAACAGCTCAAAGGTGCCAGGGGTAGTCCCCTAAAGCCCAGGCCCGCGGGGAAGTCCGTCCCCCCCCCTCAGGCTCACCTGCACCCCTGCAGTGGGCCCCCATCCCTGTCTGTGGCTGGCCCAGGCTGAAAAGTCTCCACCCAACGGATGGGCAGCATGGCCTCAGAAGGGTCCCAGGCTGAGGGCCAGCTGGCAGTGCCTTCTGCTGCCCCAGCACCCCGGGCCATTCACTCCACACACACACCGGGGTGCACACAGCCCACACACACATTTGCACAGCTCACCCCCACAGTCAGGGCCTCGGCCTCCAGCTCTGTGGCCAGGAGGCCCCCGCCCCTCCAGATGCTGCTCCATTCCCCTGCAAGGGCCATCCACACTTGGGCACCCTCCAGGCCAGCCTCCTTGGCCCTGCCCTGCCACCTGGCTGGGCCCATCCCACACTTACTGCGAGGGCCAGCCCCCGCGGCCCCTGCGTCGAAGTAGGAAAAGAGTGAGTCCAGCTCGTCGGGGCAGAAGAGGGAGTCTCGGCGGAACTTACGATCCAGGGTGCCCACTGCAGGGGCAGTGTGTGTTCAGAGCAGGGAACATGCCCGGGGTGGGGCAGAGAACCCCAGGTCACAGTGGGAGTCTGCGGAGCCTGAGGTGCCCCCAGAGCCCCTGCCCCCAACCCCTTAACGGAGTCCATCCCCGACCCAGGCAAGCCCCTCTCAGCCCTGCCGGGGCATGGCCTCCCACCTGAGGACAGAGCAGCCACACACGGCAGGACAGGCTCAAGCCGGACCTTGCGGCGGGCAGTGGGGACGCGGGGAGAGCTGTGGGGCCGTGGGCACTTCTGTGCCCTCCAGCGTCTTGGGGCCTCCAGGGCTGGTGCCATGGGTGCCTTCCGCAGAAATTTCTTTTCCACATATTTGTCCTTGATCCAGGCCTCCTTGTCCTGCCTGGATCAGGGGTGAACATGAGGCTGTGCCACAGGCTGGGGCTCCCTGGCTGATCCAGACTGTACCCCACCTCACCGGGGGCTGCTGGCTGTGGGTTTCCTGCTGCCGGGACCCTCACACTGGGCCTCATAGATCTGATTCACGGCTCTGTTTCCAAGCTCACACATCAGCTGGCGGGAGACAGGGCGAGCAGGCATCAGTGCAAACCTGCAGACCCCGGCTCCCGCCCCCACAAAGGGGGTCCCATGGCCTGCAGGAGTCCCACACACACCTTTAGCAGCTCTGGCTCCCACGAGTCCAGCGTCAGGGACCGGACTTTGGAGCAGTGGACACCCAGGCTCCTGGAGGGCAGAGGCAGGGGTGAGTCTGGGTGAGGCAAGGCCCCTAGCTCCGGCCCAACCCCAATCCCCTCAGGGGCCCACCTGTGGATGCCAGAGCACTCGATGCAGAGCAGCACGCCCAGGTTGATGCTGGCCCAGCGGGGGTCCGACTGGCCACAATCGCCGCACTGGCTGTTGCCGGCCACGCTCTGCACACGCTGCAGCACACTCTCGCCCTTCACGCCACGCTCCCGAGGGTCGGTGGCAGAGTCGATGCTGCTCGTGGACGGGGATGCTGTGCGGTCCAGCCTCTGGGGGATGGGGTGGGGCTGCTCAGTCCCGCAGGGACTCTAGCGTGGTTTCCCCAGCAGGTCCCCTCCTCCCCAGCCGGAAGTGCAGGTGCAGGCCAGGGCCCCTCGAGCACACGCCTGCACAAGCATGTATGCGTGCACACCCTCATGTGGGCAGATGCCACCTGCACACACATGCACACCCACACCGCACAGGCCAGTGTGCCAGTGCACCCACAGCAAACACCCAGCTTGCAGGAGCCACAAACAGGTGTGTGCACAGGCGTGGGGCAGGGGCACCAAGGGCCACACCTCGCTATAGCAGCTGTCAGGGCTCTCGCGGTAGGCGGAGGCGATGCTGGCCTGCACAGCCTGGACCCAGGCCTGCCGCAGCTTCTCGGAGTCGGCCTGCAGCATGCAGCTCCTGTGGGTGGCGGAGGGGGCGGGCGTCAGCTCCGGTGGGCAGCTACACCCCCGCCTCACCCTGGGCTGGACCTCCTCACTTGGTGGGTGACACCACCTCGAAGCAGAACCTCCGCTCGATGTCCTCACATGGCTTCACAGAGCACAGGCGGAGGTCATCCACCACCACGGTGAGGGCGTCCTGTGGGCGGCACTGCTGTGGCCCCTGCCCTCAGCCGCCACCCAGCCCCGACCACCCACTTCCTGCTTCACCTTAGAGACCCAGAGGCTGACTGCCCGAGTCCCAAGCCCCGTGTCCAGCTCTCTGCTCCCTGACCGTTCAGGCTCCGGTGTCCACTAGTGCCCCAGCCCCATGCCAACCCCAACTGACCAGTCTGCCCTGTGGCCCAGGTGGGGCATCCAGCCATCAGGGCCCCAGTCCCAGGCCCAGGGCACACCTTGAGCTTCTTCTGGTAGACTAGCTGGCTGTTCTGAATGGAGAACCAGCGCCTAGGCGGGTGGGGGGATGTGGGGAGTCAGACGGTGCCCATCCCAGGGCCGCTGTGACCCCTGCCCCCGCCTGAGGAAGGGCCCTCACCGGTTCCACGTCTTGAAAGCGTTGCTGGCCCTCTTGAAGAGGTAACCCTCCATCACCACCCCACTGGGTGCATCCACATCAAACTCCACTTTCGACTCATCGTAGGAGAAGTCCTGGAGGGATGGAACCCGCCCCCTGAGTGCCCGCCCCAGGGAGCCCTGCTACCCTCTGTGCTTTCCCAGAGCACTGGCTGGGTGAGGTCCTTGTTTGAGGCTGCCACATGGCCCACGGGCCACACGCTCATACGGGAGACCCTCTGTTCACCACAGCCACTTCTTTTTTTTTTTTTCTGAGACAGAGTCTCGCTCTGTCGCCCAGGCTAGAGTGCAGTGGCGCAATCTCTGCTCACTGCAAGCTCCGCCACCTCCCGGGTTCACGCCATTCTCCTGCCTCAGCCTCCCTAGAAGCTGGGACCACAGGCGCCACCACCACGCCCGGCTAATTTTTTTGTATTTTTTAGTAGAGACGGGGTTTCACCGTGTTAGCCAGGATGTTCTCGATCTCCTGACCTGTGATCCGCCCGCTCAGCCTCCCAAAGTGCTGGGATTACAGGCGTGAGCCACCGCGCCCGGCCCATAGCCACTTCTTGACTGGAGCAAGGCCCCCAGCCCTGAAACTCGTGGGGCAGACCCTTCACGTTCACAGCTGGGGGCCCGAGAGTGCCAGCCCCACCCCAGCCCTGCAGGGACAAGCAGGCTGCGATCAGGAAGGAAGCTGCCCCCCCACCCTCTGCATCCTGAGTGCTCCATTCATGTGGCCAGCTGAGCGGACAGAGCCCCATTCAGGAGGCCTGGGAGCCACTGAAGGCCCTGTGTGTCCCGCCGTCTGGCAGGCCAGGGCAGCAGAGGGGAGGCGCGGCCACCTGCTCCCTAGGCCACGTGGGGCGGGAAGGGACAGCTGCCGCCACTCCCACGGGGGATGTGGGGGTCTGGCCGGAGCCAGCCTTTCTCACAGCTGCAGCAGCAGCAGGAGCCCTGAGACCGGTGGGAGGTGTCCTTGGTGCTGAAGTGCCCTCGGGGTAGGGGAGGGAAAGGCACCACCCCATCTGGTCTCCCCCGACCCACAGCCCCCCCGGGGCAGTGCTCACTCACCTGCAGCAGCGTCTGAAGGGCCGGAGCAGGAGGGATGCGGGGGAGAGAGCCAGTGAGTGACAGCTGCCCCCAACTCCTGGTGACTGGCGGACCCATCCCCAACTCCTGGGGTCTCCCCTATCCCAAAATAGCCACTCCTGCCTGCAGCCAACATCTGCTCTGGGTGGTGGCCGGGGCTGCTGTCCCACAGGCAAGCAGAGGCCCCGCAGGGAGCCAGTGACTGAGGCCGCAGAGGTGACCACGGCCGCAGAGGAAGGAGATCCCAGCAGCGGCCCCACCCACACGTGCCCCTCCACTGCACGCATCAAAGGGCAGCAGCCTCGGACCCCTAGAGAAGGTGTGGGCAGGGCAGGTGGGGGACAGGCAGGGAGGAAGGGGCGGGGAGGGTGTGCCGGGCGTGGGGTGAGGACGCAGGGCGCCTGGGCAGGGCAGGTGGGGGACAGGCAGGGAGGAAGGGGCGGGGAGGGTGTGCCGGGCGTGGGGTGAGGAGGGAGCCGGCTGCGTGGCCTCACCCGCTGCTGGATGGCTGCATGCTTTCGCTCCATCTCACGCTTTTCCACCGCAGAGTCGATCACCAGCTGGTCCAGCTGTTGGGGTTGGCATTAGGGAAGGCCACGGAGGCCTGCCTTGGCCCCACCCCTCCCAAAGGCTCACCTCGGCCGCCAGCTTTTTCATGTAGGGGTCGAGCTGGTGCAGGAGGCTGTAGCCCTGCTGGAAGAAGCTGGACTGGGCATGCATGAAGGACAGCATCTGCGGGGGCAGCACAGGTGAGGCCCAAGCACACCCGGTCCAGCCCCCGCCATGCAGCCTGTGCTCATGGGCAGCCCCCACGCACTCACAGAGTCCAGGATCTCAAACTTCTTCTTGGCCTGCAGGACATTGATCTGCCAGAGGGGGAGCCCACAGGTGAGCCCTGGAGGCTGAGGCAGCCCCAAGCCCTGCACCTGCCATAGAGTCCACCTGAGCTGCTTGTGGTTCCCTGAGACCCCCAGGTCGTCTTCAGCTCCCAGCACTGGGCCAGCCTCATCCTCCCATGGTCCTGGAGTCCTTCCCCATGTCTGGAGGTCCCACCCATGGGTGAAGCAGGAATTGACACTTCTGCTCAAAATCTCTCCAGTTCTGTACAAGGCCTTTGAGACCTCCATTCGCTACAGCTGGTCCCCGTCCCCCACCCCATTTCCGGGGCTGACCTGGAGCACGTAGTCCAGTGCCAGGTGGCGGAAGCACTTCCTGGTGAGGGTGAGGGCCCCGGTGGCTTCCTCCACCTCGTGGGGCCGGTGCCTTGGGGCCTGGGCGTTCCTCACCAGGGACAGCTCCAGGTCCTCCCGCACCTTGTCAAACTGCTTCTTTGTCTCCTTGAACTTCCGCACATCCCTGGAGGCCAAGTGCCAGGTAGGGTCAGGGAGGGCACCCAGAGGTCAGGGAGGGCACCTGCTGGATCCTGGAGTCTCCCACATCATTGTTTGTGTTTTTTGTTTTTGGAGATGGAGTTTCGCTCTTGTCACCCAGGCTGGAGTGCAATGGTGCTATCTTGGCTCACTGCAACCTCTGTCTCCCGGGTTCAAGCAATTCTCCTGCCTCAGTTTCCCTAGCGTCTGGGATTATAGGCGTGTGCCACCATGCCTGATTAATTTTGTATTTTTAGTAGAGAAGGGGTTTCTCCAGGTTGGTCAGGCTGGTTTCAAACTCCCGACCTCAGGTGATCCGCCCGCCCCGGCCTCCCAAAGTGCTGGGATTACAGGCGTGAGCCACTGCGCCTGGCCTGGTTTCGTTTGTTTGTTTGAGACAGGGCCTCTCTCTGTTGCCCAGGCTGGAGGCTGGAGTGCAGTGGCACAATCGTGGCTCACTGCTGCCTCCGCCTCCTGAACTTAACTGATCCTCCCACCTCATCCTCCTGAGTAGCTGGGACCACAGGCGCGTGCCACCATGCCCACCTAATATATATTTTTTCTTTTTTTTTTTTTTTTTGTAGAGATGGAGGCCTCATTATGTTGCCCAGCCTGGTCTCAAACTCCTGGCATCCTCTGGACTCAGTCTCCCAAATACTGAGATTACAGGTGTGAGCCACCGTGCCCAGTCCTCACCCTCCTCCACTCCAGGACCCCACTCTCCTCCACTCCAGGACCTCACCCTCCTCCACTCCAGGCCCTTTCTCTGCTCCTGGGCACAGCCTCCTTCCTCACTGGCCTATCCCAGGCCCCCCACACCCCTGCTGCCTCCTCCCATCTGCTCCAGGCCTCCCCACCTCACTATCAGGATCTGCCCAGACCCCCACCATGCCCCAGACTCCAGACACGCAAGCCCAATGTGGCCTGCACCTCTCCACTGGCGGGGGGCTGGACACGCCCCCAACACATGCAGGGTGTGGAACCCCACTGAGCTCCACTCGGCTGTCTGCCTCTGAGCCTTCTGCCTTGTGGAGTCGCTCACGGCCTGGAGGCCTGGGGCCAAGGTGCCCCTGCTCTGCCCCAGACCCTCTTCCCCTCCAAGAGCGGGAGCGTGGCCTCCGTGTTCTTCCCCCAGCCCTGGGGGACCTGGGCCTGGGGGCCACTCACTCTTTGACAAAGTTGTGGAGCTGCTGCCGCACGGACCTCTGGGCCTGGTCAAACAGGATCTGGGGGCAGAAGGGGGCAGAGACCCTTGGGGTCTGTCCCAAAAAAGCCCCAGACGGAAGGCCCCATCTTCACCAGCAGAGGGCACTGCCCCCAGGCCCAGACACAGGGGCGGGTCCCACCCTGCAGGGCTGGCCTCAAGGGGGTCAGGGGAGCAGCCCCCAGGCCTGAGTTGGCACCCACAGGTGGCGGCTGTGACCCCTGCCCCTCTGTCCCACCCGGCCCTTGACAGAGGCCAAGGCTGCCTCGGATGGTCCCTTCATCAGGCGGGCACCAAGGACACAGCCTGAGCCCCAATGCCCCCTGGCCCTGGGTGGCCACCCTGGGGTGCCCATCCCTGCAGCAGGGAGCACTCGGTCAGAGCTGGGAGCACCCTAGAGCTGGGCCTGGGGAGCCGGAGCCTGGGCTCTGAATCAGGTGCAGAAGGACCGGGCATAACCAGGAGCAAAGGGACGCCTGAGCCGTCCTGCCTGGTCTACGTCGGAACCTCCCCTGTTCAGTCTGTGGCTCAGGTTCCCAGGCTGCGGCCCCACATCTCATGGGTGCCTGTCCTGTGTGTCCATCCACGTCAGTGCCAGGGCCCCTGGGGCCACCCAGACCCAAATGGCAGCCAGGCCAGCCTGGAATGAGAGCCCTGGATAAACCACCCCTCCCCCAGGGTCTGGTGTAGCCCTTCCCTGGGACACGGCAGAGCCCCCAGGGCTGTCCCCCAACCCACACTGACTTGAAGACGTGGGATGCCCCCCCACCAGACGGGAGGAGCAGAAACGTGCCCCCCCGGCCCATGCTGGTCTTCCGGTGACCAGCAGAGCTCGGTTCCAGGCTGCGCGCGGCCCGCGGGTGGCAGGGAGGCCAGGCTCACCATGTGGTAGTTCACCACCTCCTGTAGGCTGTCAGCGAACCTCTGCAAACATTCCTAGAGGGGCAGATGGGGAGCCGTGCTGAGACGGCAAATCCAGGCCCAGGTCACCCAGTCACGCCCTCTGAGCCCCCTGGGCGGTAGAGACACCGGCCTGCTCCTGGCCTGGATGCCCTTGAGGGTCTGCCTCCCTCGGCCTCTCCCCCTACCCCACCTTGAGGTCAGAGATCAGTTCTCCCCTCACCGAGATGACGGTGTCGCCCTGGCATTGCTGGGACAGGTCACGGACGCCGCTCACGAACAGCCTGCTGGTGCTGACGTAGGCCTTACCAGCTTCCACCATGCCACTGCACAGCTTCACCAGCTGCGGGCCGGCAGGCGTGGTGAGCACGGCGGGCACTGGTGCCTGCACTCGCTACCACGCACAGCCTCTGAGGCAGGAAGAGCTTCCAGGGTAGGTTCCACTGAGGGTGTTGGCAACCAGGACTCAGGGCCCCGGTGCAGGTTCCTTGTGCCTGGGCCTGCCTGGGGCTTGGAGGCCGGTCTGGGAGGGGAGGGTGGGGCCGCCATGGCCTCGCTCGGCTGGGAGGGACCAGGAGCCAGGCAGGGGACCCAGGGCCAGCAGGACCAGCCCATGTGGGGCTTGTGGACTCGACTCCCTGCTGCGGCTCCCAGCTCCACGGCCTGTTGCCCCCTCCCCTTTCTCCGCCCCAGCCCCAGCCACACCAAGGCTCGGCCTACACAGCAGCTGTCCCCATGTCACCAGCCCAGCAGAGGGGACAGGCGGCCACCATGAGTCGGGGACTCACCACAGCCCGGCCCCTCCCAGATGGGACGAGACTCAGGGCCGGCCACATGTGTGCGTGTGACATGTGCACCCTGGAACACACGTGCTAAGACACAGGGACCAGGACCTGGAGCACCACATGGGAGCTCTGCATATGGGGGGTGTAAGTGGCTTAGTAAGGCCCAGAAGGTGAGTTCGGCCATGCAGCCATCCCCAAGCCTGGCCGGGCACCAGGCGCTCCAGGCCCGCCCTTCACCTTGTCCAGTTTGGCCTCAATCTCCACCACGTCCGTCTCCACCTCGTCAATGGTTGCCCTAAAGCAAGAACGGGGCTGGCTAGGGTCACCTGCAGCCTCGGCCCCCTCGGGGCTTCGCCTCCCCTTGCACCTCCCTGAGGGGCTCCACCCCGGGAAGGCCCTTTCAGAAAACGGGCTGGGAGACAGACGCCTGCCTGCTACACGGGCAGGACTGGGACCAGGTTCAGCGCACTTCCCCTCGCCACCCCCCTCCCAGGCAGGGAGAGGCAGAATCGGCCGTGACTCCCGCTGCTGTGCCCTCAAGGAAGGTTGGACCAGCCTCTCCCAGGACAGCGGCTGCCGGGAGTCCCTCAGGGACGGTGCCCACCAAGGGCTCAGCCAGCCTCACCGGCCGCTCCTCTAGGATTTCAGAGTCGGCCCTGGACCCCTCTGGAGCCCCCTCAACCCTGCGGCGCCTGCTCCTCACCCCTCTGCACTACTGCAGCCCACCCAGGTCTGGCACCCGTGCACTGTGGGACGGCGGGGGGGCAGCACCAGGACCCAGACCAGCTGGTGAGAGACGCCCCTGGCTCCCCCAACCTCACAGCCGCAAGCGGCAGGGTCCGCTGGGAAGACGGGTGGGCTGTCCTCCTCAGAGCCCACTCCCACCAGGACAGCCTGCGAGTAGGGCTGCCTGGGGAGAGAAGAGTTAAGGCATGACATCACCAGAGCAGCCTCGGCGGGAGAATCCCCGGAAGACGGGAGGCAGATGGGTCGGGCACGTGACCACCCCCTCCGGGAGCAGGAAAAGGGAAACAGGGCCAGGATCCCGGCAGCCCCGCACGCCACACAATCGGCTCACTGGCCGGCCGGGCCATCTGGCCTCCCGGGGATTGGGCACCACAGGGCCTGGGCTGGGGCCAGGACTCCAGGGACAGGTCTAGGGCAGGGGTCCGGCAGCAGAGGCCATCGGGGCCTACGGTCCCTCATCCCTTGCTAGCCTGACGCGTGTCCCGGGCCTCAGGGGAGGGGCCTGTGGTTTCCAGGGGCGTGTCCTCAATTAGGAGCTGGGGCCGCAGGCGCCCCCCGGGGAAGGACCTTGAATGGTCCCAGTCACCACAGCAGGACACCAGGTCCTCTCTGAGCAGCCCTCACCTGTTCCCAAGAGGCTAAGAGGACTGTGAATCCCGAAGCAGGGGCAATGGAGGGAACCTCACTGTGGTGTCCACGCACCCAGCCCACAGTCCCTGGACCCTGATCTCTACCTCAGCTGGAGGATCCCAGAACACAGAAGGAACCATCCGCCCAGGAGAAGGCAGCAGAGAGAACCACGCCCCAGAAGTTGCAGCCACCCCTGGGCAGGGCCGGATGCAGAGACAGCTGTACCCAGAGCTGCCGCCCTTGGGCTTGGGGCACCCGTGTCCCTGGAGAGCCAGCAAGGGGGGGTGGCTGCACCCCGCAGCTCACGGACGTGCTCATGGGACAGGGTGGGCACTGGCAGAGGCCCCGAGAGCTGCAGTTTCTGCTGCTGGGAGCCCCTCAGCTCTACCCTCCTCCGCCCCAGTGGACCTAGGCGTCTTCTGCTGCGCTCAGCCCAGATTTTCCTCAGCAGCTCGGAGGATGGGGAGGAGGGTGTGGCTGCCCCCCAACCAAAGCCGTGACTCAGCGCCCGCCGAACAGAGGCCAGGCGGTTCCCTCCACAGGCTCCCCTGGCCCCCTGCCCACCGCACCCAGGCTGCCACTAGGCCCTCCCAGACCAGGAAGGTGCAGGCAGGGTCCCCCTTTCCAGGGTTGGGGCGACCAGGTTCCACATTACAGACCACATCTTCTCGCCCACCTTGCCTGGCCCTCAGCCTGGCGGTAGGCCAGGAAACTCAAGTCACACCCTGAGGGCCCGCCCCCAGGACAGCCTCTGGGAGTCCCTCAAACCCCAGTTAAATCACAGCATAACCCTAAAACCAACTGGGCCAGGCCATTCTCACCTCTCCACTCCAGTCCATGCCCCACCGGGGTGAGGCACTTTCCCAGGGCAGCCCCTGCAGCAAAAGGCCGGGCGGCCGCCCTACGGCACCTACTGCAGCCCCACAGCCCCCATAACTGGCTCCTGTAACCGGCTCCCGTGAGAGCCGGTTACAAGGGAAGGCTCAGAGGTGAGTGGGTTCCAGCACCCCCCCACGACTGGGCGAGGGCAGCACAGGGTGGTCTGCATGGAGGAGGTCCATTAGGTTTCTGAGGGAGGGGCCAGGGAGAAAGTAGGGGCTTCAGCCAGGGCCCAGCCCCCAGCAGGGAGGCCATGCCCACGCCTCCCCACAGCCCGGGTCCCCAACGCAGGATTGTAGAGTGCCTGAGTTATTCAACCCCTTTTCCCAGGTCAGCAACGGAAGATGGGAGAGCAGAGGATGGCCCCAGTTCCTCTGCCCAGGGCCGGGGGGCCACTCTCCTGGCTGGCCCTGAGCCTCCCACTCCAAGTCTCCTGAGGCCTTCTGGTGAGAGCTCTAAGGATGCTGAAGCTCCCCGTGCCCCCCTACACAGGCTGACTTGCCAGCAGATCCCAAGGGACCCAACACGCGCGCGCGCGCGCGCACACATACACACACACGACCAAGCACACATGTGCAAACACGTTCATGCATGAACATACCTGCACACAGTGGCACCACACATACATGTGTGTCCAAGGACTGCACAGGCACACATCAACATGTGTACCCAATGGGGGAACATGCGTGTACAAGCTGATCTGTCTGTTGGTGACATGGCTAACACAGTACGTGAACCGGCACAGAGAGGTGGCGTGTGCACATGCTTGCACGCACTCATCGGCAGGCTACATGCAGAAGCAAGCACAGCCCCGTGGCACAGCTCATCCACACGTCCTGTGCAAGGCCTGGTGCCCCGAGGGAGGCGCACAGAGGGGCAGATTTCACAAGGGTGCGCCCCGCACAAGCACTGGAAGAGGAGGGGGCCTCACGCAGGTGCGCACTCTGGTTTCTTTGCCTCCATTGTCGTTTGCCAAATATCCACCATGCGAGGCCGATGCACACTTGTGCACACGTCTGTGAACATGTGGTTCACGCAGGTGTGCACGCCTGCACGCCAGGAATGACGGAAAACACGCAGACTCGGGGTGCACACAACCCCTATCCCCTACCTGACCTTCCCCGCCGCTCTTTTCGGCCGCCACCCTCTAAGCCAGCGGGTCATTCAAACCACTTCACGCTCCCAAGCACCCTGCCCCAGGCCTTAAACGCGGCTCCAGTTGCCTGTCCCCCACGCACTGCTCTGGACACAGGATCGAGGCAGAGACCAGGGGCCGACGCCCCCACAGACCCAGACGACCCTGGCCAAAGCTGGACCGCAGGGCCCGGGAGGGGCTCAGCCCCGTGGAGGTGCAGACACAAAGCGGGGGCGGACGGTCCCGAGGTGCCCACGGCTGCCCACGCGCACGCCCTCCGCCGGGGGGCGGCCGCACAGGGCAGGGGCGTCCTTTGTTCCAGCCCCCGGGGCATGGCGGGGCGGGGTCGCCGCTTTGTCCGAGGTTGGTCCTCCAGCTCCTCCCCGGCGGCCGCGGCCCGGCCGGGCCCGGCGCTGACCTCCCCACCTCGCCGTCGGGCACAAAGGCGGCAGCGACGCCCCCGGCCCGCGCCCACCCCGGCGGCCCCGGGCGGCGCACCTGAAGCGCGGGGAGTCCTTGACGCACTCCTCGAACTCCACGGTCATGGCTGCGGCGGCCGCGGCGCTCACTGGCACGAGGACCGCGGCGCCGAGCGGCAGCCGCGCCGGCCCGGACCGCTCGTCCCGCCCGCGCCGCCTCGGCGCCCGCCCGCCCCGGAATGAGGCCGCCGCGCCGCGCCCCGCCCCGCCTGTCACCGCCGGGGAGCGTCGCCAAAGTCCGCCGCCCGCGCGCGCCGCCCGCTGTCACCGCCGGGGAGAGTCGCCAAAGTCCACCGTCCGCGCGCGCCGCCCGCTGTCACCGCCGGGGAGCGTCGCCAAACGCCCCTCGCAGCGTCCAGGGACCACCCCGGTCCGGAAGTGAGGCGGGGCCCGCCACGGCAGACTTCGGGGACGGTCGGTGGAAACGTGGGGCGCGGGGAGGGCGCGGGCCCCGCCCGCTCCAGCCATCCCGGCCGTTGCGCAACTCAGGGCGTTTGCGAAAACCACGTCTGGGAGGACTTGGCCGCAACGCGGCGAACCGGCACCCTCGGGGAGTGTGGGAGGCGGCGAATGAATGAACGAGTGAACGAATGCACGCCCGCGGGAGCGCGGGGTCACCGCGTAGTTGCGGGCGCGCCTTCCGGGGCGCCGCGGTAGAGGTAGAGCCCCTGCGCTCGGCAACGGGCCGGCACTTTGCAACCGCTCCCTAAGCCCGACCCCGCCTCCGCTCCCCGCCCCAGGCCGCCGTGGCGCGTTGCGGAGCGGGGCGACTGCGCAGGCGCAAGAGCGTCCGGGGGGGGGGGGGGGCGGGGGCGTGACCAGGCTGCGTGCGCGCGCGCAGAACCCCGGAGCTGGAGGCCGCCTCCCCCGCCGCCGGCTGGACTCGGCTATGGGTTCGGTGCAGGCCGCAGGCTCGGTGCGCGCGCGCTACCTTGTGTACTTCCAGTACGTGGGCACCGACTTTAAGTAAGTTTCCCGGGCGCAGCGACGGGCGCCACGTGGCCCGGGCGGAGGCGGGAAGAAGGGCGCGGGCGGGCAAGCGGATGTCTCCGGACGCGGTTTGCAAACGTTCGGGGGCGGAAGCGGCTCTGGCCTCACAGGGCGGCCGAGACCCCAGGGCAGGGCGCCCCCGGTAACCTCCGCCCGCCTCTGCCCGCAGCGGGGTCGCGGCCGTCAGGGGCACTCAGCGCGCCATCGGGGTCCAGAACTACCTGGAGGTGAGCTCGGCCGGTCCCGGGACGCCCGGTGAGGGATAAGGGGGAGCCCCCGCCCGCGCGTCCCCAGGGTCCGGCCTCGCCCACCCGCCCGCTCGCCCCGCGGCTCGGTCCTGCAGGAGGCCGCCGAGCGGCTGAATTCCGTGGTGCCGGTCAGGTTCACCATCTCCAGCCGCACGGACGCAGGGGTCCACGCCCTGAGCAACGCGGCGCATCTGGACGTCCAGCGCCGCTCAGGCCGGCCGCCCTTCCCGCCCGAGGTCCTGGCCGAGGCCCTCAACACCCACCTGCGGCACCCGGCCATCAGGTGAGCCGGCGACCTGAGCAGCCCCTGGGGCTCGGCCTTCCCGATTCTGTTGCGGGCGGAGGCTGGAGGTCTGCACAGACTTCGTCGTCTGTCAGAGCTCGGGGGTGGAGGAGACAGGAGGTGACACCTGGGCAGACCGGCAGGGTCGTTCCTCCGGTGAGCCTGACCTGCTGCCACAGGGTCCTGCGGGCCTTCCGAGTGCCCAGCGACTTCCACGCTCGCCACGCAGCCACGTCCCGGACCTACCTGTACCGCCTGGTCACTGGCTGTCACCGGCCTGCTGAGCTGCCGGTGTTTGAACGCAACCTATGCTGGACTCTCCAGGCAGAGTGAGTGCGGCCCTGACAGTGAGCCGGGAGGGAGCAGGCAGGCCGCACCTCCTGACGTTACCCTGTTCCCTGAAGCTGCCTGGATGTGGCCGCCATGCAAGAAGCTGCCCAGCACCTCCTCGGCACACATGACTTCAGCGCGTTCCAGTCGGCCGGCAGCCCGGTGCCAAGCCCTGTGCGAACGCTGCGCCGTGTCTCCGTGTCCCCAGGCCAGGCCAGCCCCTTGGTCACCCCCGAGGAGAGCAGGTGAGGAAGGACCTGTGGGTTGTGGCCCTGCCCTCAGGTCACGCGCTGATTTTAGCTCCAGCACCTCCCCCAGCTTTAAGGCAGGCGAAGCGGGACAGCTGTCCTCAGAACCTGGACAGCTGGAGTGGCCCGGACACCCCCAGCCTGCAGCTGTGCCCTCCCCCACCCCGGCTGGGGGCAGAGGACAGGGAAGGCTGCCTGTCTCTGAAAACCCTGCCCTGCCTAACAGAATTCTGGCAGCCACTGGGAAGGTTTCGCTGGTGCCAGTGGTTCTGGCCCAGCCTGGCAGGGGTGGTTGCTGCTGCCCCATCACTGTCCAGAGGGCCACCCACCAGGTGGCAGATTCTGACCACAAAACCTCCCCTGCTGGGGTGAGCCCTCAAGGGAGGAAGAACTTCTGCCGGCCCCAGACTCCTGCGTCAGAGTAGCAAGTACAGACAGGGCTGGGGTCTCTGGCACACGCACCAGCCATGTTCCCAGACTGTGCACCAGGACCCTAGGGGAGGGCCCAGGGCAAGCCCCTCCAGCACAGCCAGGCTACCTGCCCAGCCTCCAGGGTCCTGCTGCCTCCTTGCCCAAGCATTGCTTGTCTGGTTTTAAGCCTCTCCAATGGGCCTCCCTGGGGGCAGGGAGTCAGCCGGGGGAACCAGCCCGCCCTGTCAGTCTCCTGTCCGAGGCCATGTGGTAGGCTGGGGATGGCAGGCACTGCCCCACAGACACCTACAGGCACGTGTGTTTCCAGGAAGCTGCGGTTCTGGAGCCTGGAGTTTGAGAGTCAGTCCTTCCTGTATAGACAGGTGGGCTCGGTTCTGGGGCCCTCCCTGGGGGGTGGGGCTGAGGGTGGGCAGGCCTCTGTGCAATCTCGGGCCTGGGTCACAGGTACGGAGGATGACCGCTGTGCTGGTGGCCGTGGGACTGGGGGCTTTGGCACCTGCCCAGGTGAAGACGATTCTGGAGAGCCAAGACCCCCTGGGGAAGCACCAGGCATGTGTGGCCCCGGCCCACGGCTTATTCCTCAAGTCAGTGCTATATGGGAGCCTCGGTAAGAGGAGTGGGCCTGGGAAGCTCCTGCTATGGGCCCAGTGACTGCTGCGGCCATGGCGTGGAGTGGGGAGGCCAGGGACCACTGACCGCAGCAAGACAACTGGGGGTAAAGGAGCCCCCCCCCAGGGTCACAGTCCTTCAGCCCAGCCCGTCCTGGGCTGACCCACTCCCTGGCCATGGGAGTGGTCCCAGTGGTGGGGAGGGTGGGCTGACCTTGCCCCAGGCTGACGCAGGGTCTGGTCTGTCCACAGGTGCTGCCTCCTGCACGCTGCAGGGGCCACAGTTCGGGAGCCACAAATGACCCCGGACACTCGGCAAAGTCAGGCCACACCAGGCCCAACCCTGTGCTGGTCAAGCACGGCAGTCAGCCGCTTGGGGCCCACAGCACTGCTGCCCAGCCTCCACAGCAGCCTCCCTGCCCAGGTCCCACCAGCCTGGATGCCCCTCTGTATCGTAGGCGGGATGGGGTGCAGTGCAGGACACAGCCATGTACACCGAGAAGAAGGTACCAAGTAGCCTTTCGTTCAGCTTTTACTGGAAACTGCTGTCCGGGACTCCCTGCCCTAACCATCGTTTGGGGGCCCAGGAGCAGGAATAAAGGCAAGACAGCCCGGAGGCCAGTTTTTCTTTAGCTGGAAACAGCTGCCTGGGTGGGCACATGACACACGGTCTCTGTCCCCAGGGATGGGACCTGAGGGTCTGTTCACTCAGGGCACCCACAGTCCTGAAGTGCAGGCCCGGCTCTGTCCAGCTGGGAGAGGGCAGAGGTGGTGGCTGGGTGAGATGCCGGCCTCAGCTGGGGGCCTGGGGGAGGCCCTTCTTCAGCAGAGATGTGAGGAAGCTACCCAGCTCCTCGTCCTAGGGCAGAAGCAAGAGCACCATGGGCCGTGCAGGACAGGGAGGGGTGGTGACACCTGTGCTGACCGCGGTGGGCTGGGGGCCAACCCTTACCTGGTAGGTCCAGGAGACCAGCAGCACCTTGGTGCCCGGGTCCTCAGAAGGGGCGGCGGCCTGGATGAGGATGGACTCCACAGTCACAGAGCCGTCCGGGAGGTGCTGCACACAGTGGTCCTTCAGGACGCTGTGGGGAGGCTCGGTGAGACCCTGCCTGGCCCCCGGGGCCCGAGGGCTGGGGGGACCTGGGGGGTCGGGGGGCGGGGCCGGGCGCCCACCTCTTGAGGTGGCTGTAGACGCGCAACGCCATCTCCTGCTCCTTGCGCGTGTCGTGCAGGTGCACGCGGCAGGTGAAGCGCAGCTGGTGCTCGGCCAGACCCAGCTCTTTGAGGGCTTGCTCTGAGGATACCAGCCGGAAGTTCTGTGGGGCAGGGGCAGGTCAGGGAGCACAGCAGCAGCCCTCCCCCCTCCAGAGGCTGTCCCGGCACTCACGCCGTCCTTCGTCTCCCCCCTCCAGAGGCTGTCCCGGCACTCACGCCGTCCTTCGTCTCCCCCCTCCAGAGGCTGTCCCGGCACTCACGCCGTCCTTCGTCTCCCCCCTCCAGAGGCTGTCCCGGCACTCACGCTGTCCTTCATGATCAGGGTGCCGTGCAGGAGCCGAGGCTTCTTGGCCTCGGGGAGCAGCCCTGTGGAAGAGGCGGCAGCAGTTGTCAACGTAAGGGCCACTCCCAGCTGCCTGCCCCGAGCGCCCTTCCCTGCCCGGCCCACATACCCTGCGCCATTTCCCGCTTCAGCAGTCCCAATGAGATGCCTACGGGGATGCTGGGGCTCGTGGGCAGCGTCACCGTCTCGCCATTGGCCGGCATGTGGCAGCTGACCCCTGGACCCCGGGAAGAGAAAGCCTCAGTCCAGGTTGCCTGCATCGACCCAAGGTGGGCCCCACGCCGCCCGCCCGGCTGCCTACGGAGCTCCTGCTCGATCTTCTGCTTCAGGAACTCCATCTTCTTGGCCTCGCCATGCACCAGCAGCACGCTCTCCGGCTCTGCCTGGCCCACCAGCTGCATGATGCCCTTGGCGTCCGCGTGTGCGCTGAATGACATGTACTCCACCTGCATCTTGACCTCCAGCTGCGGAGGCCACGGGGTGTGGACAGCGGTTACCACCAGGAGGTGCCCCTCTGCCCTGCCAACCCAGCACGGGGTCGGAACTCACCACCTGCCGCCCCTCCATCTCCAGCTTCCGCTGCCCGCTGAGGATCTTGTGGCCCACGGTGCCCTGCACGCAGTAGCCGGGCATGATGACCTGGGGGCAGGCACAGAGCTCACAGCCACGGGACCCCAGCCTTGGCACCTCAGGGCCTTCCCTGGGATGTCCCCACCTGAACCCCTGGGAGCTGTTTCCACCTGCCAGCAGTGCCCGACCAAGCCTGGCTGCAGACGCCAAAGGACTCAGGTTTTGCCACAAGACCGTCCGGGGCTGGGCTGGGGCTGTACAGCCCGAGGTGGACGGGCTACGTCACAGGGAGACCGAGCAGCTCCAGGCGATGTCACCCCCGTCCCTCGGCCAGCGCGAGGCCAGCAAGAGCGGAGCGCAGAGACGGCACGGGAGGAAGGACAACCCGCCAGCCTCCAGCTTCCAGGTTCCCACACCGCACCGCGCCCTCACCATGTTCTTTTCATTTCCGGCCCATTTCCGGAAGATCTGCAGGGACTGCCCGGCGTGCAACATCCCTGGCGTAGCAAATACAACCTGCAGGACACACAGGGTTGGGGGGGGTTCAGGGCAGCGATGCCCCCACCACCACCGCAGGCCCAGCCCAGAGACCTGCAGGAGACAGGAGGCCGACAGACGTGGATGTGCTGGCCAGCCCTGCCGCGGGTCTCACCATCGGCCCTGGGTTGTCAGCGAAAGCCCGGTCAAAGGCCTTGATGTGCTTGAACTCGAACATGTTCCTCTGCACGAAAGTCTTGCGGATCTTCTGGTTGGTCCAGGGGATGAACAGCTTGTAGTAGTGGTTGGCCTTCTCGGTCAGCCCCGTGGAGAAGTAGATGGGCACCTTCAGGTTCATGCGCTCCCTGGGGACCACCGGCCCAGTCAGCACAGCGGAGGACACTGCAGGGCAGGACTCGGCCGGGTCACCCCCACACCTGTATCTGCACAGCCCATGCATGGGCCGGGCTGAGTCCAGTCGCAACCACAGGAGGCCAGTGCCCTCAGCCTATGTCCCATTAAGCCCTAAAGCAGCCAGGCTCAGCGGAGGGCCAGGAACCCCTACAAGAACCGCAGACAGTGACGCTGACCGGACGTCACAGGCCTCCTGGGGTCACACGGCGCACAAGCAGCCCCCCAGGACAGCAGCAAGCAGGGCTGAGATGCCACCAGCACCCTGGGCAGGGCTGCCCACTGACTGAACTGTGCAGGCTGGGCCAGGGGATCCTGAGAGAGCCGTCCTGGCGGCACCTACCAGAAGGTCTCCAGGAGGATGCAGAGCTCCTGGGCGCGGCCCAGCGCGAACACGGGGATCAGCACCTGGGGGACACACACGGCAGGAGCCTGGCCATACAGCCCCTTGGCACAGCAGGCAGCGTTCAGTGAGGGCACAGCCAGGTGCCCAAGAGCTGCCTCATAGGGACCTTAGCCTCTCTCATCTGCTCCCATTCCTGTCCCAGCCACTCTCCGGAGACAGAAGGGAGCTGCGTGGGGCCTGGCGAGGGCTTCCTCAGGATCTGAGGTAGGAGAGGCAAAGGGGCTCCCTGGGAAGGGTCTCTGAGTTTTTGTCCTCAATGCTGAGCACACCTTCCTCCCTCCCTGCTTGAAAATGCAGTGCCCCCCACCCTGAGACCCTGACCTAGGCCAAGGGCAGCCAAAAGGACCCGCCCAGCATAGCCGAGGGCCCGCGTCCCCACCCCTGCTGTGGCTACCTTCCCACCACGCTCCACGGTCTCGTGGACTTTCTTCAGGAAGTCTCGCTCCCGGCAGCGCTTGGAGTCGCGGATGGTCGTGGCGTACGTGGACTCCGTGATGAGCAGGTTGGGGCGGCACTTGTCAATCCAGGCAGCTCTAGTACACGGGGGTGGGGTGTGAGTCACAGTGCACGGTCCCCACAGCTGCAGGGCTGGGTCTGACAAGCTGGGCCCCAGTACTACGCCCACCCGCCTTCCTGGGCCACTCTGGCTGGAAAGAGCCAGCTGGTAAAATGCTGTGGGCAGCACACTTGGGAAGAGAGAAGAGGGACAGAGGACCCCGCCCAGACCTTGGGAAGAGACAGGAGGGACAGAGGACCCCGCCTGGACCCTGTGCCTTCGCGCATCTGGGCCCAGAAGGAAGGGGCTCTCCAGGCCACACGGGACATGGGAGACACTGCTGGGCTGGCCGCTCGAGGGCTGGCACGCCGACACCCGCCAGGGTCCTGAGCGCCAGGGGGGCCCATGGGACAAAAGACATCTCGGACTACTTACCCCAAGTGTCGGTCTGGGGTCATATTATAATCACCCTGGTGAACGATCAAGGCCACCATGAGGAGGGTGCGTCCCACCCCGGCAGCCCCTCCCAAGCCTTAAGCCCTTCCACTGACCGTGTAGACCACAGACTCTGAGCCCACTTTAATCTGGAACATGGCTGCCCCCAGCACGTGGCCTGCATAGTAGGCCTTGATCTCCAGTTCATCGTCCACCTGTGGAGGACAGGGCTGTGCTCAGGCTGTGTCGTCACAGCAGAGGGGCAGAGAGGCAGGGGCGGGGAGCGAGGGAGGCAGGGGCGGGGAGCGAGGGCACTGCACTGAGCCTTTTAGTCCCTGTTGCTCATACACAGCATCCAGTTCACAACGGATGGGCAATGTGGACAAAGAACAAAAAACAACAGATGGAAGACTGAAGGGACCTGAAATTGGAGTTTCCAGTGTGGACTTTGAATACATCACAGAGAAAAGACAAGATTCAGAATGCTGGCTGCCAGGCAAGGTAGCTCAGGCCTGTAATCCCAACACTTTGGGAGGCCAAGGCGGGTGGATCCCTTGAGGTCAGGAGTTCGAGACCAGCCTGGCCAACATGGTGAAACCCCATCTCTACTAAAAATACAAAAATAAGCTAGGCGTGGAGGTGCATCCCTGTAATCCCAGCTGCTCAGGAGGCTGAGGAAGGAGAATCGCTTGAACCTGGGAAGTCGAGGTTGCAGTGTACCGAGATCACGCCACTGTACTCCAGCCTGGGCGACGGGGCGAGACTCCATCTCAAAAAAAAAAAAATATTGGGCCAGGCACGGTGGCTCACACCTTTAATCCCAGCACTTTGGGAGGCCAAGGTGGGTGGATCGTCTGAAGTCAGAAGTTCAAGACCATCTTGGCCAACATAGTGAAACCCTGTCTCTACTAAAAATACAAAAATTAGCTGGGCATGGTGGCAGGTACCTGTAATCCCAGCTACACAGTAGGCTAAGACAAGAGAATTACTTGAACCCAGGAGGCAGAGATTGCAGTGAGCTGAGATTGTGCCACTGCACTCCAGCCGGGCAACAGGAGCGAGACTCCGTCCAAAAAAAAAAAAAAAAAAGTTGGCAAAAAACTAGACTTCTTTAAAAATTTATTTCACTCATTTAAAACTTGCCGGGCATGGTGGCTCACACCTGCAATCCCAGCACTTTGGGAGGCTGAGGCGGGTGGATCACGAGATCAGGAGTTTGAGACGAGCCTGACCAACATGGTGAAACCCTGTCTCTACTAAAAATACAAAAACATTAACCAAGTGTGGTGGTGCACACCTGTAATCCCAGTTACTCGGGAGGCTGAGGCAGGAGAATCACTTGAACCCAGGAAGCAGAGGTTGCAGTGAGCCAAGATTGCGCCACTGCACTCCAGTCTGGGTGGCAGAGTGAGACTGTCTCAAAAATAAAATAAAAAATAAAAACAGTACTTTTGGAGAAACAGTCTCACTGTGTTGCTCAGGCTGGTCTGGAACTCCTGGGCTCAAAGGATCCTCCCGCCTCAGCCTCCCAAAGTGCTGGGATTACAGGTGTGAGCCACCACCCTTGGCATAGAAACTATTTTTGAAAAGTGGAAATTCTTTTTTTTTTTTTTTTTTTGAGACGGAGTCTCGCTCTGTCTCCCAGGCTGGAGTGAGCGGCGCAATCTCGGCTCACTGCAAGCTCCGCCTCCCGGGTTCACGCAATTCTCCTGCCTCAGCCTCCCGAGTAGCTGGGACTACAGGTGCCGCCACCACACCCGGCTAATTTTTTGTATTTTTAGTAGAGACGGGGTTTCACCATGTTAGCAAGGATAGTCTTGATCTCCTGACCTCGTGATCCACCCTCCTCAGCCTCCCAAAGTGCTAGAATTACAGGTGTGAGCCACCGCGCCTGGCAGAAAGTGGAAATTCTAAAACCAGGAACTATTAAAACCCAAATTAAGAATTCAATGGATGGGCCAGATGTGGTGGCTCATGCCTGTAATCCCAGCACTTTGGGAGGCTGAGGAGGGTGGATCACCTGAGGTCAAGAGTTTGACCTTTTTTTTAGTAGAGATGGAGAAACCCCATCTCTACTAAAAAAAAAAATACAAAATTAGCCAGGCTTGGTGGTGCATGCCTGTAATCCCAGCTACTCGGGAGGCTGAAGCAGAAGAATCGCTTGAACCCGGGAGGCAGAGGTTGTGGTGAGCTGAGATCATGACATTGCACTGCAGCCTGGGCAACAAGAGCGAAACTCCATCTCAAAAAAAAAAAAATAGAATTCAATGGATGAATTTACCACCACATGACATATAACCAGAAAAGAGAATCCGTAAACTGAAAGACACCAGAGAGAATCTATCAGGAAACAGGAAACACAAAGGGATGACGAAGTTTCAAGAGGTTGACCGTCAGGCTCTCAGGGCCCCTGGAGGAACAAGGACGAGGCAGAAGCAACACTGGAAGAAACGTGATGAAGGCCTCAAGCCACAGATCCAAGAGGCCTCAAACTCTGAACAGGTTGAGAATACATGTCGGCCCATCGGAGCACAAGCACCAAAAACCAAGGCCAAGACCCTACAGGTGCCCGTGCCAGAGACGGGGGACAGAACGATGTTTGCAAAGTGCAGAGACAAAATACTGTCAACCTAAAATCCTACACACCTAAGAGGAAAAAAGTCCTTCAAGAATGAGGGTAAAGTAAATCCGTTTGCAGCCAAATAAAAATTGACAGAATTGGGAGGCCGAGACGGGTGGATCACAAGGTCAGGAGATCGAGACCATCCTGGCGAACATGGTGAAACCCCGTCTCTACTAAAAAATACAAAAAAACTAGCTGGGCGAGGTGGTGGGCGCCTGTAGTCCCAGCTACTCGGGAGGTTGAGGCAGGAGAATGGCGTGAACCCGGGAGGCGGAGTTTGCAGTGAGCTGAGATCCGGCCACTGCACTCCAGCCTGGGCAACAGAGCGAGACTCCGTCTCAAAAAAAAAAAAAAAAAAAAAATTGACAGAATTCAGCACTAGCAGACCCACACTCCATTCTTTAGGCAGAAGGCAAATTACCCCAAGTAAAAAGCAGAAAAAATGCAGGAAGCACAACAAAAAGAATAAATATATAAATAAAACTAAGTAAATGTTGATGTTACCAGGCATTAGAAATCATGTCTGTCTGGGTCTAAAATATACGGAGGAGTTGGCAGGTGTGGTGACTCATGCCTGTAATCCCAGCACTTTGAGAGGCTGAGGTGGGAGGATCCCTGGAGCCCAGGAGTTGGAGAGCCTGAGCAACACATACCCCCTCTCTACAAAAAATACCAAAATAAATTAGCTGGGCATAGGGGCACATGCTTGTAGTCCCAGCTACTTGGGAGGCTGAGGTGGGAGGATCACCTGAGCCTGGGAGGCCGAGGCTGCAGTGAGCCAAGATCACACTCCAGCCTGGGCAACAAAGTGAGACCCTGTCAAAAAAAAAAAAAAAATTAAAATTTCACAACGAAAAAGATAAATATACTTCATTTTGATAAGAAGTTCAATCAGAAAAATAAAATGTTCAAAAATACATAAGTACCTAATATAGTTTCAAAAAATATAAAAGCAATACCCAGAGACTCTAATGAGACACAGACAAACCCACAATCTTTGTCACAAATTTTGCCAATCTGTCACCAACTTAACCTTCACTTCCTCCCTGACCCACACCCAGAACCAGGCACCCTCCAGAACTGGCCCATCTCCCCTCTGGCCCCTGCCTCCCTGCCCGGCGACACCCTGGGAGCTCCAGCAAGTCTCCGGAGGCTCCGAGCGCTCTGAGGGCACCAGCTTGTCCCACTCTGGCCATTTCAGTGCCGCTCAGACAGAGCCAGGTGGGTTTGGAGGCCGGGGCACACCCCCACCCTGTGCGTGCTCTCCCGGGTTGGCGCCCTATCTCGTTTGGGACCCTTGTGCTCGCGCTGCCGCCTCCAGGTGTTCCCACAGTGCTGGATGCAAGAGTGAGGTGGGGTGGGCTCACCCTGAGGCCCCAGCCTTCCAGAGACTGTGGAGAGCGGGCGGAGGGCATGGTTGGTGTGGGGGTGGGCAGTGCCTGTGCCGTCTGTGGCCCTGGGAACCTGACCTGGACCGTCTGGTGGAGGTGGACAGCCACCACCTTCTTCATGCAGTCTTTGATCATCTGGGAGGTGAAGAAGTTGGCCTCGCCCTTCTTGTCCACGGCGATCTTGCGGTAGTCCTCCAGCAAGATGGGGCAGATGGCCTGGGTGGGGTGGGTCATGTAGATGGGCCCGTCGTAGCCCACCATCTCGCTGAAGTAGGGGAGTGCCCCGCAATGGTCCAGGTGGAAGTGGCTGGGGATGCAGCACAGGTCAGCCTGGGCCCACCCTGCCCCAGCCTTCACCCCCACTCTGGGCTTGTGGGTTGCCCCCTTCATTCGCCTGCTGTGCACCAGGCCCCATCCCGAGTACTGAAGAGTCAGTAACGAGCAAACACAAAGCCGCCTCCCTGGAACTTTCAGTCTCAAAGTCTAGCGAGGCAGCGAGCGAACAGGAAACTGAACACGTCGGTGACAGCGACATGCTCGCGAGGCAATGCGAAGCCGCTAAGGGGCACGGGGAGCCGCTGGGATTTCAGGCATCAGGACAGGCTGAGAGGAGCGGCAGCTGAAGGCAGCACAGACCCGAGGGCGAGGGCAGTGCCTGGCAAGCCCCAAGAAGGCACTGGGGACCCCGCTGTGTCTGACAAGAAGCCACAACCACGAGGGTCTCAGGGGCAGCTGAGGACGCTGCCTCCAGAGCGGGCTTCTCCAGGCTTCACAGGCCCTCTGGCTGCTGGGGAGGACAGGGCGGGGCGGGGCAGGGGGAACCAGTAGGAATGCTGTGGCCATCCAGGCGATGCCACCCAGACCAGCGGGTCATGAGCTGCTGGACTCTAAAGGTTGGGGTCAGGGCAGACTCAGGACTCTGGAATCTCCAACAAGACAGTGGGGTTTAAAGCTCCTGAGACAGAGAAGGCATCGGAGAGGGTGAAGCCTGGAAAGCCGGGTTCAGAGGGCAGGGCCAGAAGAACAGGTGGAGACCAGGCCGTGTGTGTGACCAGTAAGGCAGGCAAGGAGCAGATCCCGGGGCCCCGACGCCCCCTGAGGATCAAGGATGACGCAGGCCCCTTGCCAAACGTTGCCGAGGCCGAGTAAGGGGGCCCAAGCCCCACAGGCACAGACATGGGACCCTCAAGGCCCCCAACGGGTGCCCACCTGATGATCACGCAGTCCAGGAAGTCTGTCAGGCGGCCGTTCTGGGTGATGTAGGAGAAGTCAGGGAAGCGTCGCTGGGAAGGACGTGAGGCTTCAGGTTGCGCCGTGGTCTCCAGGCAGCACCTGGGACCACCCATGTCCCAGGGAGGGGCCCCCAGGAAGGGGGGTTCTACGTGCAGACTCAGGCTGGGCACTGCCACCCCTCAGGTCACACCAGAACCCCTGGCTGCTCACAGCATGCAGAGGGGCCGAGATTACCTCCAACCTCACTGACAGATGTGAGCAGGAAGCTGAGCCCAGGGTCTCGCTGGGCCCAGCCTATAGGACTCTGGGGCTGGAGCCCAGCACCAGTACAGGGGGACCTCCCCATGCAGGGGCTCGCCTCGGCCAGGCCCACCCATCCCTGCTACCCACAGGGTGCAGTCGTCCAAGCACGACCACTGCTGCCCACTGCCCCACTGTCCGGCTCTCACGCCCAGGGTCTGCCTGCACACGGCCAGCCCTCTTGGCCTCCGGGCCTCCTGCCCGAGAGACTCACGTCGTCATTGAAGCCCATGTGCATTCCGCAGTCCAGCATGACGTTCTTGCCCGCAATGGAGACCAGGATGCAGCTTCGGCCCACATCCTGGCCGGCCCCTACTCGAGGGAGGGCAGGTGAGAGTCAGTGCTGCGCCCCCCGCCCCCAGCTCCCTGTGCTGCCTCCCCAAGCTCTGCAGGACCCAATGCACTGAGGAAACGAGACCGAGGCTGCTGTGTGGACAGACACGTGGGCCAAGAAACAGGGCCACCCCTAGTCCCAGGAAGGGGGACACAGGACCACGCCCCACACCACCACATCCAGGGTGGAGGCCGGCAGCCCACACGCTCCTCCCTGGCCTCTCCAGGCGGCCGTGGCCTGCTGGCTGAGTAGTGGGCACTGTGTTGTGGTCCTCAGCCCCTCAGACACAAGGGCTGGTCTGCGGGGCCAACACCTCAGTCAGAGTCACGCCTGGGCTGTGGCTGGACCCTCAGCAGAGCTGCAGACCAATGAGGCCACCTCCTGCAGGATCTTTCCCCAGGCAGGCAAGGGCCTGAGTGCCTAAGTGCTGGCACTGGGTGTCCCCTGGTGGTGCGGCTGTGGAGGGATGTCACGCAGCCTCGGCCATGCCACACGAACACAGTGCCAGTGGTCCAGCAGTGGCCGGCGTGGGCAACACAAGCCCCACACCACTGCCCACCACGCAGCCCCCAACACAGACCCTAATCTGCGGCCCTCCCACACTCCTGACAGCCAAGCAGCCCTGCCCAGCTGCTCCAGCCAGAGGCCTTGGCCAGCCAAGGCACACTCAGCCCCCTCATGTGACCTGGAGGCCCACAAGGAAAGGGCCATGGCCCCTGCACAGCCTGTGCCTGGGCGGGAGTCTGATGGCTGTGAATGGCCTGGTTTTCCCCTTGAATCCCCACCCACCTTCCCCGACCAGCCACCTGAAACGTCCAAAGCCAGCACCACACATCAGGATAGCGGGGCCACAGCCGAGGGCCTGCCTGCCACGAATGGGGGTCTCAGGTTCTCTTCTAGGCCTGTTCCTGCCCCCACTGGGTGTGAGCTCTCTGAGAGCAGGGTCTCAGCTGTCTCCTCCCTCTGCACCTCCTACCCCAAGCCATGCCAGGCTCACAGAGGCCCTCTGGCATCTGTGGGAAGGGAGGGCCGCCCCTCTTCACAGCCAAGGACCTAAGGCCACAGAGGCACTTGTGGCCCTGAAGCGTGGGGCCTGGCTTGGTCTTCTGAATTCCAAAGCCCAATCCTGAGGTACTGGCAGTCCCGCCTCCCGACAGGACCCACAGTGATCCCAGGGAATAGAGCCTGGAGCTACAGGAGGGGACAGGGCTGAGAAGACAGAGGAGGAGGCATCCCTGTCTGCAAGGAGACAGACAGCAGACAAGTGAACAAGACACCTCGAGTACACCAGATGGAGGCTACTGTGACAGAAGAGCAAGGTAAGAGGATGAGGAAGCCTTGAAACTTCCAGAACCATGACAGGAAAGTGCTCCCTGAGAAGCCAACTTTTGAGCAGGATGGGGGAAGGGGGAGGAACAGGGTTGGGAGGGACAGGCAGGGTCGGGGGACAGTCACGCACAGGCAAGGGCGTGGGAGTGACCCCAAGGACACAGCACTGGCCCAGTGAGCATGGAGCCCAAGGCAGCCCCTGGCACAGGGAGGTGGGGAAACAGTTCTGCTCTGCCGATACCCTGGCTGAGGTGACCTTAAGAATACACCCAGGCTCAAGCCTGTAATCCCAGCACTTTGGGAGGCTGAGACGGGCGGATCACGAGGTCAGGAGATCGAGACCATCCTGGCTAACACAATGAAACCCCGTCTCCACTAAAAAATACAAAAAACTAGCTGGGCGAGGTGGCGGGCGCCTGTAGTCCCAGCTACTCGGGAGGCTGAGGCAGGAGAATGGCGGGAACCCGGGAGGCAGAGCTTGCAGTGAGCCAAGATCCGGCCACTGCACTCCAGCCTGGGCGACAGAGCGAGACTCCGTCTCAAAAAAAAAAAAAAAAAAAGAATACACCCAGGTACAGACTGGGAGCCACTGAAGCCACATGAAAGATCAGACTGTCCAGAGAGTGGGTAGAACAGGCAGCCAAGAGGCCAAATGGGAAAGGGGCAGTCTGGGAGGACCCAGCAGAGGCCCCAGAGAGCAGGGGAGGGCAGCAGGGCCCACGCTAACGCCGTGGGCTGTGCACAGGCCAGGGGTGTTCACAGCACAGTATCCCCGCCGGGGCAGCAGGCACCCCTCCAAGGAAGCGCTCATGCCATGAGGAAGGACATGTAATCTCGTCCCAGTGTCTGTGCTGGAAGATGCCCTCGACCCCCTGCCCAGTGGAAGGACCAGGTTCCAGGACAGCACAGGGCAGGCACGTGTGGAAAACGCCCAGGACATCAGGATGGTTGGCCACCAGCACCATGTCCCCCCAGGTGTTTCTGAGACCCTGGGTTTTGACTAATTCTTTCCTCCTTCGCATTGTTCTATACTGTTAGGACTTTGACTTTTTTGACAAATGGTCTTGCTGTCGCCCAGGCTGGAGTGCAGTGGCACAATCATGGCTCACTGCAGCCTCGACCTCCCGGGCTCAAGCAATCCCCACAACTCAGCCTCCTGAGTAGCTGGAACCACAAGCACACACCACCATGCCCGGCTAATTTTGCATTTTTTTTTTTTTTTTTGAGTGATGGGGTCTTGCCATGTTGGTGAGGCTGGTCTTAAACTCCTGGGCTCAAGCGATCCTCCCACCTCTGCCTTCCAAAGTACTGGGATTGCAGGCGTGAACCACAGTGCCCAGCCTGTTAGGACTCTTAAGAGTATACATTTGTGTTTTTTGCTGGTTTTTTCAGTGTTGCAGAAATCAGGTAGAACAAGAGCTGAACTGAGAGTTGATTGTAATTTGGGCGTGAGCACAAGGGGTGGTGGACAGAAAGCAAGAGGTGAGGAGGCAGAAGCGGGACAGCGAGACTGGGGGGCTGGGCGGCTGAGAGGCTGGGGGTCTGCTAGGCTGAGAAGCTGGAGGACTGGGGGACTGGGGGGCTGGGGGGCTGCGGGACTGAGGGGCTGGAGGCGGCAGCGCGCCGCACAGGGAGGTCAACGCACCAACGAAAGCGCACAGCGAGCGCGGAGGCCCCGCGGCCCCCTCTGCGACGTCCCCTCACGGCCGCCTGAACCTCGGGGCTCGCGTTCTCGCGTCACTGCCGGAGGCCGAGGGTGCAGGGACTCGGCCGCCTCTCGGTTCCCACCAGGGCCCACGCGGGGAGGAGGAGACCGAGGACGCCCGCGACGCGCACCCGGCTCCATGACAACCCGGAGGGAGCGGGGCGCCCAGCCCGCCCGGAGCCGCATACGGAGCCCGCCCCACAGCCCTGCCGGCGGCTCCCACTCACCCAAGGGCGTGACTCTGATCTCAGGCATCGTCTCCGCCGCGTTCCCAGAGCCGCGAGTCCCGCGCGCGGTGATGCACTGCGCAGGCGCAACCACCAGGGTGTCAACTTCCGGTGCGTTAGCCGGAAACGCGGGTCTGCGCGCCGGGCCTCCTGATTGGGCAGCATCCAACCAATCAGGGCGGCGGGCGAGAGCGGGACAGGGCGGGGCGATGAGCGAGGGCGGGGCCCGGACGGCAGCTGTGGCCGAGGTGAGCGGCTCCGGCTCGGCGGCCGCACCTGCCCAACCCAACCGGCAGGGTACGGAGGTCGCCGAGGGACCGGGAGCGGGAGGGGACGTCGTCCTAGAAGGCCGGAGTGGGCGGGCGGCCGAGGACCCGGCTCCCGCGCAGGACGGAGCCGTGGCTCAGGTCGGCCCCTCCTCAGCACCACCCCGGGCCTCCACCCTTTCCTGGGCTCCCAGGTGGAGCAGGGACCCGAACCGGTGACCATCCAGTCCGGTGCCATCTGAAGCCCCCTTTCCAGGTGAGACTCGTAGCGCTAGCTCGACACGGTCTGGTTCCACCCACAAGGCCTGGGGCGCCGTGGTGGCCCCGTCTTCTGCCGTCCCCCCAGCCTGCTGTCAGCCACCGGGCTGTGTGTTCAGGCCGCCCTCGCGCCCAGCCCTGACCTTGGGCCGGTGGGCTGCCCTGGGAAAGGCCTGGAGGTGCCCTGGGTCACCTTCCTGGGCTGGCGAGCTGCCTGCCTCCTGCACAACCACTGCCCTTCCTGTTGTCCCGGAGCCACCAGCCACAGCTCTGAGAGGCTCCTGGCAGCTCCTGTTTGCCACTGGCTCGGATCTGGGCGGGCAGGCAGGCAAGGCCCGCAGAATATCTGGTGACCAAGAAGGAAACCCCAGAGCCTCAGAGACCATCTTCTCAGTGGACAAAATTAAGGCCTGAGGAGGGGAGGGGCGTGCTAGAAGTCTATGGGACTCCATCTTCCTGAGGCCCAGGAGCAGCCATTCCCTACACCTGAAGCCCGGTGAGCTCACATCTGGGGCCTCCGCCTGGTGCCAAGCACGCAGCCCAACCTGTGGGGCTTGCAAGGCAAGGCTTCAGCTCCCTCCGGGCACCAGCACTCCAGCAGCCTGGGCCACGGGCTGGGCAGTGCTTGTAGCCCATGTTCCCTAGTGATGAAGGGCCCAGTCCTAGGGCGCTGAGCAACCTGCACACCTGCTCCTGGCCAGGAGCTCTCACCACAGCTGGGTACCCTCCCTGTCCCTGCTGGAGTCCCTGCAGCCAGGGAGGGCAGGAGAGGGCTCCCAGCACCAACGGGCCTAGGAACCCGCAGGCCCAATGGGGTAAGGGTTCTTCCTGGTTGAGGTGGGATGCAGCTGAGTCTCAGGTTCCCTGGAGCAGGTGCGGGCCCTTGGGGCACCCGGGGAGACAGGGCAAGGGTGCTTGGTGACACACAAAGCATGGGTGCCTGGATGTCTGCGGAGTGACTGTGTGAATGCCAGCAGAATCCAGAGCAGGGCCTGGGCCACTCGCGGGTTCCCCAGGGCTAGTACACGGGCCTTGTGGCAATCTTCTGAGAGTGATACAACCTTTCACCCGGCCACCCATCCATGTGGGACGTGTAGTTTCAGCAACAGGAGGGAAAACACGCGTCTGTCCATCCAGCAGGCGCCGGCCCCACGGCCTCTCTTCTGGTTTTGGGGACGCGGCAGTGAGGAAGATGGGGCAGCCTGTCCGGCAGCGTCCCCCGCTCCCCGCACCCATCTCTGCTTTCCGCTGTGTCTGTTTCCTTGCCTACAACTTCAGAACTTTGTCTTTGTTGTCATCTGACCCCACTCCAGATGGCTGTTCGCTCACTCCCTGTGCACCCAGGTGCCTAGAACGGTGCTTGGCTCTTGGCAGGGGCTTAGTATCTCTCAGCTGGTAAAAACAGATATAGCATCTAGAGAGATAAACAAAAACAGTCAAGAAAGCACCAGCAGAGACACCTGCTGCAGATGGCATGGCCGAGTGGTCCAATAAAGCCAGAGGGGGCCACTCTCAGAGTCAGCAGGGACTGACGTGGAGTCAGTGGCCTGATCCACAGGAGGGGCCGTGCCAAGGTCCGTGAATGCGCAATCCTGACGAAGGGCGGCTCAGGGTGGTGTGCCTGAGAGCCTGCAGCTTGGCTGGGAGCAAAGCCAGGCGGCTCCTGGGAGGAAGCTCCGTGAGGGGCATGAGTGATCAGTGAGCAGCAACCGGATCACAGCTATTCTGTTCCCCTCCACACACAGAAAATGAGCCGCAGAGCAAGCTGACCCCAGCGACACAGCCCCCCAGCCTTACTGTTTCCGTTCCTATCAAAAAATGGATGACTCGGAGACAGGTTTCAATCTGAAAGTCGTCCTGGTCAGTTTCAAGCAGTGTCTGGATGAGAAGGAAGAGGTCTTGCTGGACCCCTACATCGCCAGCTGGAAGGGCCTGGTCAGGTGCGTGCGCTGGGGCTGCCTCCTGAGGTGGGCGCTCACCTGGCCCAAGTCCCATATGTGGCATCTGCCTCCCGACTGCCTGTCCCCACCAGCTTTGCTGCCTGTTTCCAGATGGGTGTGAATCCCCAGAGGCTGGGCAGTGTCCCCCGCACCCCAGGCGGGCTGTCCCATGCCTGGGCAAGGCCTCGAACCCCGCTCCCTTCCACAGGTTTCTGAACAGCCTGGGCACCATCTTCTCGTTCATCTCCAAGGACGTGGTCTCCAAGCTGCAGATCATGGAGCGCCTCAGGGGCGGCCCGCAGAGCGAGCACTACCGCAGCCTGCAGACCATGGTGGCCCATGAGCTGAGCAACCAGCTGGTGGACCTAGAGCGCCGCTCCCACCACCCCGAATCCGGCTGCCGGACCGTGCTGCGCCTGCACCGCGCCCTGCGCTGGCTGCAGCTGTTCCTGGAGGGCCTGCGCACCAGCCCTGAGGATGCACGTACCTCTGTGCTCTGCACCGACTCCTACAACGCCTCGCTGGCCGCCTACCACCCCTGGATCGTACGCCGCACCGCCACCGTGGCCTTCTATGCGCTGCCCACACGCAAGGTCTTCCTGGAGGCCATGAACGTGGGGCCCCCGGAGCAGGCTGTGCAGATGCTGGGCGAGGCCCTCCCCTTCATCGAGCGTGTCTACAACGTCTC
Source organism: Macaca thibetana thibetana (assembly GCF_024542745.1). Taxonomy (NCBI): domain Eukaryota; kingdom Metazoa; phylum Chordata; class Mammalia; order Primates; family Cercopithecidae; genus Macaca; species Macaca thibetana. Next base: position 523,438 of record NC_065578.1, read on the forward strand.
CCAGAAGCTCTATGCCGAGCACTCCCTTCTGGACCTGCCCTAGAGGCGGGAAGCCAGGGCCCTGCTGCAGATCTGGGCTGTGGTGGCCGGGGCTGAGTCCCATAGCAGAGCTTTCTGGGCTCCCCAGGAACAGGAGATCCACTGTTGCCCCTAGGAGCTGAGCTTGTTAGGAACCACAGACTGTGACAGAGAAGGTGGGGACCAGCCCAGAAGAGGCGCACCCTCTCTGTCTGGAACAAGACGCCTCAGCCACGGCTCCCCCTCAGCCTGGTACACACGCGCCCAGCCAGGCCGCACCAGGGTGCAGAGCGGAGCACGCAGGGGTGGGGGCTGGGCCTGCAAGATCCTGAAAGGTCACCACCCCCCAGCCTGTGGGGCGGATCTGCAAATCGGGGTGAAGTCACAGGTCCCGGGTCGTGGAGACTCCATCCTTTCTCCTTTCTGTCAGCCAACGTGTCCTCATCTCAGGCCAGGTCCTGGTACCCCATGTCTGCCCAGGTGGGCAGCCCTGAGCCCAGGGGACTTAGTCCCCTCCATGACCAGGCTGGCAGAAACCTCCCAACAGCGGTCTGGGCACCGTGGGCTCTCCCCACCTCTCCTGCCTTGTTTGCCCCTCAGCGTGCCAGGCAGACTGGGGGCAGGACAGCCAGAAGCTGAGACCAAGGCTCCTTGAAGAAGGGCCCGGGAAGGCCCCGCCCTTGGGACAGCCTCCTCTGAAGCCTTGCACGGCACCAGCTCCCCGGCAGATGCAGCAGGCCACCTCCCGCAGCGGCTGTGGGTCTGCACAGCACGGCCCGAGACCACCAGGAGCTGGGACTCTGCTACACGCAGTGAGACGCCATGTCCTTTCTCCCCCTGCCCCCCTCCCCACAGTGCCCAGGAGACCCGAGGGGCACGGTACAGGAGGGCCTGGACCGCGTGGGCCAGCCAACAGCTACCAGACAGCTACAACCAGCCCAGCCACCATCCAGTGCCTGGGGCCTAGCCACTGGCTCTTCACAGTGGACCCCAGCACCTCGGGGTGGCAGAGGGACGGTCCCCACTGCCCGGCAGATGCACGAGCTTCTGGAGGGCAACCCATGTGACATCTTCCAACATTAATAAATCACACAGCCTCCCAGGATGGGGATGTTGGGCTGTACTGGGCGCCTGATTCCCCAGGAGGGGACACAGGGTCACCCAATGAGGGCGGGTAGGGCCCTCACCCCAGCGACACAGCTGAGGTGGGTGCACCTAACTCCAAGGGAGCTGAGGCCCCACAGCCAGGCTTAGGGGGCCGTGTCAGCCCCAGGGCACAACAAACGCCCTGAGAAAAGGCCAGCCTTGGGGGCAGGGCTGCTATGTGCCCGTTCCCCCCAGAGAGGTCCCATCACTACACCCATTGTACAGGTGAGACCAGAGACACAGACTCACCCAGGACCAAGAAGCTGGGTCGGGAGGGCAGGAATCAGCCTCTCCATGCAAAAGAAGAGGCCTGCGTGGGACGTGTGGGTGGAGGTGGGGGCCGCTCCCAGCCACAACAGTGACCTGGACAGAAAGGGATACAATTCAGCAGGGTCTTCCTGGACACCACCCCAACCTCAGGGTCTGTGGGAGCTGCACTTGGTGCTGGCAAAGGCTGCTGACTGCTCTATGGGCTGGGAGAACCGCCTGGGTCTGCATGGGCCCCAGGGCAGGGCTTCCTCCATGTGTGGCCTGTGCATGTGCCATGCGTGTATGCCGTGCACGTGTGCCGTCTGTGCCATGCGCATGTTTGCCACGTGCGTGTGGGCGGTGTGTGCGTGGGCTGTTTGCGTGCTGTGCACGTGTGCCGTGCATGTGCTGTGCGTGTGTGTGCCGTGCATGTGTGTGCCATTTGCGTGTGTGCAGTTTGCATGTGCCATTTGTATGCCGCGTTCTCATGTGCCAGGTTCATATGTGTGCCATGCTCCTCTGTGTGCGTGTGTGCTCAGTGTGTGCCATACACGTGTGCTGTGGTCATGCATGTGCCTCACGTGTCCTGCCTTGCAGCACCGTGGGGAAGAGGTGCCAGCCAGGGTGCACCTCGTGGCATCTGCTAGGTCTGCTGGGCCCCAGCTGAAGCTGAGTGCCCCCCAGTTCCCCTCTGAGGGCCTGCACCCGGAGCCCGGTGTGTCCCCAAGGGCACCCCCAAAGCGAAGCAGGCAGAGGAGGAGCCCCGGCCCCACGCATCCAGTGCTGCTCCAGCCACCGCTCATTTGCCTGTGGTCCTTCCTCCTTCGTTTGCATGCCCCCCCGGCACGCAAACTCTATCCCCACCAGGAGCCACCTGTGTGCCTGCCAGGCAGGAGTAGCCCAGGCCAGGCTCAGCAGTGTGAGTACAGCTGGCCATGTGGTTCCTGCAGCTTCTAGGCATCAGACTCTGGCAGAAGGGCTGAGACCCTCAAGGAACTCTGCTCCCAAGCAGGCTGGGAGGGCACCACTGCCACCCCAGGGCCCTCCCCAGCTGCAGGGTGGAGGCCTGCCTGGCCGGCTGGTCTGCAGGCCTAGGGGGCCCACCCCGGCCACCCCCGACTCCGGCCAGCACAGCCTTGAGTTGGAGCCAGAAGCTCCCAGGGCTGGGTAGGAGGCATTTCTGTGCCTATGGAAAGCCCCAGAGCCGGGTGTCTCTGCATCCCTCCCACACAGCTGAGACCTCAGAGCCCTGGAGGCCCCTTTGCCCTCTCTCCTCTCCACAGCCTGCCGGGCAACTCCAGGAATGGGGGGGTGGCGAGGGGCTCGGCACAGGCAGTGAACAAGGCCACGGTCAGCAGAGCCTGCCTGCCGGTCAGTGCTGGCCATAGAGCCTGGCAGTGGCTTCAAGCAGAGTCTGAAGTGCACAAACTTTCAGGCCCAGAAAGCGAGGACACCACTGGGCCCCAGGGTGTGGCAAGTGAGGATGGCAAGGGTTTTGCTAAACAAATCCTCTGCCCTCTCCCCGCCCCGGGCTCTCCCCGCCCCGGGCTCTCTCCGCGTGAGACCCCACTTGGCAGCCACCTTGCCATGCCTGCTGGAAGTGGCCTCTGCCATGCTGTGCCCTGCTGTCCTGGGCCTCAGCCTCTGGGCTCTCCTGCACCTTGGGACAGGGGCCCCATTGTGCCTGTCACAGCAACTTAGGATGAAAGGGGACTACGTGCTGGGGGGGCTATTCCCCCTAGGTGAGGCCGAGGAGGCTGGCCTCGGCAGCCGGACACGGCCCAGCAGCCCCGTGTGCACCAGGTACGGAGGTGGGACAGCCCGGGTTGGGGTCAGGGTGACCAGGCCCGCGGTGCTCCTGAGCTGGGGCTGAGGTGGCCATCTGCGGCTCCATGGGGCCCCAGGTTCTCCTCGAATGGCCTGCTGTGGGCACTGGCCATGAAGATGGCCGTGGAGGAGATCAACAACAGGTCGGACCTGCTGCCGGGGCTGCGCCTAGGCCACGACCTCTTCGATACGTGCTCGGAGCCTGTGGTGGCCATGAAGCCCAGTCTCATGTTCCTGGCCAAGGCAGACAGCCGCGACATTGCCGCCTACTGCAACTACACGCAGTACCAGCCCCGCGTGCTGGCTGTCATTGGGCCCCACTCGTCAGAGCTCGCCGTGGTCACCGGCAAGTTCTTCGGCTTCTTCCTCATGCCCCAGGTGGGTGCCCCCCACCATCACCCACCCCCACCCAGCCCTGCCCGTGGGAGCCCCTGAGTCAGGACATGCCTCTTGGCCCCTGCAGGTCAGCTATGGCGCTGGCATGGAGCTGCTGAGCGCCCGGGAGACCTTCCCCTCCTTCTTCCGCACAGTGCCCAGCGACCGTGTGCAGCTGGTGGCCGCCGCGGAGCTGCTGCAGGAGTTTGGCTGGAACTGGGTGGCCGCCCTGGGCAGTGACGACGAGTACGGCCGCCAGGGCCTGAGCACCTTCTCGGCCCTGGCCGCGTCGCGCGGCATCTGCATCGCACACGAGGGCCTGGTGCCACTGCCCCGTGCCAACAGCCCGCTGCTGGGGAAGGTGCAGGAGGTGCTGCACCAGGTGAACCAGAGCAGCGTGCAGGTGGTGCTGCTGTTTGCCTCCGCGCGCGCCGCCCATGCTCTCTTCAGCTACAGCATCAGCAGCAAGCTCTCGCGCAAGGTGTGGGTGGCCAGCGAGGCCTGGCTGACCTCCGACCTGGTCATGGGGCTGCCCGGCATGGCCCAGGTGGGCACGGTGCTTGGCTTTCTCCAGAGGGGTGCCCAGCTGCACAAGTTCTCCCAGTATGTGAAGACCCGCCTGGCCCTGGCCGCCGACCCAGCGTTCTGCGCCGCCCTGGGCGAGAGGGAGCAGGGTCTGGAGGAGGACGTGGTGGGCCGGCGCTGCCCACAGTGTGACTGCATCACGCTGCAGAACGTGAGTGCCGGGCTAAACCACCACCAGACGTTCTCTGTCTACGCAGCTGTGTATAGCGTGGCCCAGGCCCTGCACAACGCTCTGCAGTGCAGCGCCTCAGGCTGCCCCGTGCAGGACCCCGTGAAGCCCTGGCAGGTGAGCCCGGGAGATGGGGGTGTGCCGACCTCTGCACGTGCCCGGGCCACCAGGCACGGCCGCCACACCTGAGCTGGAGGTAGCCGGCGGCTCAGCCCCGTCCCCCGCCCGCAGCTCCTGGAGAACATGTACAACCTGACCTTCCACGCGGGCGGGCTGACGCTACGCTTCAACAGCAACGGGAACGTGGACATGGAGTACGACCTGAAGCTGTGGGTGTGGCAGGGCCCGGTGCCCGAGCTCCACGACGTGGGCAGGTTCAACGGCAGCCTCTGGATAGACAGCCCGAAGATCCGCTGGCACACGTCCAACAACCAGGTGAGGCGAGGGTGGGTGTACCTGGCGTGTCCCCGTGGCAGCCCCCACGGCAGGGTGCAGCCTGGGGGTGGGGGCCGTCCCTGTCTCCCGCGGGCGTGCCCAGCCCAGCAGAGCCCGAGCCCAGGCCTGTGCGCAGAAGCCCGTGTCCCAGTGCTCACGGCAGTGCCAGGAGGGCCAGGTGCGCCGGGTCAAGGGGTTCCACTCCTGCTGCTACGACTGCGTGGACTGCAAGGCGGGCAGCTACCGGAAGAGCCCAGGTGAGCCGCCTTCCTGGCAGTGGGGGTGGAAACGCAGCAGGGGCGGGTCCTGCTATGTTCTAGCTCTGAGGCCAGAGCCCACAGGGGACAAGGCCAGCACCCAGCGCCCTTCTCCTCCTCTCTCACAGATGACCTCGCCTGCACCTTTTGCGGCCAGGAAGAGTGGTCCCCGGAGCGGAGCACACGCTGCTTCCGCCGCAGGCTTCGGTTCCTAGCGTGGGGCGAGCCGGCTGTGTTGCTGCTGCTCCTGCTGTTCGGCCTGGCGCTGGGCCTCGTGCTGGCCGCTTTGGGGCTGTTCATTCGCCATCGTGACAGCCCACTGGTTCAGGCCTCGGGCGGGCCCCTGGCCTGCTTCGGCCTGGTGTGCTTGGGCCTGGTCTGCATTAGTGTCCTCCTGTTCCCTGGCCAGCCCAGCCCTGCCCGCTGCCTGGCCCAGCAGCCCTCGTCCCACCTCCCGCTCACCGGCTGCCTGAGCACATTCATCCTGCAGGCAGCCGAGATCTTTGCGGAGTCAGAACTGCCTCTGAGCTGGGCAGACCGGCTGAGTGGCTGCCTGCGGGGGCCCTGGGCCTGGCTGGTGGTGCTGCTGGCCATGCTGGTGGAGGCCGCACTGTGCGCCTGGTACCTGGTGGCCTTCCCGCCAGAGGTGGTGACGGACTGGCGCATGCTGCCCACAGAGGCGCTGGTGCACTGCCGCACACGCTCCTGGGTCAGCTTTGGCCTCGTGCACGCCACCAACGCCACGCTGGCCTTCCTTTGCTTCTTGGGCACCTTCCTGGTGCAGAGCCGGCCGGGCCGCTACAACCGTGCCCGTGGCCTCACCTTTGCCATGCTGGCCTACTTCATCACCTGGGTCTCCTTCGTGCCCCTCCTGGCCAATGTACAGGTGGTCCTCAGGCCCGCCGTGCAGATGGGTGCCCTCCTGCTCTGCGTCCTGGGCATCCTGGCTGCCTTCCACCTGCCCAGGTGTTACCTGCTCGTGCGGCAGCCAGAGCTCAACACCCCCGAGTTCTTTCTGGGAAGGGGCCCTGGGGATGCCCGAGACCGGAACGACGGAGACACAGGAAATCAGGGGAAACACGAGTGACCCCTGATCCTGCGACCTCAGCCCCGGTGAACCCAGACCCAGCTGAGATCCCCCTAAGCCAGCATTGACCCGTGTCCCCCTACAGACACCCTCCTCTAGATTCTGACCCCAGTGACCCCTGCGTCTGTGGACACCCCGTGACCATCTGGGCCCCAGAGCCAAGCTCTGTCCCCGTCCCTCTGTGCCCAGACCAGGCCTGCCCCAGTAACCCAGACCCACTGTTCCGGAAGGAGGCCCAGAGGGCTCCCAGGGTCCCCACAACCCACACCATGAGCTCAGAAAAAGGATGCAGGGAGGCCCCAGCCAGATGGCTGCAAGCCCAAGCCAGACCCTGTCAACCTGACCACGCCCTGCCAGGGGCCCCTACCCAGCACCCCGCCAGGCACCACAGCAGTGGGAGGCTGGGCGGGGGCACACAGGCATATGCCCAGGGCAGAGCCTGCCCAGGTGGGGGTGGCACCCAGCTTCCTTCTCTGCCCCGGCCCAGTGGGTAGACAGCATCGTGACTGCCACCAGTACTAGGGACAGAGCCGAGGTGGGGTGGGGGCGGGGTCCAGCACCATGGACAGAAAACTGCCCACCAGGGTCCAAGGTCAGCACCCCGCCAGGCCCACACAGGGTCTCGGGTCAGAGGTCCAGGGTCAGCGCCCAGCAGAGCCTAGGGGAGGCCGGACCAGCCCCCCCATGCCTCATTCCAAGGCAGCCCAGCTGCAGAGAAGGGGCACAGGCCACACATCCGTCCCATAAAATTAAACGCTTTTTAGTGTTTAAAATAAGCAGCATTTACACAGAAGCAGTTCTATGTTAACCATCTAGACGCTGGGACTTTTGATACAGTATCTACAGCGCAGACACGTGGGGGCCAGAGACGCCAGGAAGGCCCGCGGTTGTGTGCAGGCCGAGACGTGTGCACGCAGTGTGTGCACTCACCAAGGACAGGCCGGCTGACCGCCCATCTCCCCAAGACCTCCCTCCCTGCGGCAGCTGTGCACATTGGGGCCCCTCGACCCTGCAGGCCATGGTCCCTCCCTGCCCTGGCTGGGACACAGTGGGCGGGATGTCCAACCCTCTCTCATCTTCCCGTCCCGTCCTCTACATACTTTCAGACTCGACTGTGTTGCTGGAGAGGAAAGGAAGGGAGAAGCAGGCTGCTCCAAGGGTCAGGGGCAGGTGGGACAGCTGACAGGGCCACCTCCTCCCCCGAGCCACTAGCCAGGCAATAAATAAATAAATTAGATTCCTACTCCAGACAACCAGAGGGACCAGGGGGCTCCAGCCCCACCCCCGGGAGGCCCGGTCCTGGGTTAGATGGGTGGGGCCTGTGCACTGCAGGGGGTTGCCCCACATGGGTCACTCTGGGGGCCTGTGCACAGCTATCCAGGAGGTGGGGGTCAGCCCAGAGCCCAAGGGGGTCTTCCTCATCCTAGGAGGGATCACCACTAGACACAAGGGGTTGTGAGGTCCCTGAGGCTCTCGCTGAGGGGCAGAGAAGGAGCGCCCGCAACACGGCTGCTCAGAAACAGGTGCTGTCAGGAGCCAGAGCAGCCAGGCTGCTGGGGCAGATTGCGGTGGTCCAGCCTGCCCCCCTACCCTGCCTCCCGGCCTGGCCCCCACTAAGGCAAGCCCACGCGAGCTGTGTGTGCAGCAGGACCACAGGCTCCCCATCTCGGGCAGGGCTGAGGGCAAGCGCGAGTCACATGATGTCCACGAAGAACTCACAGGGGTTCCCCATGGCCTTCTGGAAGGACTGGCGGCTCCCAGTCAATTCTGGGGGGACAGCAGCCAGCTCCCGGACAGGGGGTCCCCCGGGCGGCCCCCCGACCACCGTATAGGCCTTGGTCATGGGGTGGGGCGGGGGGAGCCCTGGGGCGGTGGCCGAGGCCTGACTGCGTGGGCTGCTGCCACGGCTGAGCTGGCCGGCTGGACGCTCTCGCCAGCTGCTCCCCACCCCGCTCGGTGCCGTGTGATCCGATTCGCTGCCGCTACCCCCGGCTCCCGCCGCCCGACGCTCCTTCTCACGGCCTGGGGCCCGGCGGCTGCTCCGGGTGGACCCGCTGCTCTTGCTCCCTGGGGGCGGGAACAGGTGGGAGAGGAGACCGTCAGCACCAGGCCCGGTCACGTCCAGAACAGCCCCCGCCAGGCGCCAAGTGACCGGGCAGGAAGGGTGGCCCGTGCAGGACGGGGGGGGGGGGCAGCCATGCAGGCGCGAGGACAGGGCCGGCACCCCCAGGGTCGCAGGGGCAGCTGCAGCAGGCACGCGCTGGTGGGGGCAGTAGCAGGTGGACAGGATCCTGGAGCTAGCTGGGCACCCCCACGCCTCACCCCGATGCTTGAGCTGAGGGTCTGGTCTTGCGGCTGAAAGACTGAGGTGCCAGCGAGGGCCCCTCGTGCCCGGTGCCCCCATGGCCATACTGGATTTCCCACCCGAGTCCCCACTGTCCCCCCAACCCAGGGCCTTGGCTGACGGACGACTCAGCTCAGCCCCGTCCTGGGCTCCCAAGACGCAGTGGGAGCTGGAGGGCATGGCCAGCTGGGGACATGCTGAGGGACGCCCGGCGGGACCCTGGCTTACCGGCCCAAGGTCCACTCCGCTAGTCCTTCAGTCTAAGGCTTGTTCAGCACAAGGCAAGGGATAGCACGAGTTACACGCCCGGCTGCCCGGCTGCCCGGCACCCGCCCGGCACCCACCCGCCACCAGTGGGGCCTGACCGCGGGCTGGGTGGGGCTTAAGCGGGTACAAGCACCAGTCAAGAGTCAGCAGACACCCAGTGTGGCCTCTCTGTGGCCCCACACCCTCTGGCCGCCTCTCCTCTCTCGTCCTCCTTCCTGGGCCCTCCGGGCCGCCACCTGCATCCCCCCCAGCCTTCAGACACCCCCGCTGGCCTCGCCAGCCCCACCCACTGGCGCTTCTGCTCCACCAGGCAATGCCTCAGGGACACCCTGGATCCCCTGGCCCCCCGAACACATCCCAGCCACGGGCACACAGCTGTGCATGGCACCATCCACATCGGGCTCCCTGCCCAGGCTGCAGCTGCCACCCTCCTGTGTCCTGGGGCCTAGAAAGTGACCCCGTCTGACTCCTTGGCCACCCCTGCCCTGTCTTTGTCACATGGCCCTTGGCCACATGGTCTCCTGGCCTCCTGCCTCTACCATAGGAGAAGCACCAGCCGCCAACACTACCAGGCACAGCCGCCCAGGCCTCCAGGCTCCCAGAGGCCCCTCCTCCCAACTCCATCCAGATAAGGTGGAGTCCAGGCTGCCCATGTGTGAGACGCTTCCCTGTCCTCCCCATTCACACAGGCTCCTGGATCCCCCTGGCACTTGCCCTTTCCAGAAGGGGCCCACCCAGGGCCCAAGCACACAGCAGGAGCACGGAGTGGAGCACAGCAGAGAAGCGGCGCAGAGCAGGGGGCTGGGGTGGAGCTGGGGGCGGAGCAGCAGCGGGGTGGGTGGAGCTGGGGGCGGAGCAGCAGCGGGGTGGGGTGGAGTTGGGGCGGAGCGGAGCAGCAGCGGGGTGGGGTGGAGCTGGGGGCGGAGCAGAAGCGGGGTGGGGTGGAGCTGGGGGCGGAGCAGCAGTGGGTGGGGTGGAGCTGGGGGCGGAGCAGCAGCGGGGTGGGGTGGAGTTGGGGGCGGAGCAGCATTGGGGTGGGGTGGAGCTGGGGGCGGAGCAGCAGTGGGTGAGGTGGAGCTGGGGGCGGAGCAGCAGCGGGGGGGGTGGGGTGGGGTGGGGGCGGAGCAGCATTGGGGTGGGGTGGAGCTGGGGGCGGAGCAGCAGCGGGGTGGGGTGGAGCTGGGGGCGGAGCAGCAGCGGGGTGGGGTGGAGCTGGGGGCGGAGCAGCAGTGGGTGGGGGCAGGGTTCTCACCTTCACTCTGCTGACTCCCGGTGCTGCCGCTGCCATAGCTAAAGCCCGGGTCCTGGTAGGCAGGCGGGAAGCAGGGCGGGGGCCCCGAGTACTGGTAGGGATAGCCCTGACCCAGGGGCCAGGGTGCAGCCGGGTGGGGCAGCGGGGCCAGCGTGTCCTGATCCGAAGCCCCACTGGAGCCACTGTTGAGGTTCAGGGTGGCGAGATCTGGTGGGGGACGGCAGGTGAGGGCGGCGGAGGGGCCGCCGGCGTTCCCCTCCCCCGCGCCCTGAAGCCCGCGGCCCCACTCACTGCTGCACAGGTCCCCGAAGACGTAGTAGCACTGCTCGGAGAAGGTGATCTTGTTGACCGTGTGCCGCAGGAAGCCGTGCTTCAGCAAGCTGCTGGCGTACTTCCGGGCCTCCCTCCGCTCCTTGAAGCCCTCCACGTGTGTGTACAGCCAGTCCACCACGTCCGCCCCTGGCCGGCAGCAGCGGTCAGCCCCGCCCCGGGCACGCAGCCCCGCCCCGGGCACGCAGCCCCGCCCCGGGCACGCAGCCCCGCCCCGGGCACGCAGCCCCGCCCCGGGCACGCAGCCCCGCCCGCAGCCCCGCCCCGGGCACGCAGCCCCGCCCCGGGCACGCAGCCCCGCCCCGGGCACGCAGCCCCGCCCCGGGCACGCAGCCCCGCCCCTGGCGCTATCGGCCCGCGGGGACGGCCACTCACCGATGACGGCGTTGGCGATGGTGATCTTGAGCCACATGCGGTCACGGATCTCCAGTCCCGAGTCTGGCAGCTGCATGACCCGGACGACGGCACCCATGTCGCTCTTCACCGTCAGCGGCGCCTCCTCCAGCTCTGCAAAGCACAGCCCCGCCTCAGCCCCAGCAGCTGAAGGCGGGGGGACTCAGGGCCCTGCACCCCCAGGGGAGCCTCTGGGCGGAGCCAGCGCCGGGGGCCTAGGCTGGAGGGTGCATGACAGCAGGGCCCTGACCCACTGCAGGATGGACCCCCGTGAGGCTGGGGCGTGGGCAGGGGATTGGACATTTCGTCTCCTTCCTCTGCAGACACTTTTCATCAGGATGCTAGGCACAAACTGGGCTGAGGACACCCCAACCCGCAGACCAGGGCGTAATGAGAACGTGGCAGGCCCCTCCCCCTCCCCGCACGCCCCGCCCGAGAGCGCAGGTAGTTAGTCATGTTAGCGGCAGGAAGCAGAGTGGAGACCTGGCCCCTGCCTGGGACTCCCTGGGTGCGCTTCGCATAGGGGCCCCACATACATCCCCTGCTCCCAACACACAGACCACAAGCAGGGTGGGCTGCACAAGGTGGGCACGGGTGCCTGTGCACACACGTCTGTGCAGGGTGTTGGGGATGGGAAACACGCACGTCACAGCCCCATGACGGCCGCAGGCGGCCATGCCGGAGGCTGGCAGAGACGCCCCCTCCAAGTCTTAGTTTCTGCTGGGGCCCTCGGGAGCTGCCACTTACGTGGAGCGCCAGGCACGGAGCTGGTTAGTGAGGAGGAGCTGGTGCGCGTGACGGCGCTGGAGCAGGGGCTCGTACCGTAGCGGGGCAGGGCTCCGGTCAGAGCTGCCGTGTGGGACAGCCAGGCGGCGGGATCGATGGGCCGCACCGGGTCAGCTGGGTGGCCGCCATGTGGCGATGACGACAGGTGGACAGACGGACGGTGTGGGAAGGCAGAGCGCAAGGCACAGAGGAGAGAGGCCTTCAGGCTGGGTAGGCGCCCCCTCCCCATCCCGCCCCGTGTACCCCGAGGGTCACTCACCCCGTGGGACGGTGAAGTAGCTTCGGGGCGTTGGGTCCCAGCACTTGGCCACGGTGAGGCTGATGGGCCTGCAGGAATGGTGGTCACACAGCAAGGCCCCCATGGTACCCCCTGCCTGGCCCCTCCCGCTCCAGCGCCCCCATCGCTCACCCCGTCTGGGACACGATCTCCCGCAGCACCCGCACGGCGTCATCGTTGCTCATGTTCTCAAAGTTCACGTCGTTCACCTGCAGGGGTGGGGATTAGGGTGGTGCAGGCAGGGTGTGCAGCTCAGTCCACAGCCCCCGCAGACCCACCCGCAGCCCCCAAAGACCCACCCGCAGCCACAAGTCACCCTGTAGCCCCCGCAGACCCATCCACAGCTGCACGTCCCCCGAAAACCCCCACAGACCCACCCGCAGCCGCACGTCACCCCAAAACCCCCACAGACCTACCCGCAGCCACACGTCACCCCAAAGTCCCCACAGACCCATCCACAGCTGCACGTCCCCCCAAAACCCCCACAGACCCACCCGCAGCCACACGTCACCCCAAAGTCCCCACAGACCCACCCGCAGCCGCACGTCCCCCCAAAACCCCCAGACCCATCCACAGCTGCACGTCCCCCCAAAACCCCCACAGACCCACCCGCAGCCACACGTCACCCCAAAGTCCCCACAGACCCACCTGCAACAGCATATCGCCGGGCTCGATGCGGCCGTCAGCGGCCACTGCCCCACCCTTCATGATGGAGCCGATGTAGATGCCGCCGTCTCCGCGGTCGTTGCTCTGCCCCACGATGCTGATGCCCAGAAAGTGATGTCTCTCTGCCGGAAGAGCCGTGAGCCACCACCAAGCCCCGCCCCTGCCCGCAACCATCACCCCGATGAGCCGAGCCGCGAGCTGCGGCCACGCCCCGCCCCTGCCCGCCCCCAACCCTCGCCCCGCCCCCAACCCTCGCCCCGCCCCCAACCCTCGCCCCGAGGCCTCACCCATGTTGAGCGTGACGGTGACGATGTTGAGAGACATGGTGGAGTCCGTTATGCTGCTGAAGGAAGAGGCCTGCGGAGGGGAGGGGGGCATGTGTGAGGGGCACAGGATTGCCTGACGCTGACTTCACCTCCCCAGCCCCGCCCCGCCCCGCCCCGCCCCGCCCCGCCCCGCCCCGCTGCCTACTCGGTCCGTCTGCCGAAGGCGCTGCTTCCTCCGACGGCGTTTGTGCTTCCGGATGAGCCTGGATGAGGTGCTCTGCTCTGTGGAGCTGCTCAGCCTGGGGACAGGCCGTCAGAGCTGAGAGGAGTTAGACGTGGACGGGACGGGGGGTGCGGGGGGGCGGGGGGACTCCGCCCCCCCACAATGCTGGGTGGGCTGAACCTGGGAATCGGGGGTCCAGGCCAGGCTTGTTCAAAAGCAGGCTCAGTGCCTGACGTCCACGCCCCAGGCCCCGCACACGTGATGTGCACGTGAGCACACACAAAAATCCCAGAGACAGGCAAACTGGGCACACATGTAGCCACCTCCACTACTGGCACACATGCACACCCGTACACCTGCACACACGCACGTCTGCACACACACGCACGCCTGTAGACACACACCCACACACGCACACACACGCCTGCACACGCACCCGCGCACACATGCACGCCTCTACACACGCACGTCTGCACACATGCAAACACACGCACACCACGCACACCTGCACGCCTGCACACATGCACACCCGCACACGCACACGTGGACACATGCACCCGCACACACGCACACCTGTACACACGCACGCCTGCACACATGCACCCACGCACACATGCACACCCGTGCACACACACACACCTGCACACACACGTCTGCACACACATGCACCCACATACCCACACCTGCACACACACACGCCTGCACATGCACACCTGCACACGTGCACACATGCACACGGACACACTTGCACTGTGAAAACACACTCCTCACGCACATGTGCACACGCAGACATGCACATCATGTAAACATTTGCACACAGGTACCCACGCACAGACACGTGTGCAATGTGAAAACACCTCAGACACACACGCACAGACATGAGTATCGCACACATTTGCACGCAGGCATGTGCAGTGTGAAACACCTGTGGAACACGTGCACCATGTACACATTTGCATGCAGATGTGTAATGTGCGCAGACACGTGTAATGTGAAAACAGCTCATGCAGACACATGCACATCACATACACAGACATTGGCATGTGGGCACACACGCACCTGCTCGTGCTGCCATCCTCATCCGAGTCCACAAAGCTGCTGGACTCAAGCTCGCTGCTCAAGACGGCAGACGCGCTGTCCGGGGGCAGCCCCACGTCCCGCCGTCGGTCTCCCCTTGGGTGCCCATTGGTCCGGGCGGCTGTGGGGGCAGCAGGTTGGGAGCTGAATGCAGCGTCTCCCAGAGGTCGTGTGTCTGAGGCTGTCTGGCAGTGCTACATGCCTGTGGGTCTGGGAGCTGGTGGCTCAACTGTGGGCTCGCTGGGCCTGAGCCTCCACCCAAGCACTGCCACTGGCTGGGGGACAGGAACTGCTGTAGTAGGAACATGGCTCATGGGGGTCCCAGGGAGGTTGGGGGTCCACAGCAGGGCAGATATGACCACTGTACCCTCCTCACGGTTCCGGCGTCGGGCACGCTCCCGCCGGTGGCTGACCATGGACTCCGTGCCTGTCTCGTTGTCCATCCCGTCACGGCTGCTGGCCACATTCGGGCTGTACAACAACAGCAGGGCAGGTGGGGAGGCTGTGGCCCCAGCCCCTCATATGCCTCCCAGCCCAGCCTCCCCTCGCTCGTGGGACCCCAGCCCCAGCAGGTGCCACGCCCGTCTACCAGCCCAGGCAGGCCTCCCTCCCGTTGGCCAGCGTCCCCCATGACGGGCTTGGGGTAGCAGGGCCCAGTGCCCACGGTGCCCTTACTGGAAGGAGGGGGGCCGGGAGTCCCCGATGCCGCCTGTCCGCTCGAGAGGCGGGGGCAGGTCTGTGTGGCTGTCCGTGCCCTGGGACCCCGCATCCGAGTGAGCACCCTCAGCCAGGACCAGCTGTGGAGGGAACACGCATGTTCGGGGCAGCCCACCCGCCTTCAGGTCGCCTCCTCAGGGCGCCCAGGGAACGGGGGGCCAGCATACTGCCCTATCCGCACCCAGCCTGCCAGGGCCTCCCCACACCCACCACCTCCCCCAGGAAGAGCCCCACCCTGGAATGCTCCCCAGGCGAGCACTCGGGGCCAAGACGCAGGGGCTCACCCAGGAGACCACACGGCCGTTGAAGCAGGGAAGCTTGGCATTGTCATCAAAGATCTCCTCCTTCACCACCCTGTAGGCAGATGCAGCTGTGAGGCCCCACCTAGGGGGCCTGACCCTGTGGCTCTAGAGGTGAGGCCTGGAGAGCAGGCACCACCCCTCCCCACACAATGTCACTCTGTGGACACCTCTGCTAGCGCGTTCTCCTCTCGGGAACCGTCCTTCCTCTCCGTCACATCCTGGGCCACCACCCCCCAGCATGGTGACAGTGGCTGTGGACATCCCCACAGGGGAGGCTCAGTCAAAGGTCCCCAGTCCCCAGGTGGGGGGACAGCTGGGGTGAGGCCTCCTTGGGAAAGCCCCTGTGCCTAGCTGCCCTCGGTTCAGACTTATGTATGTGGTGGCCCCAGACGCTGTCTCCAACCACCCCCACCTCATCTGGTCCTGGGGCTTGGAGCCCCCACCAAGGGCTTCCCCCACGCTGGGATTCCTCAGGGCCAGGCCCCAGCCTCCTCAGCAACAGCAGCTACACCTACCGGGGCCCAAGCCTCCCCAGGCTATTCCCTGTCTCTTGCCCTAAACCACAGGTCCACTGCTCCACCTCCCAGCCAGCTCCAGACCAGCCCCCAACCCCTCAATAGCCAGGGCATCAGACCACCTGCACCCACCCCTGCATTCAGATCTGTCATTCCCAACCAGGAGCCCAAATCCCCCAGCAGCCTCCTCTCCATCAGGCCGGCCACGCCCTATGGCCCCACTCCACCCTCCTGACGTCTCAGGAGCACCCTCAGGTCCCAGGCCCTGTGCCTGCCTGCCCAGAGTCAGGCTCTGTGAAAGCGGGCTCTGCCTGACCCCTGCCCTGCACCCCTAGCCAGGCTCACAGTCCATGCTCAAGGACACTCAGACCCGACGGACGGATGCAGGTGGGCTGGGAGGGCACACTGGTTCCCAGAGGCAGCCCACCACCCTCCTGTCCTGTCCACCTAGCCAGGGAGACAAAGACCTCCACTCATCAGGCCTCCCTGCACCTCAGGACCTAGAGGGGCAGCAAGGGACGCGGAGCCAGCAAAGCCCCTGGGAGAGCGAGCTGGCCAGCTGCCTCGCCAGTCCACCCCCGGGTCAGATGGGCTTGGGAATGGGGCAGAGGGCACCCAGGAAGGCTGCAGAGGGTCAGGGGACACGAACCAGGAGGAGGCCGGGTGACCTGAGCTCAGAGTTCAGAGAGCAGGGGCGGGTGCCCGGGCCAAGGGGCAAGGCAGGCAGGGCTGTGGTCAACATTCACACTTTGACCTCTGAGGGCCCAGGAGGCAGGCCAGGTAGGATCGCGACGCCGCCTCGTGGTACCCTGCCCTGCCCAGCAGCATTTTCCACACCCAGGACTTGGGCCCAGTGGAGAAATGGGAGCCCAGAGACGGGGCTGGGCCTGGCCGCACACCTGGCAAGAAGCGCCCTGTGGCTGCTAACCCCATTGCCAGCTACAGAGCCACCCCGAATGGCCACTGCAGGTCCCCTGGCCCCAGGGCACCTTGACTCAGCCAGGCTCCGAAGCGGCAGGTAGCAGGAGGCCCCCAGCAAAGTGGCAAACCCACACTCCCACCCAAGCCCTGGCCCACCCACTTGCTGGCAAGAGGCCCCAAGCCTCAGGACAGAGAAGACAGCAGGCAGAGCCAAAGCAGAGACCCCTCTCCAGCCCTCTAGGGTCCTGCAGCTGCCTCCCCAGGCCTCCCAGGGCCAGGCCATGGCCATGACGCCCCCAAAGAGCAGAGAAGGTCACTTCTCAGACCCCTCCATGTCTGTTGCCCCCACACAGGAGCCTTCCCAGGTAAGGCCATGACCCATGCCAGGCTGAGGCTGCCACAGTGAGAGGCTGTCACACCTGAAAGGATGGAGAAACCCAGGATAAGGCAGGCCCCATGGACACCACGGCCACCACCAACTGCCGCCAGGAGACCAGGGCCCACAGTGAGCCCTTGTCTCTGAGGGACCTGACCACAACAGGGTCCCCACCTCAGCCCGACACATGGCCCCAGGTGGCCTGGCCGGCAGCTTCTGCCTGCCGCACCCAACCCCAGCACCTTCTGACTCACCCAAGGGAGACAGTCACCCAGCACCCTCTGACTCACCCGAGGGAGACACTCGGCCACCCAGCACCCCAGGGCAATGCCCACCTGGCTTCACCAGCAGAAGGCCCTGCCCCCTCCCACCATCCAGAGTGGCCCAAGCCCGCACTGCCCACCCAGCCAGGGCCTTACGAAGACCCCAGGCTGCCTGGGATGTCCCTGCTCCCTGCCCCCGCACAGAGGTCCAGCCAGGGCCCAAAGGCCCCGCTCCCTCCGCCCTCCTCAGCCCAACAGGCTGTTACAAGTCCTCCCTTGCCCCTGGTGGCAGGTGTAGACCCAAGCCCGGTTGGGCCAGGAGAAAGGTAGCAGGACCCAAACAGCACAGAGGGAAGGTGGGGCATGCCTGGGGCTCCAGGGGTCAGCTACCCAGGTCCCAGGCAGAGCCCTGCTGTCCGCACCCCAGCCAGATCGGGGAGGGTGCCGGAGGCCGGCCAGGCGTTGGGGGCACACCCACCACGCGGGGTCCCCACACCTCTGGAGCAGCCTCTGATGAAACTCAGGGCAGCTACCAGGGGTGCGCCTGCCAGCACTGTGCCCCTACCTTGGGATTCCCTGTGAGGCCTGGCTAACCTCTGCATGCCGCCCCCACACATCCACCCTGGGGAGGAATCCACGCAGAGGCAGCGCCCTGGGAGCCAGCATGGCCACACAGGATGCAGAGAACCCTTCAGACTCCCAGAGGCCACAGCCAGCTGCCGCAGATGTGGTGTGCTCCCGAATGCCCCCACTCCCCCAAGGCAGAGATGGAAGCTGGCAGGGGTAGCTGGCCCAGAGCTGGTGGCGCAGAGCCATCTCGTGCCCTCAGATCCCCTTGTGCACCCCCCAGGTCAGGGCCCTCAGCCTTGGGGATCTGCAGCCTCCCAACCCCTGACCCTAGGGCCAGCGGCTCTCCACCAGCCTGTCCTTTAGGTGGTGCCGAGTCCTGGGATCTCTGAGCCCCCTCCCCAGGTTCAGGCCACACAGGCTCGAGTGTCCCTGCCTGGCCATGGCTGTGAGGGCAGTAGGTGAACTCCCAACACCAGGGAGGCACTCGGCACGGAGAGGCTGAGTCGGAGACCCCAAGTGGCACAGCCAGGGAGGACAGAGTGGGAACTCCCCCAGCAGCCCAGGCCAGGCAGAGCCTCCCCAACTCCACAGCCCCCTACAGCACCACCCAGGGCACAAGGAGCTGTCACAACACCCAGGCCCATGGCAGGCGGCCCCGGGGACTGGGGCTTTGGGCCCACAGCCTTGCCTCCACCCATCCCCCACTCCTGAGCCTGGGTCATCCCCACCTCGGAGATGAACTGCGGGAGCTGTGCCCAACAGACAGGCTCGATGCCAAGTCCAGCAGGCCCAGCATCCACCACGCACCCAGTAGCGAGGACCCGGAGCCAAACACCCTCCCTCCTCTGCCTCGGCCAAAGTCTGGGCAAGACCCCTGCCAACCACCAAACCCAGCACCACATGGAGACCCTCCCCAATTCTGCCCTCCTCCCAGCCCTGAGGATCCTAGGACAAAATGCCTGTGACCAGGACATGAAAAGTGGAGGACAGGCAGGGGACCTTCTCCCACTGGGCCAAAGCCGTGTGTGGGGAGTGGGGCCCGGCCCAGGGCACGGGGCTGTGGCCACGACCCAGGCTCCCTGCACTGCAAGGTGGTCAGTCACGCTCTGGAGCCTAGGCCGGGGGAACCAGGGCTGGGCTGAGAATGCAGCAGGGGCTGGTACAGGAACCCCCGACTCACCAGGGCCTCCTCAGGGTCCCCAGCCTGAGGCTCCCTCTCTTATGGAGGCCACCCCAGACCAGCCAGGACCTGCCTTCTCTTCCCCCCACCTCCAGCTACATTCACTTGGTATCCAGAGCCAGTGTCTAGTTCAGCTCTCACTTAAGCTAGAGTATGACTGACCAACCAGCCCCTCCCACATGAGTTCTATTCCACAAAACAGACAGCGCCGAGAGCTCAGCAGGTAGAACTCAGGAGAAGGGAACAAGGAAGCAATCAACAGGGGTCTTCCGTAGGCTCCTGAGGCCACCAGCCAGATGAGCAGGAAGGACACAGAGCAAGGCCCCCCATCGCAGCCAGAGGACCTGGAAGGCTACAGAGCAAGGCCCCCGTCTCAGGACTCCAGCATCACCCCAGTCCATTGTTTCCAAGCCCCACAGCCCAGCCCAGCCCTGACCTCCGCAGCCCCACTGCCTCCCAGCTCCCTGTAAGCCTGCAGCCTCCACAGCTGTACCCTGAAGCTCCCCTGTCTCTTTCCCGGCTGCATCCCCAAGCCTGCTTCGACACTCAGACCTGCCCACCCTGTTCCCAGGCGCAGGAGCCCCCGGGTCCTCCGAATGTGCCCGGGTACATGCAGCCACTGTGGGAAGGTGTATGGGGGCAACAGTCAGGCCGTCTCAGCCCTGGGCAGCCCCCAGTGGGTGTCAGGAGCAGAAGGCGGACTCCCCCAGGGCTTCATCCCAGAGCATGGTCCAGGAGCAGAACCTGGGAGCTGGGCACCGCCTCACCACGCATTTATTGGTGGCACACGTTTGTGATGAAAAGCATTAGTGACTTTGGTAACTTTTGTTAGAATAATAAACTAAGTTAAAAACAAAAGCACCTGACACATGCCCCATGCCCAGGCCCAGAGGAGCAGGGACTGCAAGGTGCCCCAGTGGGGGAGGAGCCCGGACGAGACTCAGAAAACAAACCGTCCCCTCCTGCCCAACCTGACTGGCGCGGGCAGGAGGGCCGCCGAGCAGAGCGGGGAGCGCCCAGCCTTCAGAGGCTGCCAAGGACGCACCCTGCCCTCTCTGCTTTGCCTGGTGGTGGGGGTGGGGAAGGAAAGTACAGCTGTCCAGATGTCCTTTGGGCCTCCTGAGAGCCCCAGAGCGGATCCAGCTTGACTGGACCTGGGGTTGCCTGAGGACCCTGCAACCACAGAATGCATGAAACAGCCTTAATGTCACAATCCCAAGAGGCGGCCACACACAAGGACACAGCTTGCCAGAGGCTCACGTCCTGGGGCCACGAGGCCTGAGCCCGCCCCCAGCACTGTTGAGCTGGGACTGGGGACTCAGGTTACTGGTGGCCAGGCCGGGCTAGGCCAGGCCTCAAGCAGACGGCCAGCCTCCTTCTCCCTGTCCCAGAGGGCCCAGCTCAGCACAGCAGGGGTATCCTCGCCTTGGACCACCACCACCGAGGCCCGGCACTGAGACGCTGACCCAGGCTGCCCCAAAACAGCAGATGGTCTGAGCTGCTCTGGGAACGCAAGTGCTTTGTGACTCAGTGGGGACCGGGCAGACAGGGAGCTCAGAGCAGGGGTGGGCGAATAAAGTTTCAAGGCCACCAGTGGCCCTTGACCTCCGCCCTGTCACAGGGACCCCGAAGAAGGGGGCCAGGAGAACCTCTCTTGAGCCCTGGGGAGCTTCTGCAAACCCTAGCAGACAGGTTGGTGAACCTGTCCCCCCACATCTCCCCATCCCAGCTAGGAAACCCCACCCTGCTCCCTTCTCACTGACACACACCCCCCTGACCCCAGCCCACACCAACGGCAGGCGCTCCCGGCCAGCCCCAATGGAAGGGATGCCGCCGACCGAGTCCGACCCGGGCCAAGGCAGGACTCGGGACCGGGAGGCTGGGAGCAGGGACGCCGGGACCCCAGCCTGCCATCGCCCCACACCACAGACAGGTGGGCACGCGCCGCACGAGGGCCGAGGCCGCCACCCGCATCGCACCTGGCGGAGGCCTGGACCGCCCAGGACCCCCGCCCCGTCCCCGCGCTGGCAGGTGCGACCCCCGAGCGCGCGCCAGGCTCGCGCAGGCCCCGTGGCCGACTGACCCGAAGTCCTGGTCCATGGACTTAAAGAAGAATTTGTAGGCGTGCACGGGCCGGTTGCTGAGCACGTTCTTGAAGTCGGCTAGCGTGACGCGCTCGGGGGCCACGGGCAGCTTGACCAGGTACGGCGTCTCCTCCTCGTCCATGTGGTAGATGATCTTGGTCTCCGCCATGGCGCGGCGGCGGCGCGGAGCCCGCGCACTCAGGGCCCGGCCCGGGGCTGGGACGCGGGGCGCTCCCCGCCCGCCCGCCTGCGCCCCACCCGGCCCGCGCCGCTCCCGGCCCCGCCGCGCCGAGGCCCCCGGGCGCCCCCGCTTGACCGCCCAGGCCCCGGCCGCCGCCCCCGGCTCCCGCGCGCGTCTCGACTGCTGCCCCGCGGCCCGCGACCGCCCATCCGCCCCCGGCCCGGGAGCGGCGCGAGGGACGCAGCACGGAGGGCGCGCTCAGCCCCGCCGCCCTCCCGCCTGCGCCCCTCGGGCCGCGCAGTTAAAGGGACCGCCAGGCCCGCGGCCCTGAGCGTGGCCGCGGGGGGGCGCCCGAGCGCGCGCGGCGACGTCAAGGGGCGCAGGCGCAGACGCAGGCGATCCTCGCTCGCCCCGCCCCGGGCCCCCCCCCCGCGCTTGGGCCCGCGTTCCCCTGTGCTCGGGCGCCCGCGACACTCGCCGGTGCATCCCCGCGCGGCCTGGCTCTGGGCCCGTGGACGCCAGGGTGCTCGGGGTGGGTGGAGGGACCTCGGGGACGCCGGGTGCGCGGCGCTGAGGTGGCGGCCGGTCCCTCTGCGCCCCCGCGAAGGCGCCCGACTCGCATGCCCTCTGCCGGGTCCCACGGGGTCCGACGCAGGCCGAGGGGATGCGGGGCGCGCGTGGGCGCGGGCGTGCACGGAGGCGTCGGAGCGCGCGGCGGCGGGAGGGAGTTCGTCCTGGGGTCCTCCGCAGGGCAGGGGAGACTTCCGAGCCTTCCCCTGAGGCCGCGGGGCGTCCGCGCTCGCTCCTCCGGGGCCCGCGGGGCTGGAGGCCTTCCCAGCCTGACCCCAGCAGGAAGCGCGGAGGCCACTAGAGGGCGGCCCAGGATGGGGAGAGTGAGGCGGGGGCCTGGACGGGGCTGGCGCGGTGGGGCCCCTTGGGCCCCGTCCCCAGGAAGCCGGCAGGAGTCTGGGACTTTCGCATCTATCCGGCCCTGATGATGCCCGCGCCGGCTCAGAGAGAAACCCATCAGTGTAGGTGCCGGTGGTTGACGGTCGGCTTGGGCCTGGGGTCCTGAACCTGCACCCCGGCTCTGAGTGGGAGAGCTGTGGCGTCCGCTCAGCCAAGCCCGGCCAGCTCAGCCGCCAGCCTCTGCCTGGAGCCTGGGCCACCTTCCCACCAGCCCTTGTTTTCCCCAGAGGTCGGAAGCCAGGCAGGAAGACCCCCGAGGGGCTATCTGTGGAGGCCCCAGGGAGGGAGGAAGCCCGTACCTGCCCTGAGGGCCAGACCCATGTTCCCCAGGCTAGACACGGGTGGCCCCAGAGCAGGGGAGGAACCACACAGGTGCAGGGGCCTGACCCCAGCCCGTCTCAAGAGAGGCTGGAAGCCAGAGGCCTGAGGCCAGTCCAGGTGCTGATGCCTATGTGGTCTGGTTGGGGCCCTGCCAGGAGCAGCCTTGTCCAGTGATGGTGAGGCCAGAAGGGGGTCCATTTTCAAGCCACACTTCCCCAGACCAGCCTCCCTTCCTCCCAACCTGTGCTGCTGTGGGATCCTTGTGGGCAACCATCACCCTTTCCCACCCCCACTCCTGGGAGGACAGGAGGATGGGGTTGGGTGGTGATGCCGGCTTCAAGCAGCAGCACTTAGTCGCTGGTCTGTGCTGCCAGGAGCCCAGGCCACTGGCTTCCTGATCCCGCCACTCGTCCCACCACCCAAACTTGTGCTGAGATCCTGTGCCCGGCACTGATGCCTGAGTGGGAAAGGATTCTAGGGCCAGATCCGTGCTGGCCTGGCGAGGACTCTCTTGGAGCCACCCTGCTGCCCCGGGCTGTCTCTGCCGGAGCCTCCTTGCTCCTGCCCCCTTTGCAAGTGTCTGACCCGTATCCCGCTACTTCCGCTCGCCATCCGTCTGCCTCTCCCAGAGCTCCACGGTCTCCTCTCTGTCCTCAGCCACCGCCACGTCCCCCTTCCCCACATCCAGGTCAGCCATCAAGGGAATATGAACTCCTCCACGACCAGAAGCATGCCACACAGAACTAACTCAAATGACCCCTTCCCAGGACACCAACTCCCAGAGGACCCAGACCCAGACCTTTCAGCCCAAGGAATGGGATGATGTCAGGGGCTTCAGGTGGAGATGAAGACGACGTGGGGATTCCCAGGCCCAGACTCGTGCCTGGCCCACCCCTAGGAGATGGAGTTTCAGAAGCATACCTGGGCCAAGTCTAAAAATCAGATGGGGCTTTTATTGTGATGGTGGCAGGTCCACCAGCAGGTGCAAATGTGGGGTGCTGAGAGTGGCACCATAGGCCACCCCAAGCCACCTTCACCCCCTCCCCTGTTCTCAGCCAGTACAGAAGCCAAATGTGGCCCGAGCCGTAGACTCTAGCCTAGGCAGAGTCCAAGGGAGCGGTGTCAGGGTCAGAAGTCACAGGGAGCCCAGTGACTGTCAAGGTGGCTGAGAGCAAGGCTAGGGTAGGGGTGGAAGCAGAGAAACGGCGGGGGGTGCAGCCCCAGGTGGCCCAAAGCAGCAGAGAGGGGCAAGGGCTGGCATTCACCAAGTCACCAGGTCCCTGGGGAGAACAGATGGTGCCTGGAGTCCTGCATGGTACGCGGAGGAGCCCTCGGGAGCTCTCGACGGTGGGCAGCACCCCAGGAGGAGTGGGACTCCTGCCCTGAGGCTGACCCCAGTTTTGGGGCTGCCAGGTTCTGATGGGAGTGTCTTCCAGGAATGTCTTCCAGCCCCCAGTGGGCAGAGCCCAGGAGGGTCTGAGGGCATGCTGGGCATCAGTGGGATTTTGGTTGTGTCTGGGCTGAGCAGGGCCACCCGTGAGCAAAGGCCGAAGGGGTGGGGGCTGTGCTGCCACTTCTGCATATGCCCAGACCAAATTCCAGGAAAGCGGGACCAGCCGCTGGAAGGGGGTGAGCCCGGGAGCACCAGGAGATGCCCCGAGGGGCACAGACAGGAAAGATGCAGCTGCTGGCCCAGCCAGGAGCCCAGGGTCCCCCTATTTGCAGTACTCCTTCCGGAACCCTGGAAGCCAAGGGCGCCAACGGGTCGGCGTCTGTTCTCCACCCTCATCACAGTGGGAGACGCAGGGCAGACCCCCAGCAGGACTCCCCAGGGACTTCGGAGCCTGAGGTGGCAGGGGCCCTGGGCCTGGCTGGTGTCTGCCCTTGGGGGTCCCGGATGAGGTGGAATGGGGATGGGCAGGGCTCTGAGATGGGCTGAGGTAGCCCACTCACCTTTGTCTAGGTCGATGTACTTGGCAGGGAGGGGGCTGTGGGCCAGCTCCGCCCTCTCCTTCAAGATGTTGTTTTTGTAATCTGTGGGAGGAGAGCAGGCTGAGGTACCCTCTCCCAGGATGCACTTCCCAGCCCAGACCTGGGAGCCGCCCAGGGCCTTGGTGTCCCAGCACCGCCTCACCTAGCTGAATGTCCTCACTCCTGTAAAGTGTCTGGTCCCCTGCAGCCACAGCGAACTCCGCCAAATTCACATCCTTCCTGGAGGGCGAGAGTGGGAGGAGGTTACAGCTGGGCGGGGTGGAGGGGGTCCTGGTCCCCAGGAGGGCTGGGAGGGGGGTACTCACCCCTTTGACTTTCCCGACTTCTGGTCCGAGTATTCGTAGCCTGGGAAGGAGACTCACATTGGGGGCAGTGCCGCCCCCTCCGCAGGTCCCCCAGCCCAGAGGACCGCCCTCCCGCCCACCTCAGTCTCCTGGGGCCGCTGGCTCTGCCGGGGCAGCCTCACCTCCGCGGCGCCTGCGGGCGGCCAGGAGGACGGTGACCAGCAGCAGGATGAAGAGCAGCAGCGTGGCCAGCACGTAGCCCAGCTGCTGGAAGAAGTGGGCTCGGCTCTCGGGGACGATGACGTTTATGACGTTGTGGCCGCGAGCCAGTGTGGGGTCTGCGGGGGGCGCAGGGTGGGAGCGGCGTCAGGCACCAGCAAGGCCTGTGCCCCGACCCGGGCCACGGCCCCTGCTGGGCTCCGCGGGCCTCCGGCAAGGGACAGCGGGCGCAGGGCAACCCCAAGTGGGGTGGGCTCCCGCTTTCCCGGGTCCCGGGGCGGCCCGTCACCTGGACCTGGGGCGCCGCTGTGGCTGGAGCCGTTGCCCGGAGAGCCCCGGGGGGGCGGCTCCGCGTGGGGTTCGGCGACCGTCAGGTGGAAGACGCGGCGTTCGTGCAGGCCGCAGTAGTGGTGGTGCAGGTGGCAGGAGTAGGTGCCCTCGTCGGCGGCCTCCAGCGGCTCGATGCGCAGCGAGAAGTCACCGCGCTCAAAGGCGTCTGCGCCCACGGCCACGCGGTCGCGCAGGAAAAGGGGCCCGTAGGCGCGGCGCTCGCCCGACGCGTACAGGTCCAGCAGGCGGTCCGCGCGGTCGTGCGGGACCCCGGGCGGCTGCCGATCCCAGTGCACCACCTGCTGCGCCTCCTCCACGTGCCGGTCGGTCCACATGTGCCCGCGGTTCACGCAAGTCAGGAGCGCGGGCGCGCCGCGCGCCACCGCCAACACCTCCTTCTCGCCGTCCCAGTAGGCGGGGGTGGCCGGGGCTGCGGAGGGGGCGCGGTCAGCGGCGCGCGGGCCCAGGCGGGGGGCGGGGGACGGGGGTTGGGGGGGCGCACTCACGGCCGTCGGTGACCTCCAGGCGGACGGCCAGGCTCTCGTAGAGGTGGCAGTAGTGGTGGTGCAGATTGCAGGTGTACAGCCCCGCGTCCGTCTCCTCCACCGCTGCACACCCAGGAGGAAGCCGCGCGTGAGCCTCGCGGTGCCCTCGACCCCGCGGCCCCGGCCCCCCTGCCCCGACCCCGCGGCCCCGGCCCCCGCACCGCGGATGAGCAGCGAGAAGTTGCCGTCGTCGAAGGCTGACGCCGAGAGCTCCAGGCGACCTCGGTCCCGCGCCTCGTACACGCGCTGCTCGCCCGCCGAGTACAAGTCCAGCAGGCGCCGCGCAGGGCCGCCCCCGGGGCCGCGCAGGTCCCAGTGGAGCACGCGCTGGCGGTCGTGCAGCCGGTCCTGGGTCCACACCATGCGCGGGCTCTGGCAGCGCAGCACCGCCCGGGCGCCCGCCGCCCAGCTCACCGCGGACTCGGACACCACGGAGCTGCCATCGGCGGCGGGCACTGAGGACCCTGGTGGGGGAGGGGAGTCCGTGGGGGAGGGGCAGGCCCCCGAGGGCCCTGGTGGGGGAAGGTGAGTCATTGGGGGAGGGGAGGGCACCCGAGGGTTCTGATGGGGGAGGGGGAATCTGGGTGAGGGGCGGACCCTGGGAGTCCTGATGGGGGAGGAGGAGTCAGTGGGGGAGGGATGTCGGTGGGGGAGGGGCGGACCCTGAGGGCCCTGACGGGGGAGAGGGAGTCAGTGGGGGAGGGGAGGGTCCCTAGGCCCCGAGGCCCCTCGTGGTGGAGGGTGCATGCCCCCAAGGGCCCATGTGGGGGAAGGGGAATCATTGGGGGAGGGGCGGCCCCCTGAGGGCCCTGGCTGGGGAGGGGGAGTTCATGGGGGAGCGGTGGGTCCCGAGGGCCATGGTAGGATAGGGGACTCAGTGGGAGTGGGGCAGGGGGGAGGGGCGGCCCCCCGAGGGCCCTGGTGGGGGTGGGGGAGTGAGTGGGGGAGTGGAGGGTCCCTGGGACCCTGGTGGGGGAGGGGGCATCTGTGGGGTGTGTGGGCCCCGGAGCCCCGTCATGGGGGAGGGGTATACCCCCAAGAACCCATGTGGCAAAAGGGGAATCATTGGGGGAGGGGTGGTCCCTTGAGGGCCCTGGTTGGGGAGGGGGAGTTCATGGGGGAGTGGTGGGTCCTGAGGGCCATGGTAGGATAGGGAACTCAGTGGGAGTGGGGCAGGTCCCTGAGGGCCCTTGTTGGGGAAGGACAGTCAGTGGGGGAGGGGGAGGGCCCTGGAGGTCCCTGGTGGCGAAGGGGGCATCTGTGGGGCAGGGGTCGGCCCCAGGGCCCTGTGGGGGAGGGGGGTTAGTGAGGGAGGGAAGGGCTGAGGACCCCTCAGGGCAGGCCTGGCAAGACAGGAGGGGCTGAGGGGGAGGGGGGATGGACAGCTGGGGCCAGGGTCACTTACCTGAGTGCAGAAGGACGGCAGAGCCTGGAATGAGAGGAGTGAGCTGTGAGGCCACCCACAGCCCCACTTGGCCCCCATAGTCCCTCCTGTAGTCCCAGACAAAGTGGGTGCTGTGAGACCAATTTCGGTGCCGGGAGGGTGCCTCTCTACACAGCCCCGCATAGCCCTCCCTGCCACCCTGCTGGGCTGTGAACGGCACCTGCCCTTGGGGAGTGGGGAAGCCAGGGCATGGGTGTAGGCCAGGGCCAGGCCCCAAGCCAGCCAGTTCTGGGGTGTGTGCTTGTCACCGGGGCCACTCCACCTGGCTGCAGCCACGTCACCCAGAGCACCAACGAGGCTGGGTC
Organism: Macaca thibetana thibetana; assembly: GCF_024542745.1. NCBI lineage: Eukaryota > Metazoa > Chordata > Mammalia > Primates > Cercopithecidae > Macaca > Macaca thibetana. The sequence goes on from NC_065578.1 coordinate 550,985, forward strand.
TGCGGGATCCCCCACACTCCCTCCAGGGCTGTGCCCCAGCCCCCAGGGGTCCTTGGAGCCTCAGACTCTGGGGACCCCACACCACACCTAAGGCTCAGTGCAGCCCCTGCGGTGCTTCCACAGGGCAGAGGCCTGAAGGCTGAACGTGGGCCGTGACCCCGGCCGTCACCCCGCAGGCCGGCGTTCCTGCTTGCAGGGAACTCCAGCATTTTAAGCTGCCTCAGCATCCACTGAGTCTAGGCTGGACTTCCTCTGATTGGAAGCCGGGCTGTCACCTGGGACAGTTTCCAGTTCACATCCCCTTTCCTCGAGCTGATCCACCCAGACGCCCCCCCTACACGGTGTCCCCTGGTGACCCCCCATGTCCCCACGGACTCCACGCCCCACATGGAATGTGCAGCCACACCGCAGAGACCCCGTACAGTTAGCATGGCCCCACGGGGCTCGCGCCGCATGCCTTAAACCTACCAGTTAAAACTCCCTCGCCAGGCACAGTGGCTCACGCCTGTAATCCCAGCACTTTGGGAGGCGGAGGCAGCTGGATCACCTGAGGTCAGGAGTTCACCACCAGCCTGGCCAACATGATGAAACCCTGTCTCTACTAAAAATACAAAAACTGGCCAGGCGTGGTGGTGGTGGGCACCTATAGTCACAGCTACTTGGGAGGCTGAGGAGAGAAAATCACTTGAACCTGGGACGTGGAGGTTGCAGTGAGACAAGATCACGCCACTGCACTCCAGCCTCCTTGGCGAGAGAGAAACTCCGTCCAAAAAAAAATTCCTGAGGGAAACCTGTATGTAGAACGCCCTGGTCCCAGTAAAGGGTTGGCCTGGGGGTCCCCGTCTCTCTCCACTTTCCCTGGCCTCACGGCACTCTGTGCACCCCAGGGCCTGTGGGTGATCAAAACTGTGTTTCCATCCTGTGTCTCTTGATCACTGGGGGCTGCTCTCGCTCCCGTAGATCCTACATGAAAACTGCCCTAGAGATGTGGCTGAGAGCCTGGGAGCTTCCCAGAGGAATGTGCCTGGTCAGCAGGCCAGCCCAGGCCTGGGAGCGGGGGCTGGAACAGATCCCACAGTTCTCAGGTCCCCCCCCATCACTGACCCACTCCCTAAACGGAGCCCCAGCAAGAGGGGGTGCAGGAAGGGCCCTGATGGAGACGCCACCCTGCCTGGGCCCCCAGCCCTCTCGGCCCTCTGGCCTCCAGCTCCCCAGCGAGGGGAGGCTGGCCAAGGTCTCACTGAAGACATCGCACCCTCCAGCAAGCAGCTGTCCCGAGATCCCCCAGACCCATCCTCTTCCCTGGTGGGGCCTTCCCACCCCTCCTGGCCCAAGCGCAGACGGGCGGTTTTGTCCGAAACGGACTCGCGTAGCCCCACGTGCTGCCCCCTCCTCGCCTCCCGGGGCCCCACGCTCACTCTGCAGAAGCGCGAGTTTCCACAGCAGGATTCGGGATGGCAGCGCCATGGCCCCCGCCCAGCCCAGGCTTTGTCCCACTCGGCTCTAAGTCTCTCTCCAGAAAAACAGCCCTACCCCCTTCCCCCTCCTTAGCACCCGCAGTGACATCACGGAGCCCTGGGCCTGTCTACAGTCTGGGGACCGCCCCCTCTGGCTCCTCCCGGGCCCCTTGGCCTCCCCCATCCTCGCTGGCCCGCTGGGGAGGGGCAGTGTGGGAGCAGAGGCCCAGCCCCTCACGGTCAGGCCTGGGGAGGGGGTAGTGACCCCACCCTTGGAGGGACAAGAGGGTCCGAGGGCGTGGGCGCCTGAGACCACATGAGCGTGTCTCACAGCTGGGAGCCTTCCGGGCCTGTGGTGCGGGGACATCTGGGAGCCTTCCAGGCCTGTGGTGCGGGGTTGGGACTGTTGGGTGAGTGGCCCCTTGGCCCCACCTCTGGCCTCCCCCCACGTGAGTCACCTCGGAGCAGGGTCTTCCCCTCAGCCTGTTCCAGGCCCCAGAAAGGCCTCCCAGCGCTGAGACTGTCCCCACCCACTGTGCACCCTGGTACCCTTCTTCAGACCAGATGGCCCTTCCAGCTCCAACCCTTGGCTGTGCGTGACCTTGGTTCCCGTCTCCTCTGGGGGGCACGGTGGGCCCTCTTAAGACAGGATGATGGATGCTGCGGGTCAGTAGTCCCCTTTATAACCTGGACAGTCAGCCAGGGAGGGGGGGCCCTGAGCACTGGGAGGCCTGGGGGTGAGCAGACCTCTCCCCTGCTGGCCCCATCCTCTGAGGCTGCCCACCTTTAAGGGCGCAGCCTGGTGTCCCTGAAACTAGGTGCCGGGTTACAGGGCTCCTGGAGGAAGGGGAGAGTGGGATCCCCACCACGGAAGGCACAAATTTGAAACTCTGGGAAAACTTAAAAAGTCACATAAACAAATGCGAAATAACAGAGCCTGCACTGTGTACCAAACCCAACTCCTTCTAATTAAGCAAACCTCAAGAAAAAAAAAATCTGAACCACCACAACCACAAGAAATCCTCAGAGCATAGTTCAGCACGCCCACTTGGAGTGAGCTCTCCTTACAGGCCTCGGAGGCCCCGGGTTGGGGGGGCTTAACCCTGAACCCTGCTCTGGTCCCCAAGTCCTCAGACAGTGGGAAGCCCAGTCCCAATCAGAGTCGTGGTCTCAGGGCAAGGGGAGGGGGCTCTGCTGCTGCAGTGAGAGGGTGTGAGGGGCAACGGGCAGGACTCGGGACCAACATAAGGATGCAAGACCCGCACCCCAGCCCGGCGAGGTCCGACCGTTTCCTCAGCAGGGTCCTGGCCCGGGAGGCGCCTTTCCAAACCGGCTTCAGGGCTGAACACATCCCACCACCCCCACTCGCTCCCTGGGCCTTTCATTCTGGAAAAACAAGCCCCACCTGGCTGGCCCCGAGGCCTCTGCTGGCCTCTCCTCCTGTTTTTCCAACTGGTTTGCATTAGTGCTGGCAGCTGCCCGCCCGCCCATGTCTGTCTCCATCGCACACCCTGGGGCCTTGGCCTCTGCCGTCTCTGTCTCCTTCTCTGGCTTCTTCCGTCACTCTCCCCGGTCGTCCCTCTGTCCCCGTGGAGGGAGGAGGACAGCAGTTTGATGGGGGGCAGGGTTGGCCCTTTGGTCTGGGAGGACTGAGAGGGGCGCCTGGTCCACACTGCGGCCTCAGGCCAGGGTTCGCCACACTCTGCGGGGCCGTCCCTCTCCGGGCAGTGGTCTCCAGCCACACTTTCGGGAGCCCAGCCAGCTGAGATGCAGGCCAGAGGCTGTCGTCTGAGAGGGCCCTGACCTCTGACAGGACCACCTGGGGGCAGCTGACCCCCCCCTCGGGACCCTGGGCAAGGAGCAAAAGGCCGAAGAGGCCACCAGGCCCCTTCCCTGCCCCTCCCTGTCCGGCCCTCAGCAGGAAATAGCCACGGAGGAGAGCAGGCCCGGCAGTGACCAGGTCACCTGCTCCTCCCAGGGCCACTGACCTGTGCCCCTCCTGCCCCTTCCTGGGCCGGGACTGCGGAGCCTCTGCTCGCTGGGGGGCGGGGTGGGGGTTCTGCAGCGCCGTGGGTGTGTGACTTAATTCCCAGCCTGGCCTGGCGTTTTTCTCCCTCCAGGGAAGAGGACAAACCAGGACAAAACAAAGCCACTGGCATCACCGTGCTCTGGCTAACCCCCCAGTCAAACCAGCGCCCTGGACCCTCCTCCGGGCCCCCCCTCCGGGGCTGGGGTGGAGCGAGAGGGGTCAGCTGGCCCTGCTGCCCGCACTGAGGACCTGATCTTGGCTCCATTCCCGGTGACTCGGACATTCCAGGCAGCCCGGCTCATCGGGAAGAAAAACCACCGGCGCTCAGAGCCACAAGCAGCACAGCCAAGCCCGTGTTCACTCCCATGAGCATGCGCACACAGACACACACAGAGACACACACGGAGCACACACAGACACACACACACACAGAGACACACACAGACACACGGAGACACACACAGAGACACACACACACGGAGACACACACACACACACACACAGACACACACACACACACGGAGACACACACACACACGGAGACACACACAGACACACGGAGACACACACACACACAGAGACACACACAGACACACGGAGACACACAGACACACGGAGACACACAGACACACGGAGACACACGGAGACACGTGGAGACACACGGAGACACAGAGACACACACACACACGGAGACACACACAGAGACACACACACACACGGAGACACACACGAGACACACACAGAGACACACACACACACGGAGACACACACACACACGGAGACACACACAGACACACGGAGACACACACAGAGACACACGTAGAGACACACGGAGACACACGGAGACACACAGGGAGACACACAGAGATAGAGACACACACAGATACACGGAGACACACGTGGAGACACACATGGATACACACGGAGATACACGGAGACACACATGGAGACACATGGAGACACAGAGATGCACGGAGACACACACGGAGACACACACGGAGACACACACGGAGACACACATGGAGATACACGGAGACACACATGGAGACACACGGAGACACAGAGATGCACGGAGACACACACACGGGTCCACACACAGAAACAGACACACAGACACACACGGAAAGACACAGACATGGACCTGTGGCTGTGCAGTGGATCACTGATGGGTGAAGAGTCCCACTTCCCGTCGTTCCGAAGCGTTTGCTGAGCACCTCCTGGGCACCAGGCTTGCTGGGCACTGGGGACTCAGCACAAAGCCGGGCGCCGGCCGTGGCCCTCTTGGACCCCAGCCTCCTGGACTATGCTGAGTGTGGTGGAGGGAATGAGACAGGGTGGGGTGCACCGAGGCTGGAGGGGTGAGGACGGACGGACCCAAGGACGCAACCTCTGTGTCAGCAAATGCCGGGCGAGGCCTGAGGACGCGGCTTCCAGGCACAGCCAGCGGCGGGGCTGCCGGGAGCGGTCTTGGGATGCCAGGGACCCTGTGTGTGTATGTTGGGGGGGGCCACTGCTGACACCAACACAGACAGGGTCAGGCTCCAGGACAAACCATATTCTCCGCCGCCACACCGGCCACGCACACTGGAAGCATTGGCGCGACTTCCCGGCGTGGGGCTGGGTCTCCTACCCAGGCCGAGATTCTCCCCTCTAAGAGGAAGCACCACCAGCGTTCTTTCTCCTACGGCCTTTGGATTCTGAAAACTCTGGGGAGGGACGTGAGGCTCCTTCGCCAGGAACCCCTGCGGGCTAAGATGGTGTTGGCCAATCACATCTGGTCACTCTCCTGGGAAAGTCACTTTTATGGAGACAGCCTGCCAAGGGGGTCTCAAAATATATTGAAGGTTTGGTTAGTTATGTATGATGACTAAATTTACAAATAAACTTGTTTATCAAAAACAAAAGAAAATGTGTTAATCCCTTATAGCCACTTGTGGCGACTGTTCCCGGCCACGTCCCTGGCTGACTGTTTTCCTGCTGATCCTGACCAGTATCCTGGGCAGCCATCGCCGGCATGTGTGTTGGTCCCTCCTCCTGCGGCCCCGGGAGGCACGGCTGTCTGTGGATCCCAGATCCCTTGTGGGAAGGCCCGGAAGAGGAGAGCCGCCCTCCACCACCACCGTCTCCTCCTGCTGGACAACAGAGACAGACCACTACTGAGACGGACTGAAGGATAATTGTTGCACTGAGGCATTGTGATTCAAAACTACAGACAAGAAGATTTGAAAATACAGAAACATTTCTTTTTTTTTTTTTTTTTTTTTTTTTTGAGACGGAGTCTCGCTCTGTCGCCCAGGCTGGAGTGCAGTGGCAGGATCTCAGCTCACTGCAAGCTCCGCCTCCCGGGTTCACGCCATTCTCCTGCCTCAGCCTCCCGAGTAGCTGGGACTACAGGCGCCGCCACCTCGCCCGGCTAGTTTTTTTGTGTTTTTTAGTAGAGACGGGGTTTCACCGTGTTAGCCAGGATAGTCTCGATCTCCTGGCCTCGTGATCCGCCCGTCTCGGCCTCCCAAAGTGCTGGGATTACAGGCTTGAGCCACCGCGCCCGGCCTATTACAGAAACATTTCACAAACCATCTGCCTCCTCTCGAGTAGTATCTGGCTTGTTCTAAACATGCAAATGCAGTGGGACCGGCTGCCTGGTACACACACATCACCCCAGAATCACAACCTTAGGCCCCAGGGCCACCTTCTGTAATTTTTTTTTTTTTTAAAGCCACAGAATCTAAGCCAGGAAAGGTGGTTCATGCCTGTAATCCCAGCACTTTGGGAGGCTGAGGTGGGCGGATCACCTGAGGTCAGGAGTTCAAGACGGTCCTGGTCAACATAGTGAAACCCTGTCTCTACTAAAAATACAAAAAATTAGCCAGGCGTGGTGGTGGGCGCCTGTAATCCCAGCTACTTGGGAGGCTGAGGCAAGAGAATTACTTGAACCCGGGAGGTGGAGGTTGCAGCGAGTCGAGATCATGCCATTGCACTCCAGCCTGGGAAACAGAGTGAGACTCCATCTCAAAAAAATAAAAAATAAAAAGGAGTGAAACCCCATCTCTACTAAAAATACAAAAATTAGCTGGGCGTGGTGACGGGCACCTGTAGTCCCAGCTACTCCGGAAGATGAGGCAGAAGAACTGCTTGAACCTGGGAGGCGGAGGTTGCAGTGAGCTGAGATTGCGCCATTGCACTCCAGCCTGGGCCACAGAGCGAGACTCCATCTCAAAAACACTAAACAAAACAAAAGGACAGGGTCTCGCCGTGTCGCCCAGGCTGAGGGGCAGTGGTGCAATGCAAACATCTTGGCTCACTGCAGACTCCAATCCCTGGCCACAAGCGATCCTCGGCCTCTCAAAGCAATGGGATTACAGGAGAGATTCATCAATTTTTTTTTTTTTTTTTGGAGACAGAGTTTTGTTCTTTTGCTCTGGCTGGATGGAGTACAGTGGCATGATCTCAGCTCACTGCAACCTCTGCCTTCCAGTTTCAAGCGATTCTCCTGCTTCAGCCTCCCGAGTAGCTGGGATTACAGGTGCCAGTCTCCCGAGTAGCTGGGATTACAGGTGCCTGCCACCAGGCCTAGCTATTTTTTTTTTTTTTTTGAGACGGAGTCTCGCTCTGTCACCCAGGCTGGAGTGCAGTGGCGCAATCTCAGTTCACTGCAAGCTCTGCCTCCCGAGTTCATACCATTCTCCTGCCTCAGCTCCTGAGTAGCTGGGACTACAGGCGCCCACCACTATACCTGGCTAATTTTTTGTATTTTTTTAAATAGAGACGGGGTTTCACCATGTTAGCCAGGATGGTCTCAATCTCCTGACCTCGTGATCCACCCGCCTTGGCATCCCAAAGTGCTGGGATTACAGGCGTGAGCCACCGCGCCTGGCTTTTTTTTTTTTTTTTTTTTGAGACGGAGTCTCGCTCTGTCGCCCAGGCTGGAGTGCAGTGGCGTGATCTCGGCTCACTGCAAGCTCTGCCTCCCGGGTTCACGCCATTCTCCTGCCTCAGCCTCCTGAGTAGCTGGGACTACAGGCGCCCACCACCGTGCCCAGCTAATTTTTTTGTATTTTTAGTAGAGACAGGGTTTCACTGTGGTCTCCATCTCCTGACCTTGTGATCCGCCTGCCTCGGCCTCCCAAAGTGCTGGGATTACAGGCGTGAGCCACCGCGCCCGGCCTTTTTTTTTCTTTTTGAGATGAAGTCTCGCTCTGTCACCCAGGCTGGAGTGCAGTGGCGCGATCTTGACTCACTGCAATCGCCACGTCCCGGGTTCAAGCAATTCTCCTGCTTCAGCCTCCAGAGTAGCTGGGATTACAGGCATGCACCACCACACCTGTCTAATTTTTGTATTTTTGGTAGAGACAGAGTTTCATCACGTTGGTCAGGCTGATCTCGAACTCCTGACCTTGCGATCCACCCGCCTCAGCCTCCCAAAGTGCTGGGATTACAGGAGTGAGCCACTGCGCCCATCGAATTTTTGTATTTTTAGTACAGACGGGGTTTCACCGTGTTGGCCAGGCTGGTCTCGAACTGCTGACCTTGTGATCCACCCACCTCGGCCTCCCAAAGTTCTGGGATTAGAGGTGTGAGCCACCGCGCCCGACCTCATCAATTTTAAAATCAGGAACAAAGAACCCTGAGTTTGCTGCCAGAGTTACCTGGCAGGTAACTGGTGCCTCCACCTGCAAGGCCAAACTCCACCTACGGGATTCTGCATCCAGCTCCGTTCTCGGCTGGGCGCATCGTCGGGCAGCTGTCACAGTAGCCTCAGGCGAGGGCCAAGCCACGGCTTCCACGTGGGACGCACATCCTGACTTCTCCCTCCTCACCAAGGGAGGTCGGCTGTCACGTGTGACATTTCCAGCATGGTTATAATTACAGATTTGATGTACGAATTACGATAGAAAAAATGGCCGGGCACGGTGGCTCCCTCCTATAATCCCAGCACTTTGGGAGGTGGAGGCACGAGGCTCGCTTAAGCCCAGGATTTGGAGGTCAGCCAGGACAATATAGCAAGACCCAGTCAAAAATAAAAAAATAGGGCCAGGTTCACCCGTGTAATCCCAGCATTTTGGGAGGCCGAGGTGGGGGGGATCACCTGAGGTGGGGAGTTCGAGACCAGTCTGGCCAACATGGTGAAACCCCATCTCGACTAAAAATACAAAAATTAGCCGGGGATGGTGGCACACAGCTGTAATCCCAGCTACTCAGAAGACTGAGGCAGGATAATCGCTTGAACCTGGGAGGTGGAGGTTGCAGTGAGCCGAGATCACACCACTGCACTCCAGCCTAGTGACAGAGCGAGACTCCATGTCAAAAAAAAAAAAAAAAAAAAAAGACCAGGCGCGGTGGCTCACACCTGTAATCCCAGCACTTTGGGAGGCTGAGTGGGGGTGGATCACCTGAGGTCAAGAGTTCGAGACCAGCCTGACCAACATGGAGAAATCCCGTCTCTACTAAAAGTACAAAAATTAGCCAGGCATGGTGGTGCACATCTGTAATCCCAGCTACTTGGGAGGCTGAGGCAGGAGAATCACTTGAACCTGGGAGGTGGAGGTTGAGGTGAGCCAAGATTGTGGCATTGCACTCCAGCCTGGGCAACAAGAGTGAAACTCCGTCTCAAAAACAAAATAAAAAATAAAAATAAGGCTGGGCCCGGTGGCTCACGCCTGTAATCCCACCACTTTGGGAGGCTGAGGTGGGCAGATCACCTGAGGTCGGGAGTTCGAGACCAGCCTGACCAACATGGAGAAACCCCGTCTCTACTAAAAATACAAAATTAGCTGAGCATGATGGTGTGTGCCTGTAATCCCAGCTACTCAGGAAGGCTGAGGCAGGAGAATCGCTCGAACACGGGAGGCGGAGGTTGCAGTGAGCCGACATTGTGCCATTGCACTACAGCCTGGGTAACAAGAGCGAAACTCCGTCTCAAAAAATAAATAAATAAATAAAAATAAAAAATTAGCTGGGCATGGCGGCGCATGCCTGTAGTCCCAGCTACTCTCGAGGCTGAGGCAGGAGAATTGGCTGAACCCAGGAGGCGGAGCTTGCAGTGAGCTGAGAATGCACCACCGCACTCCAGTCTGGGCGACAGAGCAAGACTTCGTCTAAAAAAAATAAAAAATAAAGGGCCGGGCGCGGTGGCTCAGGCCTATAATCCCAGCACTTTGGGAGGCCGAGACGGGCGGATCACGATGTCAGGAGATCTAGAGCATCCTGGCTAACACGGTGAAACCCCGACTCTACTAAAAAAATACAAAAAACTAGCCGGGCGAGGTGGTGGGTACCTGTAGTCCCAGCTACTCGGGAGGCTGAGGCAGGAGAATGGCGTGAACCCGGGAGGCGGAGCTTGCAGTGAGCTGAGATCCGGCCACTGCACTCCAGCCCGGGCGACAGAGCGAGACTCCGTCTCAAAAAAAATAAAAAATAAAAAAATAAAAATAAAATAAAAATAAAAATTAGGCCAGGTGGCCAGGCATGGTGGCTCATGCCTGTAATCCCAGGTCAGGAGGTCGAGACCATCCTGGCTAACACGGTGAAACCCCGACTCTACTAAAAAAATACAAAAAACTAACCGGGCGAGGTGGCGGCGCCTGTAGTCCCAGCGACTCGGGAGGCTGAGGCAGGAGAATGGCGGGAACCCGGGAGGCGGAGCTTGCAGTGAGCTGAGATCCGGCCACTGCACCCCAGCCCGGGCGACAGAGCGAGACTCCGTCTCAAAAAAAAAAGAAAAGAAAAAAAATTAGGCCAGCTGTAGTGGCGCACACCTGTGATCCCAGCTAAGAAAGGCTGAGGTGAGAGGATGGCCTGAGCCTGGGAAGGGAGGACGAGTCGTGATGGCATCGCTTTACTCCAGCCTGGGCGACAGAGCCAGACCGTCTCAGAAAAGAAAAGAAAAGCGATCCGGTGTGTACTGATCCCCGTCTGCGTGGATCTGCGCCTCATTTGTCTAGTTATTGCCACTCGCGGCTCCAGAGCCTCCAGTCCTGGAGGGGCTCCGAAGGGCTCCTTTGTAACCCAGCGAGGCTGAGTTCTGCCAGCAGGGGGCGCTGGGGGCGCTGCAGGAGGAGGGTTTCTGCTGTTTCTGGCAGTGCCCTTGGGTCAGCGGGTGTGAGCTTGGCCCCAGCCACGTGCCCACAGCTCCCGGTCCCTGGGCCACCCTGAGGCCTGCAGTGAGCTTTCCCTGCTCCCTCAACACGGAGACCCACGCCCTGACTGCCTGTGCAGGGAACCTGGAGGGCCCGCCCCAGCCTATGCCCAGGCCACCTCTGTTGCCGCTGTGCCCCACGCCTGATAGGAGGTGGCCCATTGCTTGTCCAGAATGCAGACCAGCTGCACCCTGAGCAAACCGACGCACTTCTCTGCTACCCAGGGGTGGGAATGGACCTGAACCGCACGGCCACACCTCCCCTGTGGTTTCCGTCTTCCGACCCGGCCTGCTGCAGACCAAACTCGTGGGAAAGCTGGGCATGACATGGCAGCTCCCCTCTGATGCCCTGCCCTGAGCGGCTCTGTGGATGAGTCCAGGGAAACCGCTCATTACTTCCTGCAGAATCTCACTTCCCCTGAAGATTCTCTGGCTTTACATATATATTAAGATTTTCCTTTTTTTTTTTTGAGACAGAGTCTCACTCTGGAACCAGGCTGGAGTGCGGTGGCGCGATCTCGGCTCACTGGAACCTCCGCCTCCCAGGTTCAAGCAATTCTCCTGCCTCAGCCTCCCGAGTAGCTGGGACTACCAGCGCCCACCACCACGCCCGGCTAATTTTTGTATTTTTAGTAGAGACGGGGTTTCACCGTGTTAGCCAGGATGGTCTCAATCTCCTGACCTGAGGTGATCCACCCACCTCGGCCTCTTTAAGTGCTGGGATTACAGGCGTGAGCCATCATTGCACCTGGCCTAATTTTTGTATGTTTAGTAGAGATGGGGTTTCATCATGTTGCCCAGGCCGGTCTCAAACTCCTCACCTCATGTGATCTGCCCACCTCCGCCTCCCAAAGTGCTGGGATTACAGGTGTGAGCCACCACTCCCGGCTCAGCAATACCATTTAAAGAATACTTCGCCAAGGTGGGCGGATCATGAGGTCAGGAGTTCAGGACCATCCTGGCCAACATAGTGAAACCCCGTCTCCACTAAAAATACAAAAAATTAGCCAGGTGTGGTGGCGGGCGCCTGTAGTCCCAGCTACTCGGGAGGCTGAAGCAGGAGAATGGCGTGAACCCGGGAGGCGGAGCTGGCAGTGAGCCAAGATCGTGCCACTGCACTCCAGCCTGGGCGACAGAGCGAGACTGTCTGAAAAATAAATAAATAAATTAGCTGGGCATGGTGGCACATATCTGTAGTCCCAGCTACTCGGGAGGCTGAGGCAGGAGAATCGTTTGAACTCGGGAGGCGGAGGTTGTGGTAAGCCGAGATCGTGCCACTGCACTCCAGCCTGGGCAACAGAGTGAGACTCCATTTCAAAAAAAACAAAAAAAAGAATACTTCATTGCAGCCTGTGGCTCTTGCCTAATTGAGGGTTGAGGGAAAACAAGTTTGTTTGCTTGTCGTGCTCACTAGTTCTCAATCGGAACAGTTTCTCCAGGCCAGCATCTGCTGGGGAATGCGCTCACAGGTCATCTGCTTCTGGTGCAAGGGAGCCCCAGGCCCTGATTCGGTCTCCTGGGACTGACTGGCAGGTGCTGGCGTGGTCACACGCCGCTGATCCAGTGTCCTGCGGCACTGACAGTCAGAAATCCCAGATACGCCCCTGGGTACTGAGGCCCATTGCTACCTGCAGTTTGTTGGAGGGGCCTTGGGTCAGCGAAAGAGAAAGTAGATGCCACCCTTGCTGGCAATGCTGGTCAGCTCCGGATAACACAGTCAGCAACAGTGGAAGGTGAGGGAGCAGAAAGATTCTCCTTTTGTTTTTTTGATTGTTTCTTTGTTTGGTTTAGACGGAGGCTTGCTCGGTCGCCCAGGCTGGAGTGCAGTGGCACAATCTCGGCTCACTGCAACCTCCACCTCCCAGGCTCAAGCAATTCTCCTGCCTCAGCCTCCCCACTAGTTGAGTAGCAGGGATTACAGGCGTGCACCGCCACATCTGGCTAACTTATATACATATATATGTATGTGTGTGTATATATGTGTATGTATATGTGTATATATGTGTGTGTGTGTATATATATATATTTTAGATGAAGTCTCGCTCTGTCACCCAGGCCAAAATGCAGTGGTGCGATCTTGGCTCATTGCAACATCAGCCTTTTGGTTTCAAGCGATTCTCCTGCCTCAGCCTCCTGAGTAGCTGGGATTACAGGCACCTGCCACCAAGCCCAGCTAATTTTGAATCTTTAGTAGAGATGGGGTTTACCATGTTGGCCTGGCTGGTCTTGAACTCCTGACTTCGTGATCCGCCCACCTCAGCCTCCCAAAGTGCTGGGATCACAGGCGTGAGCCACCACGCCCGGCCTCTATTAAACATTTCTATGAACATTTCTGTCAAATGTTGATAGGAGACAGAAAATAATTCATAGAACAGAAGCTTCAGAAAAACTGAAGAAATAGAGGGGAGGAAATCACAACAAAATAACCCAAGAGAAAATGTTCCTGAAGTGAAGTGATGATTCTCCACATAGGGGAGGGCTGCTGGGAGACGAAAACAGATCCACCCTGAAGTACATCACTATGAACTTTCAAAACAGTCACTGAAAAAGAAGCCTCTAGGCCAGACGCGGGGGCTCACGCCTGTCATCCCAGCACTTCGGGAGGCCGAGGTGAGTGGACTATTTGAGGTCAGGAGTTTCAGACCAGCCCGGCCAACCTGATGAAACCCCGTCTCTACTAAAAATACAGAAATTAGCCGGGTGTGCTGGCGAGCGCCTGTAGTCCCAGTCACTCAGGAGGCTGAGGCAGGAGAATCGTGTGAACCCGGGAGGTGAAGGCTGCAGTGAGCTGAGATTGCACCACTGCACTCCAGCCTGGGCGACAGAGCAAGACTCCGTCTCAAAAAAAAAATTCCTCAATGGAGAAAAAAAATGTCATTGACAAAGGCTAATAACTCAAAATGAGTTTATCTCAACAGCAACCCTGGGAACTAAAAGACAATGAAGCAGACTTGCCAAATTCCGTCGGTGGCGGTTCCCATCCTGGAATTCCATCAGTGGCGGTTCCCATCCTGGAATTCCGTCTGTGACGGCTCACTGCAAGCTCCGCCTCCTGGGTTTACGCCATTCTCCTGCCTCAGCCTCCCGAGTAGCAGGGACCACAGTCACCGCCACCGCGCCCGGCTAGTTTTTTGTATTTTTAGTAGAGACGCGGTTTCACCGTGTTAGCCAGGATGGTCTCGATCTCCTGACCTCGTGATCTGCCCGTCTCTGCCTCCCAAAGTGCTGGGATTACAGGCGTGAGCCACCGCGCCCGGCCTATTCTGGAATTCTCTACCCAAACTATCAACGAAGTAACAGGATACAATGAAGACATTTCCAGGTAACTAAGGGTCCAAAATTTCCCCTCGTGCATCTTTCCTCAGGAGGCTATGGAATATGTGCTCTTCCAAAGGAAAAAAATGGGAGACAAAGGATGTGGGAAGCAAGAGGGAGGCTGAGAGAATTCCCTGAAAGCACAAAGCAGGATTCCAGGGAGACATCTGGGCTCCAGATGCAGCGGGCACCCAGCCCAGCCGGAGCAAGTCAGAGGTCCTGGGGGGGGACTTCATCAATGAGATGAAACCATAGAACCTCAGATGCGCCCGGAATTGGCCCAGGAACTTGGTATTGGAACTGTGAGGAGGGTAAAGAAAACTAAGCAATTGAAGGAAAAAGCCAGGCGTGGTGGCTCACGCCTGTAATCCCAGCACTTTGGGAGGCCGAGGCAGGTGGATCACCTGAGGTTAGGAGTTCAAGACCAGCCTGGCCAACATGGAGAAAACCCGTCTCTATTAAAAATACAAAATTAGCCAGGGTGGTGGTGCATGCCTGTAATCCCAGCTACTCGGGAGGCTGAGGCAGGAGAATCGCTTGAATCCGGGAGGCGGAGGTTGCAGTGAGCTGAGATTGCGCCATTGCACTCCAGCCTGGGCAAAAAGAGCGAAACTCTGTCTCAAAAAAAGAAAGAAAAAGACAGTTACCGACTGCAGGAAAACAGAAACTGCATAAAGAAGGAAAAGTCATCCTATTCAGAGCATCACGTGGCTGTCATGTGAACAGACAATTCACGGATCCCAGCATGCAAGGCTGTGGTGCAAGGATTGAAGGAGTAAGGAGGCAGGTGTCAGCTTGGGACTGCAGAGCAGGAAGAAACAAAATGTAGCAATATGAGTATTAAATTAAGGTGTAATGTTTTTCAAACTGCATTAAATGATGCCCCATTAGAGTGTGAATGAGTGTGGGTGAGTGTGAACAAGTGTGAACTGGTGAGTGTGAATTAGTGTGGATTGGTGAGTGTGAATGTGAATGTGAATGAGTGGTGAGTGTGAATGAATGTGGATTGGTGAATGTAAATGGGTGTGAATGTGTGAATGGGTGTGAATGACTGAATGGGTGTGGATGGGTGAATGTGAATAAGTGTGAATGAGTGTGGAATGTTGAGTGTGAGTGTGAATGAGTGTGAGTGTGAATGTGTGGATTAGTGTGGATGGGTGTGAATGAGTGTGTGAATGAACTGGTTAGTGTGGATTGGCAAGTATGAATGAGTGTGAATGTGTGGATTGATGAGTGTGCATGTGAATGGGTGTGGATGGGTGAGAGTGAAAGAGTATGAATGCAAGAACGAGTGTGAAAGGATGAGTGTAAATGGGTGTGTGAATGAATTCATGAGTGTGAAGTAATGTGGATGAGTGTGGATAGGCGTGAATTAGTGTGAATGTGGATGAGTGTGAATGGGCAAGTGTGAATGAGTGTAGATTGGTGTGTGAATGGGTGTGAATGAGTGTGAGTGTGAATGAGTGTGGGTGTGAATGAGTGCATGGATCAGGGGGGATGGATGTGAATGGGTGAGCATGGAGTATGAGCGTGAGAATGAGTGTGAAAGGATGAGTGTAAATGGGTGTGATTACTGAATTAGTGTGAAGTAGTGTGGATGAGTGTGGATGGCTGTGAATTGGTGTGTTGAGTGTGGATGAGTGTGAAATGGTGAGTGTGAATGGGCAAGTGTGAATGTGTTAATGAGTGGGTGTAGGTGGGTAATGTGAATGTGAATGAATGTGAATTGCTGTCCATGAATGAGTGTGAATGAATGTGGATTGGTGAGTGTAACTGGTGAATATGAATGTGTGAATAGGTATGAATGAGTGGATTGGTGAGAATGGGTGAATGGATTGGCGAGTGTGAATGTGAATAAATGTGACTGTGAATGAGTGTGTGGATTAGAGTGGTGTGAAATGGTGAGTGTGAGTGAATTGGTTAGTGAGGATTGTCGAGGGTGAATGAGTGTGTGGATTGGTGAGTGTGAATGTGAATGGGTGTGGATGGGTGAGTGTGGTGTGAAGGAATATGAATGAGTGTGAGAACTAGTGTGAAAGGATAATGTAAATGGGTGAGTGGAAATTAGTGAATTGGTGAGTGTGAAGTAGTGTGGATGAGTGTGAATGTGTGGATGGGTGTGAATTGGTGAATTGGTGAGTGTGAACTGGTGTGTGTACTGTGAATGAGCATGTGGATGAATGTAAACGGGTGTCAATTAGTGAACTGGTGTGTGTGAAGTAGTGTGGCTGAGTGTGGATGGGTATGAATTGGTGAGAATGAGTGTGTGAATGAGTGTGGGTGAGTGTGAATTGGTGAGAGAGTGAATGAGTGTGAACTGGTGTGAATTGGCGAGTGTGAATTGAATTGGGGTTTGCAGTGTGAATGAGTCTAGATGAGTGTAGATGGGTGTGAACTGGCAAGTGAATGTGGATGGGTGTGAATTGGTGAGAGTGTGGGTGTGAATGAGTGTGGATGGGTGTGGATTGGCAAGTATGAATTGGTGAATATGAACTGGTGAGTGTGAATTAGTGTGAATTCAGTTTAGTGGACAGGAGCAACATTTATTTTTTGAGATGGAGTCTCGCTCTGTCGCCCAGGCTGGAGTACAGTGGTACCATCTCAGCTCACTGCAAGCTCCACCTCTGGGGTTCACGCCATTCTCCTGCCTCAGCCTCCCAAGTAGCGGGGACTACTGGTGCCCACCACCATGCTTGGCTAATTTTTTGTATTTTTAGTAGAGATGGGGTTTCTACTGGGTTAGCCCGGACGGTCTCGATCTCCTGACCATGTGATCCGCCCACCTCAGCGCCCCAAAGTGCTGGGATTACAGGCGTGAGCCGTGGCACCCGGCTTTTTTCATTTTTATTTTTGAGACAGAGTCTCACTCCGTTGCCCAGGCTGGACTGCAGTGGTGTGACATTGGCTCACTGCAGGTTCGACCTCCCAGGCTCAAGCGGATCTTTCCACCTCAGCCTTCTGAGTATCTGGAACCACAAGTAAGCACAACTACACCTGGCTAATTAAAAAAAAAAATTTTCTTTGGCCGGGCGCGGTGGTTCATGCCTGTAATCCCAGCACTTTGGGAGGCCAAGGCAGGCGGATCACGAGGTCAGGAGATCGAGACCATCCTGGCTAACGCGGTGAAACCCCATCTCTACTAAAAGAAAAAATACAAAAATTAGCCAGGCGCAGTGGTGGGTGCCTGTAGTCCCAGCTACATGGGAGACTGAGGCAGGAGAATGGTGGGAACCCAGGAGGCAGAGCTTGCAGTGAGCCGAGATCGTGCCACTGCACTCCAGTCTGCGTGACAGAGCGAGACTCCGTCTCGAAAAAATAAAATAAAAAATAAAAATAATAAAAATAAAAATAGGTCTGGTTAGGCGCAGTGGCTCAAGCCTGTAATCCCAGCACTTTGGGAGGCCGAGGCAGGCAGATCACGAGGTCAGGAGATCGAGACCATCCTGGCTAACACGGTGAAACCCCGTCTCTACCGGCCGGGCGCGGTGGCTCAGCCTGTAATCCCAGCACTTTGGGAGGCCGAGGCAGGCAGATCACGAGGTCAGGAGATCGAGACCATCCTGGCTAACACGGTGAAACCCCGTCTCTACTAAAAATACAAAAAACTAGCCGGGCGTGGTGGCGGGCGCCTGTAGTCCCAGCTACTTGGGAGGCTGAGGCAGGAGAATGGCGTGAATCCCAGAGGTGGAGCTTGCAGTGAGCTGAGATCGCGCCACTCACTCCAGCCTGGGCCACAGAGCGACACTCCGTCTCAAAAAAAAAAAAAAAAAAAAAAAAAAAAGGCTAAAATTGCCTCTGGGAACGGTGGTGTGGGGATGGGGGAAGAGAGACTGTTTTCCTTCATTCTCCTGCCTCAGCCTCCCGAGTAGCTGGGACTACAGGCGCCATCACCACGCCTGGGTAATTTTTGTATTTTTAGTAGAGACGGGGTTTCACAGTGTTAGCCAGGATGGTCTCGATTTCCTGACCTTGTGATCCGCCCGCCTTGGCCTCCCAAAGTGCTGGGATTACAGGCGAGAGCCACCGTGCTTGGCCCACGAGCATAACTTTTATAAAAATAATTTATTTTTACAATTAAGCTTAGGAATCACAGACTCAGGGCTGGCTCATGGCTTCCTGGCAAGTTAAACTCTGTACTTTGGGTCCGTGCCTATGAAATGGCTAATTCTAATCAGTGGTCAGTGAAATAACCGTTCCGGGTGCGGGGCTCAGCCTGTCATCCCAGCACTGTGGGAGGCCGAGGTGGGCAGATCACAAGGTCAGGAGTTCGAAATCAGCCTGACCAACATGGTGAAACCTCACCTCTACTAAAAATACAAAAATCAGCCAGGCACAGTGGCACACAACTATAGTCCAAGCTGCTCAGGAGGTTGAGGCAGGAGAATCTCTGGAGCCTGGGAGGCGGAGGTGGCAGTGAGCCAAGATTGCACCACTACACTTCAGCCTGGCGACAGAGCGAGATTCCATACCAAAAAAAAAAAAAAGTAGTAAACTAAGAATGAGAAAACCATGGCATTCAGAAACAGGACCCAGAGTCCCCCAGCCTGAGAGACAGGAATGTTCTTTCCCCCCTCCCAGTGCCCTTCCCGGGAGGTTCGGGGGTCCTGGCCCAGCCCAGGGAAGCCAGGTTCCTTCCAGACTCCGCTGTACACGAGGGTCTCTCTGTTGCCCCCACCAGCCCGCATGCTCCTCAGACAGGGCGTGGACAGTGAGACTCAGCTCGGCTCCCTGGAGGTTCTGGGCCTTGCGTGGCACACACGTGTGCTGCTCGCCTGCCCCCCAACACACACACGTCTGAAGCAGGCAGGTCCCTGGGTGGGCACCGGGGGTGGGAGCTGAGGGCCTTCCCCATGGTCCATGAAAGCTCTGAAGCCACAGCTCTGCAGCTGGTCAGGCCCCAGGCCCCAGGCTCGGCCCCAGTGGAAGGCACAGAAGACACCGGCCTGCCAGGGACGCAGCAGCCAGGGGAAGAGGCATGGGGCTGAGTTCACCAACATGCCCCATTCTCGAGGCCACTGCTGAATCCCACCCCTGGGCTTGAGGCTGGGGCACCATCCCCACTGCCCAAGACCATCCCCAGCAGAGCGAAGTCCTGGCTGGAACCCAAGCTCTGGGCACCACCAGGACATGCTACGGGGAGGAGCAGGTCGCTGGCAGCTCCACAGGCCCCCAGCCCACCCCACCCCACCTCTATCCCCCTCGCCCAGGTGATGCCCAGGGCCAGAACAAGGGAGGCGACAGGGAGAAGGGGTGCACGTCTCACAGGCGGGGCAGGGTGGAGGCCCGCGAAGAGGGGAGGCACAGCCTCTTGTGGCCTGGGAGCAGCCACAGAGATAAAAATAAAACCCCAAAATTGCTTCCCAAGGTTGTGGTTGGGCAACAAAGGCTTCCAAGCCAAGGCAGGGTGAGCGCTGCAGGCTGGGCAGGGTGCAGACCTGTAGGAGGCGCCTGGGATGCGGGAGCTGGGGTGGACCGCTGAGGCACCACCTCACCGGGATGGTGACGTCTGGAGCAGGGGTGCCCACCACCGCTGACATGTGGGCTGATGGGTTCGTGGTGGGGACATCCTCATGGTGCAGGCTGCGTGGCAGCATTCCTAGCCTGCACCCGCCCATGCCAGCAGCACTTCCCACTGACAACCACACGTCTCCAGACGCGGCTCAAAGCCATGGCTGACCTGCCTCCCAGGAGCACCCCAAGCCGGCCCCCGTGCAGGGGTGGAGGAGGCCAGGCCCGAGGCGGGTCTCAGGGCTGACCTGAGCTGGGTAGGGCTGCTCCCCACCACTGGCTGCCCAGCTGACCTCTGCAGGCTAGGACTCTGGACAGGTCCACTCAGCTTCCCACGTCTCCTCCCTCACACAGAGATGAGGGAGGTGAGCCCGGGGCAGCTCCCAAGGCCGGGATGGAAGGAAACGCAGGGGCAGCGGCTCTGCAGAGGGTGCCAGTGGCAGGCAAGGGCACCGGGAGGCTGGGGCAGGGCCAGGCTTGGCACTGAGCGGGTTCCGCTTCAGGTGGAGGAGTTTCGGCCCTGGGAACCCTGCTCCACTCACAGCTGGGAAAACAGACACAGGAAGGACGCCTGTGACCCCAGCTGGGGCCCCACAAGATGCTTCCTGCCACCTGTCCTGGTCCCCAGCCCTGGACCCAGGAGCCTGGCTGCTGCCCCCGTGTGGTGGTCTCGGGAAGCGCACCTGCACCCGCTAGGGCCTCCGGACCCCTCGTGCAGATCGGGACCCACAGCCAAGGCCTGCTAACCTCGCTGGCTGGCACGTCCAGGGCCCGACTCCTCGGACAGTGTGTGACCCACAAGTCCGTCCTGTTCTAGAGAAACTGCTGGGAACAGCGCTCAAGCCCTCCCCAAAGTCTGATGGGCAAGGGACTCAAGCTTGAGACTCAGACACATTTCTGTGACATAAAACAAGAGGCCCCCATGTCTCTGGCGAGGCAGCCCAGCCTTCATATGGGGTGGGGTGGGAGAGGCTGCAGCTCCAAGGCCTCCACTCAAACGCCTGGGGCGGACGCAAAGCCTCCTCTCCTGTTGCTGAGCTGTTGGGGGCAGCGTGGCTGAGACTGGGCTGCAGCACCTTCCCGGTGTCCACCTGCTACCCAAGTCCGAGGGCCCCTGCACACCCCCGCTCTTAGGAATAACGTGTTCCAGCCGGGCACGGTGGCTCATGCCTGTAATCCCAGCACTTTGGGAAGCCAAGGCAGGCAGATCACTTGAGGTCAGGAGATCAAGACCATCCTCATCAACATGGTAAAACCCCATCTCTAATAAAAATACAAAAATTAGCCAGGCGTGGTGGCGGGCACCTGTAATCCCAGCTATTCAGGAGGCTGAGGCAGGAGAATCACTTGAACCTGGGAGGGAGAGGTTGCAGTGAGCTGAGACCTCGACAGTGCACTCCAGCCTGGGTGATGGAATGAGACTGTCTCAAACACACACACACACGGAGTAATGTGTTCCTCCTCTTCACCCAGAGGAACCTGGAGACACCGGACGCCTATGGCTCAACCTAAGCCTCAGGGATTCTCCACCCTGTAAATGAGAGCCTTTCCTCAGCCACCCCCCAGCCCTGAACTCCTTCTGGGCCAACTTTTCCTGCTGAGTCCCCACCTCCACTCAGAGCCCCAGGAGACGGCAGACCCGCCTGGGAGGGCCAACACCCTGGCCCTGTAGCTGGATGGCGCGGAGGGCCACTGGAGGCTCACGTCCATGGAGCCTGGTGGGCACCATCCACCACCACCAGCGGTACCAGGACCTTTCCCACCTTCCCAGTGAGGCCCTCCCTGACCCTCCACTCACGAAACACCTGAGTCACCCCATGCATTCTGGGAGCTCCCTCAATCCCAGTCCTGTTCCCCTGTACTTCTGCCCTCCGGGTCGGCCTCCCCCAGGGAATGTGGCGCTCAGGGAGGGGCTGTGGGCTCTCTTCACAGTGATCCCACAGCGCCTGGCCTGGGCTGCACACAGCACACATTCACTCACAGCGAGGCTGGGGCTCCCACAGGCCCAGCACCCTCTGGACGGCGGCCAAGGGCCAGCTAGAGAGACAGACGGCCAATCTGCCACCCTGGCGCCCAGGGCTTCTACAACACCTGGGACTGGCACCAGCCTCAATCCTGAGACCTCACACTAGGCAAAAGGGGCTCCAGACCAGCAGGAATGGTCGAGTCCTCTGAGCATTTATTACTAGAGATGGCAGCAGCAACGGGCAGGAAGGGCGACGCCAGACTCATTTGCTCCGCAGGTAGATGTTGGGGGTCTGCCAGCCTTCGGGGGCTTCCTTCAGCCCCGCCTTCAGCCAGATGCGCCTCAGGTCTTTCTCGAACTTGATCTGCAAGGAGCAGAGGGAGGGACCGCCAATTAATTCGTGGCAAATAAACGTGTTCTCAGCACTTTGCCCTCCCAGGAACAAGCAGGGGGCCGCTCACCTGCTTGCGTTTCAGGCGTCCTTCCCGGATCTTCCTCCGCAGGAACCGCGTCCTCTTCACCAGCTTCCGGTACTTGTGGCGGTTCATCTTCCGCCGGCGGATCTTCAGCACGTTTTTGCACTGAATTTGAGGCGCATCCCCGACGCCTTCATCCCCCTGCTCGGCCCCTTCCCCTATCGGGCTGGGCGGACACTGGTGGGACTGGGGTGGAGCCACGGGGCCTGCGGTCCCGCTATCCAGTCTGGGCAGGAAGCAGCGGGCCGTGAGCCAGCTCTCCAGGGGGCTGACGCACATCTTCCTGGGGACCAGCATCTCCTCCAGCTCCAGCTGGGCCCCCTTGCGAGGGAGGGAGGCCGCCCTACCTGGGCCGGCCGGCCGTGTGCTGTAAAGGGGCCCGCAGGCCCGGCTGCCCAGCACTCCAGAGACGGGCCAGGGCGGGCGGCCGCCTGCAGAAAACCAGACGCCACAGTCACCGCTCGCGAGACCACGCAGGCCCGTCGGGCTGGGGAGCAGCACGTTCGTCCCAGTGAGGATCCCCCGCACCTCATTCCTGGCCTGAACCCCTGAGTTCCCTCTGTGCGCCTCGGAAGCTTAGAGGGGAAAGAGTGTGTGTGGCCACCGGCCCTGCCCCGGCGGAGCTGCTGGGACCCGCACTCCTGACCAGGCGTGTATCCTCCCATCCGCCCTCGCGGGGCTTCCTACCTGCCCAGGGAACGGCCCTCAGCAGCTGGGAGGTCAGGCGCCCCAGGAGCATGGTCTGTGGGCGGCGGCCCAGGTCCCAGGGGAGCTGGAACACAGGTGCCCGTTCAGGTCAGGCGGCAGCGCCTTCAGCAGCCACGGGCGGGCCGGGACTGGGGCGACCCCCGCCTCCCTTCTCCCTCCGCAACTCCAACCCACAAGGAGGACTTTGCTTCCAACACAGCTCGCGCCCCGAGGCTCCCAAGTCCCCGCCGCGGGCGGTGTCGCGCTCGGACGCACAGAAAAGTTCCAGAACGTGGAGGCCGGCCCCCTCCCCGGCTTCACCCCCGCGCGGATCGCGCTGCCTGGCGCCGGGACCCTCTCGGCGGGACCCCGGGTCCGCCCGCCGCAGCGTCCTGGGCCCTCAGGTCTCCCGCTGACCCTTCCCAGGCCCGACCTCGGCGCGGCTCAAATTGACTGTTCCGCGGCCGCCCTCAGGCACTTCCGGTCCGTCCCCGAGTCGGCCCCGATCGGCAGCGGCCACTCGGCGGTTCCTACGCGCAGCGCCCCCTGGCGTCCTCGCGGCCCCCGATTCTGCATTGGCTCAGGCCCCGCCGGGCCCGAAAGGCGACGGTTTCCGGTTAGAGGAGTCACGGTCCCAGTCCTCGCGCGGTTCCTCAGCTCCGCCTGGTCCCTTACGGAGGCAAAAAACTACATTTCCCACAATCCCAGGGGGTTCCGGGCCCTGGACATGGCGGCGGGTCCGGAATCGTTTCCGGACCACCCGGGGGCCGGATTCCCAACGGGCCGACGGAAGTGCGGGCTCAAGGCCACGGAAGTGACGTATCCGGCGGCGGAAGTGAAGTTATCTGAAGGCGGAAGTGTCTGGAGTTATTTCTCCTGTTTTGGCTAGAGACGAAGGACCCGGAGCAAGCGCTGAGCCTGCTCCTCATTCCTGGGGTTAAAAAAAAAAAAAAAAAAAAAAGACTCAAGGCGGGCGCGGTGGCTCACGCCTGTAATCCCAGCACTTTGGGAGGCCGAGGCGGGCGGATCACCTGAGGTCAGGAGTTCGAGACCAGCCTGGCCAACATGGTGAAACCCCGTCTCTACTAAAACTACAAAAATTAGCCTGGCGTGGTGGCGGGTGCCTGTAATCCCAGCTACTCGGGAGGCTGAGGCAGGAGAATTGCTTGAGCCCGGGAGGCAGAGGTTGCGGTGAGCCGAGATCGCACCACTGCACTCGTCTGGGCGACAGTGAGACCCTGTCTCAAAAGATAAAGCAAATCACTCTCTCAACTTTTTGTCTGAAAACTAGAAGCAGCCTCTGTGGAGGATTGGGATTGGCTGAGCCCCTAATGTTGCTCCCCAGAGTAGGCGCTGCCAACGTGTAGCTTCACCTTTCTACTCCAGACAGGCTCCTTTCACCTCCCTGAGGTTGGCTAAGACAGAGACCCCAGCATGGACTTCCAGGGGCGCCTGGTGGGCGCGGGGTGTGGAGCGGAGCCTGCTGGGCCTGCTCAGAGACTTGCCTTGCAGGAGGGTCTTGAAGGGACGCTTAGCGGAACTGGCCAGGCCAGGTCATCCGCCGGGCCCAGCCCAGCAGTGAGTGACAGGATAGGCCAGTGTGAGGACAGAAAGTGCAGGCTCCAGGCCCAGCTCCATAACTGAGGTCCCCAGGTGACTCTACCTTACCTTCCAGGGGCTACTTGGGATTTCAAAGCGGGAAGGTGTATTTGCCGCCCGCCCGCTGCACAGCGCCCTAGTGGATCTGGTTGTAAATGAGCAGGTGGTGCCTCCAGAGCAGCCCTCGCCTTGGTGCCTCCGTTTGTCTTCATCCGGCCAGGGGCCAGGGAGATGCAAAGAATCCATCAGAGAACAGGTGAGCATGTTGAGAAGAACCAGAATAACCTGGGCTGGCAACCTTGGCCTTCAGGCTTCTGAGGCATTGATGCGCAGATAGAAGTACCTCCCCAGAGTTAGGGACCAGGTAGAAGAAACGGGATGTGGACATTTCAGTCTGAGACAGTCTGGAGGGGCACGAGGAACCAGGGTGTCCTTCCCCCTCTCAGGAAGTAATTTCAGGGAGGTGAAGTGAGGAACACCAGTCTGTTGCGGTCCCTGTACCCAGCAGGCTCCAGGCCAAACGGGAAAGGTCCCAGCTAGAGCAGGACCCAGCTGCTACGAGGCTGGGGAATTACCATTCAGCTACAGGAGCTGCATGGAGCCGGCCCAGGAGGCTTGCAGACAATGGCCACCCCGATGAATGTCCAGGCCAGACCTGACTAGCTGCCTCCCACAGGAGTGGCAGGAACACGTGTTGCAAGTGCCAGATGCTTGTGTGAGCAGAGCTGCCAAGCTAGGTGAGCTGGAACTAGCCCAGGAAGATCGATCCTTTACAAACATCTGAGGAAGAAAAATGCAGTGGAAGAATCGGGGAGGGTGCATGGGTTATGATTCCTAATTTGTAAACAAAGGAACTCTAGTCTCTCAAGGGAAGTACACAGTTACTGCACATACCTGTTTTCCCCAAAATACCCATTTGTCTTCAGGAAAGTTTTTCTTTACAAACTTCAGAATTTTGGTCGGGCGCAGTGGTTCACGCCTGTAATCCCAGCACTTTGGGAGGTCGAGGCGGGCACATTGTCTGAAGTCAGGAGTTTGAGACCAGCCTGGCCAACATGGCACCCCGTCTCTACTAAAAATACCAAAAAAAATTAGTTGGGTGTGGTGGCGCACACTTGTAGTCCCAGCTACTCTGGAGGCTGAGGCAGCATAATCTTTGGAACCTGGGAAATGGAGGTTGCAGTGAGCCGAGATCGTGCCATTGCACTCCAGCCTGAGTGACAGAGCAAGACTCCGACTCAAAAAAAAAGGCATAGGTGGTGGCGCAGACCTGTAGTCCCAGCTCCTCAGGACTGGGTCGAGGGCAGAGTGGCCAGACGCGACGGAGTATACTTGGGGAACAACATATTGGCAACCCAGCGCACACCTGCTTATAATACTTAAATAATCTTAAGATCACGGATAATAGTGATCTTATTAAAATACGAAACTATGAGTTTTCAGTGTTTCCTTTTATTAGCATAATTTAACTGTAAATGTATGTGGTTTAGAAATAATGGCTGTGGGGAGGCTGAGGCGGGAGAATGGCGTGAACCCGGGAGGCGGAGCTTGCAGTGAGCTGAGATCCGGCCACTGCACTCCAGCCTGGGCGGCAGAGCGAGACTCCGTCTCAAAAAAAAAAAAAAAAAAGAAAAGAAATAATGGCTGTGTGTAGCAGTTGGTGTGCAAAACTCCTGAAAGCTTAACAGCTAGCGGTCCCACTGTGCCCTAGCCTGCACTGGCTCCCACAAGTCACTGCCAGGTTCTGACAAGGCATCAGGGCCCTGCCTGGCTGCAACTTTTGCCCCAAGACTTTGGGGCTCCTCAGCTCAGGGCACAGGCTGAGCCCCAGCCTGGGTCCACCCTTGGCCACCCCGCCTTTAATGCTCCTCCAACCGCCGGGCCAGAGATACAACATGCCAAAAAATTCTGAAGTTTCTTTCCTTCTTTTTTTTTAAATAGATGGAGTCTTGCTCTGTCACTCAGCCTGGAGTGCCGTGGCGTGATCTCGGCTCACGGCAACTTCCGCCTCCCGGTTTCTAGCAATTCTCCTTCCTCAGCCCCCGGAGTAGCTGGGAATACAGCATGCCGCCACACCCGGCTAATTTTTTGTATTTTAGTAGAGACGGGGTTTCACTGTGTTGCCCAGGCTAGTCTTGAGCTCTTGAGTTCAGGCAATCCACCTGCTTCGGCCTTTCCAAGTGCTAGGATTATAGGTGTGAGCCATCACGCCTGGCCTTTTTTTTTTTTTTTTTTTTTGAGAGGGAGTCTCACTCTGTCACCCAGGCTGGAGTGCAGTGGTGCGATCTCAGCTCATGCAAGCTCCACTTCCCAGCCTCAAGCGATTCTCCTGCCTCCGGAGAATGGTCTTAAGATGACTGACTGTTATAGGCAAGTGTGTGCCCGGTCACGGAGATATCGCTCCCCAAGTATACCCCGTCACACCTGGCCTCGGCCCTTGGCGCAGCCAAATAGGCGGGCACAAGCCCAGCCGCTGGCCATTCAGAGCCCGGCTTAAACGGGAGCACCTGCTTCAGTACAAGGTCCCTAACCGCCAAGGGCTCATCAAGAGCCTGCCTTGATTCAGCGGATCTGTGCAAGATTAGCGAATGCCTACCCTAATTTTAGACCCACTCCTAAAAACTCACTCTTGGGAGCTCTGTATGGAATGGGGACCCTCTTCTTCTGGTATTATGTTTTCAAAACTGACAGGAATCGGAAAGAAAAACTTATCCAGGAAGAAAAATTGGATCAAACGTTCAACATCTCATATTAAGTCTGGCAGTAACGACTGTATGTATTTTTGCTTAAATAAATGGTTTTTTTTTTTTTTTTTTTTTTTTTTAACTATTGTGGACCAGATACAGTGACTCACGCCTGTAATCCCAGCACTTTGGGAGGCTAAGGCGGGCAGATCACTTGAGGTCAGTTCGAGACCAGCCTGGACAACATGGTGAAACCTCATTTCTACGCAAAATACAAAAATTAGCTGGGCTTGGTGGCACATGCCTGTAATCCCAGCTGCTCAGGAGGCTGAGACGGGGGATCACTTAAACACGGGAGGCAGAGTGAGCCTCGGCCATGCCACGGTGAGTGGTGAAGGAAAAGCTGTACAATGGCTACTGCATGGAATAAGTCGTTGGCACTTGAAATTGGCCATATCCAGCCTGGGCAACATGGTGAGACCCCGTCTCGACGCAAAATACAAAAATCAGCTGGGCGTGATGGCTCACAACTGTAGTCCCAGCTACTCAGGAGACTGAGGTGGGAGGATCACTTTTAGCCCAGGAGTTGAAGACCAGCCTGCAACATATTGAGGCTCCATCTCTACAAAAAATTAAAAAGAAGGCCAGGCGCGGTGGCTCACGCCTGTAATCCCAGCACTTTGGGAGGCCGAGGCAGGCAGATCACGAGGTCAGGAGATGGAGACCATCCTGGCTAACATGGTGAAACCCCGTCTCTACTAAAAATACAAAAAATTAGCTGGGCGTGGTGGCGGGTGCCTGTAGTTCCCGCTACTCGGGAGGCTGAGGCAGGAGAATGGCGTGAATCCAGGAGGCGGAGCCTGCAATGAGCCGAGATCCAGCCACTGCACTCCAGCCTGGGAGACAGAGCGAGATTCCACCTCAAAAAAAAAAAAAGAAAAAAATTAGCCAGGCATGGAGGCGTGAGCCTGTGGGTCTCAGCTACTTGGAAGGCTGAGGTGAGAGGATCACTTGAGCCCAGGAAGTTGAGGCTGCAGTGACCCGAGATCACACCACTGCACTCCAGCCTCGGTGACAGAGACAATAAAATAAAATTGGCCGGGCCGGGCCGAGTGGCTCATGCCTGTAATCCCAGCACTCTGGGAGGCCGAGGCAGGCAGATCACTTAAGGTCAGGAGTTCTAGACCAGCCTGGCCAATGTGGTGGAACCCCATCTTTAATAAAAACACAAAAATTAGCCAGGCGCCTGTAATCACAGCCACTTGGGAGGCTGAGGCAGGAGAATTGCTTGAACCTGGGAGATGGAGGTTGCAGTGAGCCAAGATCGCGCCACTGCAGTCCAGCTCGGGTGACAGAGAGGGACTATCTCAGATAAATAAAACTGGCCATGAAGGAAGTATGTACACCCCAAAAACTGAAAAACGAGGGCCTACCCTTTTTTCAGAGGTGCTAAAATGCTCACCAGTGTTCCAGGCACAGGGCTTCCCAGGAGCCAGGAACCCTCACACAAGGCTAAGGGAACAGGAGCAGTGCATCTGGCTCAGGATGCAGCAGTTCAGTCCTACCCCACCCCGGGCATGGGCGCCACCATGAGCTGTCCCAGGTGGTAGGGCCTAAACCCCCTGCTGACGGCGAAATGGCCTCTCCACCAGGTGTGTCCTCTCAGGGTTGGGGTGCCCTGGGACGTGACACTCCAGCCAGGCCACCACCAGTGAAGCCTGCCCAGCAGCTCCACGACACAGCCGCTGCTCTGTGGGTGCCCTGCCCTGTGAGGAACTTGAGGTGCACCCCATGTGGGGCCACAGCCCTGCCTGTGCCTGTTCCCCCATTCATGCAGCTGCCTGTGGAGTCGTGAAGGTGCTGGCGGGATGGAAGCAGCCCCCAGGGGCTGGGCCTGAGGAGGTGGAGTGGGGCATCCGTGGGACGACACTGGTGTGTGCCCCTCCTTCCTTTGGTCCCTGCAGAGGGTAAATCTCACAGAGGTGGGACGGTGGCCTCGTGGATGCTGGGCAGCCCCCCACTGCCTGCCTCCCCTGGGAAAATGTGCAGTCGCCCCAAGTGCCAGGGCAACCTTGAGGGCTGCCAGGGAGGTGCCCACCCACCGCAGCAGATGCCTCCCCGTGTGGGTTCCTCCTGTAGGTACTCCCAGGGCTGGAGTGACCCCTGGGCCTGGCCTAGCTGCAGGCAGGGGAGAGCCATGGATTCTGGGGCACGGGGAGCCCCCGGTGTGGTGGGAAAGACCCCCACCCTCAGGTCAGTGCTCCTGGATCCAGGAAGAGACCTGAGTCACTTGGAGCAAAGGCCGAACCTGCCCCACCTTGTGGCTGGCGACTCCCTTTCCGGACGCCGAACCAGGCTCCAGTTGCCAGAGCTCCAGGGCACTCATGCCAGGAGCTGGCGCCGTGGCCCTTTGCTGTGTCCCTAGGCAGAGACGAGCCTGTGGGGCCCCCAGCTAGCGTGGACCCTCAAAGGACCTGGACAGAACCGCACTTTGGCCCGCCCGTCTGGTTATCTCCAGAATGGGCTCTGGAAAGCCTCAGGCAGCAGAGGCGCCCTGCGAGGACACTGGGCACTGCCAGAGCTGTGGTGCTGGAGGCTCTGGGGACAATGGGCCCTGCTGTGTCCTCTGGGGCACGTCCCACACGTTTCTCCACCTTGGCACAGCTGACGCCTGGGGACTGTCCTGTGCACTCAGCGTGTGGAGCAGTGTCCCTGGGGCACTACCGTGGCCCAACAGCACATCTCTGAGCTCTCAGTCCTCCACCGTGTCCCCCTAGCCTGAGCCCCCCTGAGCTCCCACCAGTTTCCTCCAGATGGCGGCCCGGGAGCTGAGACGCAGGCAGCATGGAGTCGCGGGGACAGGCAACCCTGATGCCTGCACTTCCCCTCCTGGCAGCCTCGCGGGGCCAGTCATCTCATGGACAGTCAGGGCCATGCTTGCTGTCAACTCCCCAGAAACAACCCTTCACCCAGGACGGGGGCCGAGAGGGGGCTCTGGGAAGCGTGTGCTGGGCCCTGCGTTGGGTCAGTGCTTTGGATATCTCTGCAGCGGTGACTGCAAGGAGATGCCCACCATGCTGGGGCTCCTGGGGACCCACTGGAGGCAGCCACCACACGCCCTGTCCCAAGCCAGCCAGGCTCCAGCCGGGGACCACCAGGGACCCCCTGGTCCCATCAGCACGCTGCAGCACGGAGATGGGAGACCTGCAGGACGGCCTTCCTGGTCCAGACAGAATGAAGCAAAACCGCCAGAAGGAAGGCGATCCCTGGGGGCCCTCACTGCTCACTGGTGTAAGCCATCCCCCCAGTGCCTCGACAGTTTACAAAGTCCACGGCAGTGACCCAGAGGTTACCACCCCTATCGCAGAAAGTCCTGGTAACTCACCCCTTAATTTAATGTAAGTAAACATACATATAAATACAGTTGCCAACAGCCCTCCAGTGCAGCTCTGGGCCCCCTGTCTACACATTATCCCTGCCCCACCAGTACTAGCTCCAGTTCAATAAAAGGAATGCTGTGGGCCAGCTTTGGTTGCTCACGCCTATAATCCCAGCACAGGCCAAAGTGGGCGGATCACCTGAAGTCAGGAGTTCAAGACCAGCCTGGCCAACATGGTGAACACCCCCCCCCACTGGTGAAAATTAGCCAGGTGTGGTGGCGGACACCTGTAATCCCAGCTACTCAGAGGGCTGAGGCAGGAGAATCACTTGAACCTGGGAGGAGGAAGTTGCAGTGAACTGAGACTGCAGCACTGCACTCCAGCCCAGGCAAGAGAGCAAGACTGTTGGATTGCTGTGGGCCAGGTGCAGTGGTGGACACCCACAATACCAGCAAGAGGGAGAATTGCTTGAGCCTGGGAGACAGAGGTTGCAGTGAACTGTGATTGTGCCACTGCACTCCAGCCTGGGTAACAAAGTGAGCCTCCATCTCCAATTAAAAAAAAAAACAAAGGCCGGGAGCGGTGGCTCAAGCCTGTAATCCCAGCACTTTGGGAGGCCAAGACGGGCAGATCATGAGGTCAGGAGATCGAGACCATCCTGGCTAACACGGTGAAACCCCGTTTCTACTAAAAAATAATTTTAAAAAAACTAGCGGGGCAAGGTGGCGGGCGCCTGTAGTCCCAGCTACTCGGGAGGCTGAGGCAGGAGAATGGCGTAAACCTGGGAGGCGGAGCTTGCAGTGAGCTGAGATCCGGCCACTGTACTCCAGCCTGGGCGACAGAGCGAGACTCCGTCTCAAAAAAAAAAAAAAAAAAAAAAAAAAACAAAGATTGCTGTCTAACACCACCTGCATTCTTCCCTAGGTGAAGACAAGAACCCTCATGGGCTAAGCCCTAATTTGGGGGCTTACTGGCCATGGATCATCCAGCGGTCATGAAGGGACAAAGACAGCAAAGAGGCCAGGTGCAGTGGCTCACGCCTGTAATCCTAGCACTTTGGGAGGCCGAGGCAGGCAGATCACGAGGTCAGGAGATGGAGATCATCCTGGCTAACATGGTGAAACCCCGTCTCTACCAAAAATACAAAAAATTAGCCAGGTGTGGTGGCAGGCACCTGTAGTCCCAGTTACTCAGGAGGCTGAGGCAGGAGAATGGTGTGAACCCGGGAGGCGGAGCTTGCAGTGAGCCGAGATAGCGCCACTGCACTTTAGCCTGGGCGACAGAGCGAGACTCTGTCTCAAAACAAAAACAAAAACAAAAACAAAAAACAAAAAGACAGCAAGGGGGTGAGCAAGAGGCAGGGAGACAGGAGATGGAGGCAACCGGCGGAGGCAAGATGAGGAGACGACGAGATGTGCGCAGTGGGCGATCAAAGCTACCACAAGAACCAGAGGATTTTCTCAGAACCATCCTCTTTCCTGGCCCACGGTGGAGCCGAGCAGTGGGCAAGCGGCCATAGCACCGCCACCTCCTGTGAAATCCGTGCCCTGGTCAGGTGCCAAGTCTAAGGGCCTGTTCCCTTACGGCAGCCAAGCAGTGGATTTGGATACCCCATTGCTTGGCCACCCTGGACAGAACCACATCCTTCTCACCCCTTCTCTTGGCTGATTCTCCTCTAACCCCAATTTATTTTTGTCAGCAATTTTACTTTATTTCTGAGACGGCCTCACTGTTACCGCCCAGGCTGGAGGCACGTTCTCAACTCACCGCAGCCTCAACCTCTTAGGCCTAAGTGACCATCCCCTCAACCTTCTGCAGGTGTGCACACCACGCCCGGCTAAATTTTTTTTTTTCCAGACGGAGTCTCGCCCTGTTGCCCAGGCTGGAGTGCAGTGGTGCGATCTTGGCTCACTGAAAGCTCCGCCTTCTGAGTTCAAGCGATTCTCCTGCCTCAGCCTCCCGAGTAGCTGGGATTACAGGCGCGCACCACCACGCCCGGCTAATTTTTGTATTTTTAGAGACAGGGTTTCACTGCATTGGCCAGGATGGTCTCGATCTCCTGACCTTGTGATCCGCCCACCTTGGCCTCCCAGTGTTGGGATTAGAGGCGTGAGCCACTGCACCCAGTCCTTTACTTCTTTTTTGTATCTTTAGTAGAGATGAGGTTTCACTATTTTGCCCAAACTGGTCTCAAACTCCTGTGCTCAAGCAATCTACCCACCTCAGCCTCCCACAGTGCTGGGATTACAGGTGTGAGCCACCGTGCCCAACCCATTGTATTTTCTGTCCTAAAATGTGTGCTTCCTTCATGGTTTTGGCTCTTACTCCCCAAGAACTGTATTAGAGCAACTGTTTAAGGCAGGACACTTGGCTGTGAGAGGCCCTGCTGTGTTGACCCCGGGATGCCAGAGTCACGTTCTGTGGCCCCAGCTTGGCCTTTGGCATATACTGTTAGCTGCCTTCCACCTGCTCTGGGGTTTTTGGCATTTCATGTGTGGACCCTCACTGGTCAATACTTGGGAACCCCAGGGTTTTGGCATTTCATGTTACTGGTCACCCTCCGGATGGCCCAGGGTTTTGGCACTGACATTTCTTCTAGGATTGCAGGTTGGAGGCCCAATCTAGCGGAATCTTGGTCTTGCCTTTTCTTGCTTACTGCCCTAAAACCTAAAATTATAGCTTTTGGTAACAGCCTTTTCTTTTTTTGAGCTGGAGTCTCGCTTTGTCGTCGCCAGGCTGGAGTGCAATGGCGCAATCTCGGCTCATTGCAATCTCTGCCTCCCGGATTCAAGCGATTCTCCTGCCTCAGCCTCCTGAGTAGCTGGGATTACAGGCACGCACCACCACACCCGGCTAATTTTTGTATTTTTAGTAGAGACAGCGTTTCACTGTGTTGGCCAGGAAGGTCTCGATCTCCTGACCTCGTGATCCGCCTGCCTCAGCCTCCCACAGTGCTGGGATTACAGGCGTGAGCCACCATGCCCGGGCCAGCTTTACCCTTCTTATAGTCACTTTACGCTTTCCCTTCTACACTTTGCTTAGTAGAAGCTTGTCGTCAGGTGCTGTGGCTCACACCTGTGATCCCAACACTTTAGGAGGCCAAGGCAGGTAGACTGCTTGAGCTCAGGAGTTCAAGACCAACCTGAACAACACAGCAAGACCCCGTCTCTACAAAAAAATAGAAAAACTGGCTGGGTGTGGTGGCCCGCTCCTGTAGTCCCAGCTACTCAGGAGGCTGACGTGGGAGGATTGCTTGAGCCCAGGGTGGGGTTACAGTGAGCCGAGCCGTGATTATACCACTACACTCCAACCTGGGCAACAGAACAAGACCTAGTCTCAAAAAAAAAAAAGAAAACATGGCCGGGCGCGGTGGCTCACACCTGTAATCCCAGCACTTTGGGAGGCTGAGGCGGGCGGATCACAAGGTCAGGAGTTCGAGACTAGCCTGGCCAATGTGGTGAAATCCCGTCTCTACCAAAAATACAAAAAAAATTAGCCGGGCATGGTGGCGGGCACCTATAGTCCCAGCTACTCAGGAGGCTGAGGTGGGAGAATCGCTTGAACTCGGGAGGCAGAGGTTGCAGTGAGTGGAGATCCCGCCACTGCACTCCAGCCTGGGCAACAGGGCGAGGCTCTGTCTCAACAACAACAAAAAAAAACAGAAAGAAAAAAAAAATTACTTCTTTTGTTGTATTCCGTTAGTGGACAAATGCTTCTCATCTACTTTCGTGCCACCCAAATTCACCTCTCTGCGGAGAGTGGGATCTGGAAGGGACGAAGCCACCTGCTTCCCTCCTGCCGCCTCGGCTGGCATCACAGATGTGTCTTGGGCTATTGGGGCGAATCCAAACTTGGCTTTATTTATTTACTTATTTATTTTGAGACGGAGTCTCGCTCTGTCGCCCAGGCTGGAGTGCAGTGGCCGGATCTCGGCTCACTGCAAGCTCCGCCTCCCGGGTTCACGCCATTCTCCTACCTCAGCCTCCCGAGTAGCTGGGACTACAGGCGCCCGCCATCTCGCCCGGCTAATTTTTTTTTTGCATTTTTTAGTAGAGACGGGGTTTCACCGTGTTAGCCAGGATGGTCTCGATCTCCTGACCTTGTGATCCGCCCGTCTCGGCCTCCCAAAGTGCTGGGATTACAGACATGAGCCACCACACCCGGCCAAAATTCAATTTCTACTGCAACACCATTTGGGCCTGATGCAAGTTGGGAGACCATAAAATCTGGCCTTAAACAGTTCTTCATGTCATAATAATTTTACAATTATTCCGTAAAAAGGAAAGCAAACGGAGAGAAGTCTCTTGGGCACAGGCATGTGTGGCCCTTTACTGGTTCTCTTACTTCCAGGCACAGGAAGCTAAGGGGCCCCTCATAGCTGCCCCCCCTGGAAGGACACCCTCCCTGGAATCTCCTCAGTTCGGGTCCCACCAACTCTCTAATACAGAACTCCATCAAAAAAGTCATCAGGCACGGTCAGGCGCGGTGGCTCACGCCTGTAATCCCAGCACTTTGGGAGGCCGAGGTGGGCAGATCACGAGGTCAGGAGATCAAGACCATCCTGGCTAACACGGTGAAACACCATCTCTACTAAAAATACAAAAAACTAGCTGGGCGTGGTAGCGGGCACCTGTAGTTCCAGCTACTCGGGAGACTGAGGCAGGAGAAT
The DNA here is from genome assembly GCF_024542745.1 of Macaca thibetana thibetana. Lineage (NCBI taxonomy): Eukaryota > Metazoa > Chordata > Mammalia > Primates > Cercopithecidae > Macaca > Macaca thibetana. Next base: position 585,890 of record NC_065578.1, read on the forward strand.
GGCGTGAACCTGGAAGGCGGAGCTTGCAGTGAGCCGAGATAGCGCCACTGCACTCCAGCCTGGGTGACAGAGCGAGACTCTGTCTCAAAAAAAAAAAGTCATCAGGCACAACTCCCCATTATCCCACTAGCCCCGGCCTATATGCTCCACTGCCCTAGTAAGCCCAAGCCGTACCATTAGGAGTGGGGCCCCCTAGTCCACGGCAAGAGGCAGCTGACAACATTGGGGGGCACTCAGAGTGCATGTGCCACCCCGATGGGGTGACCCTCCAAGTGTCCTGCTCCCAGCTGCCTCTCACGCCCACACACAGATGTCATGGGTTACAAACCAGTCCCCCTCAGGAACGAGAGCACTTTGGACTCATTCTGTGTGTTTCCAAAACTTCCCTCCTATGGCCCTGCAGGAAGGAGCCTGTCATCCTGATGGGCAGGGGGCTCAGGACCCCCACAAGCTTTCAGCAGAAGGGCAGGCACACAGGATTGGATGCAAAATCCAAAACTTTAGTAGAGCAGGGAGCAAGGAGCCTGAGAGTGGGCACGCCGGCTGTGCACACGCCGGACACTTTCACAAGCACGCAGAACGACCACCTACCACGTCCACAACGCTCCAGATGTCCTGAGTGGAGAGAGCTGTGTTTATTCACCATGTCATACGCGCATATAGGGAACCTCTATTTAGGAGCTGGTGGCCTGCACTCAGCACTGCACAGATAAAAATATACGACTTTCAACACAGATCCAAATACCCTCACAGTTTAAAAGTCAGGATTCCCTACACAAGGTTTAAGCTGACAGGATTCAAGTTCTGAGTTTTCATATATAGCTTTAACTTGTATTAAACACATGTTTATTTACAACGTGTAGAGAGAATAAGGGGCAATTAAGGCCATTTTCTCTTGTGAAACACTGCAAAATATGTACATAAGTACAACCTAATATAGGCAAAGATTCTAAAAATCATCTTTCTTGGCTTCACGTAATTGAGTATCAGTCAGGGAGTGGAGAGCGGCTGCCGATAGCACCAGGCCACGCCAGGCCACACCAACAGGGGCGTGTGCGTTCACTTTTTCATCGAGTTGGCCTCAGAGCTGCCGCCGAGCCGGGCCCTACACGGGCCCAGGTGTGTGCCGCACCCCAGACCGGTCTGAAGCACGTCACCGGTCCCTCAGTTCCATTTCCAAATCCACCAAGGTCCACTCAACATACATTTCCAAAAAGAATCCTGCTCTAGGGTCACCTGCGCTGAGGGAGCACACCCGGGGGTCAAAGGGCAGCCACCGGGGGTCAAAGGGCAGCCATCAGGAACCCCCCAGGGAAGGGCCTGCGGCCGCCAGTCACTGCAACCCCACCTCACCTCCGATGCCTGCTGTGCCCAGGGTGGTCCCGCTCATAGCGACGGCCTGTGCGTTCGTATGACCTCGAGCGCTCCCGTCGCTGATCTCTGTAGTAATGACTTTTCTTCTTGTATTTTCCTGGATTATCCACCCGCTCCCGTGACCTGCTTCGGGAACGGGATGAACTCCGGCTCCGAGACTTGTGTGGCTTCTGGGGGTACTTGCAGTCCTTGGATTTCCGGGAGCCCCGAATCTCAGAGCCTTTGTAGGGAGCACTGCGGGGGGCCTGTCTCGGTGGGGAGTCACTCCGGCTCCGGGAGCGGCTCTGCGACTTGGACCCGCCAGACGTGGAGCCGCTGTCACTTTTCCTGGGAGGAAGAACACGTGTTCTGCAACCGACTGTCTGGCCAGCCAGGCCCAACACGGCCACAGGAGCTCAGACACACAAGCTCCAGGTTTAGAGAAATAAGAAACCACCTCAGGTGAGAATGATTACCCGGAGGGACAGTCCCACCCGGTATCGGCCTCCCGGGTGCCCCCCGAGGCACACACCTCCTCTTAGGAGACGCCGATCGGGATGGGGACCTTGAGTAGCTCTGCTCACGGCTCCGGCTCCGACTTCGACTCTCTCGCCCCTTCGGCAAGCTGTGAACAGGACAGGAGCCAATTACAGACCAGAAGTCTCTCGAGCCAACCCCGACAGCCACCCGGGCCGCTCAGGGGTCTTACCCGTTCACGGGGCTGTCTGCCTTGGCTTTCTTGGTGCCCTCCACCCTCCTCTTGGTGTTCTTCACAGAGAGTGGGGAAGGCTTGCTCCCCTTACCTTCTTTGGGGGATTCCACTAGAATCAGAACAAGAGGTTAAAAGCCAACCACAAAAAAGTCTCCCAATAAGAAACAAGTTAGTAGAGCAAGATAAGGCCCCTCTCCAGGTCGAACAGCGATGCAGGCTGTATCTGCCTGCTCCCAGCCTGGGACCCGGAACTTACACAGGCATCACAGAAATGCAGATGGGGCCGGGCACGGGGGCTCACGCCTGTAAGCCCAGCACTTTGGGAGGCCGAGGCGGGGAGATCATGAAGTCAATAGATCAAGACCAGCCTGGCCAACATGGTGAAACCCTGTCTCTAGTAAAAATACAAAAATTAGCCGGGCTTGGTGGCGGCGCTTGTGGTCCCAGCTACTCCAGAGGCTGAGACAGGAGAATCGCTTGAACCCGGGAGGTGGAGGTTACAGTGAGCCGAGATCGCGCCACAGTACTCACCTGGCAACAGAGCAAGACTCCATCTCAAGAAACACAAAACAAAAAAAACCCAAAACATATATATGTGTGTGTGTATATACACACACACACACACACACACACACACACAAATTACCTGAGCGTGGTGGTGGGCGCCTGTAATCCCAGCTACTTGGGAGGGTGAGGCACAAGAATCACTAGAACCTGGGAGGCAGAGGTTGTAGTGATCCCAGATAGTGCCACTGCACTCCAAGCTGAGCAACAGAGTAACACCCCGTCTCAAAAAAAAAAAGCAAGCTGGGCATAGTGGCTCACGTCTGTAATCCCAGTACTTTGGGAGGCCGAGGCGGGCAGATCACCTGAGATCAGGAGTTCAAGACCAGTCTGACCAACATGGAGAAACCCCATCTCTACTAAAAATACAAAATTAGCTGGGTATGGTGGCAGGTGCCTGTAATCCCAGCTACTTGGGAGGCTGAGGCATGCAAATCGCTTGAACCTGGGAGGCAGAGGTTGCAGTGAGCTGAGACAACGCCAATGCACTCAGTATGGGCAACAAGAGAGAAACTCTGTCTCAAAAAAAAAAAAAAAAAAAAAAAAAAGAAATGCAAGCTGGGCACAGTGGCTCAGGCCTGTAATCCCAGCACTGTGGGAGGCCAAGGCGGGCGGATCACAAGGCCAGGAGATCAAGACCATCCTGGTTAACATGGTGAAACCCCATCTCTACTAAAAATACAAAAAATTAGCCGGGCGTGGTGGCAGGTGCCTGTAGTCCCAGCTACTTGGGAGGCTAAGGCAGGAGAATGGCGTGAACCTGGGAGGCGGAGCTTGCAGTGAGCCGAGATCGCGCCACTGCACTCCAGCCTGGGCAACAGAGCGAGACCCCACCTCAAAAAAAAAAACAAAAAACAAAAAAGAATTAACCAAGCATGGTGGCGTGTGCCTGTAGTCCTAGCTATACAGAAAGCTGAGGCAGGAGGATCACTTGAATCCAGGAGTTGGAAGCTGCAGTAAGCTATGATCATACCACTGCACTCCAGCCTGGGTGACAGAGACCCTGCCTCAAAAAAAAAAGAAAAAAAAGTCTGGAGGGAGCACATACCCCAGAATGAAGGTTTGGGAGGGTCACCGGCCTTCACCTTTGTGGGGAGTGGATTCCTGCACCCTAACAGACTCACCCAGCTTGGGGGCAGGTGAGAACCCCGAGGTACCATCCAGCACCTGTGCACCCCCAGGCAGCAGGCCCCGGGCTTGGGCCTTTGCCTCTTCGATAGCGTGTTTTCGCTTTTCCACTTCACCCTCCAGGTGTGTGAGATCAACCTGCAAAAGTCAGAAGGCGTCCGTTCAGAATCAAGTGTTTCTGGCCAAACACAAATGCATACGTGACATGAAAAAATTCTGAACAACCTTTTTCCGAGCATAAAGCTGCAAGATCTTCAAGCAGATTTCCTGAATTTCTTCTTCAGTTGCTCCAAACAAAAGAAACCAATGGGGACGATTGGGCAAAGGGATCTGTAAAAACAAACACCATCATTGTTACACTTTCCTCAACTTCAAGGCCAGCAAGACTCAGGACAATTAAAAAAAACAGCCTGTTGGTTACCAAAATGCTTTGGCCCAGATTAGCATAATTTGAAGAATAATACAGTAAACTTTACTGGAGACTGGTGAAAAAAAAAATGACTAGAATCTCTCCAAAGTAGCAACACACTGACCTCCAGTGTCCGGGCAGCAAGATAAATGCAGGCACAGGCGATGCTCTCAGGCTGGAACCGTACGAAGACGTCGGTACGAAGGCTGTCGTTCATGTAATTCCTGGAAGCCAAACACAGGAAGAGCTGCGGCGCCCCACCCCGGGAACCCAGGTCTTCCGCCTGCATTATCTAGAGAAAGTCTAGATAAATTTACTACTCCTCTAAGGAGTCTATTGCTAGGACTCAGAGCTAGACAGTCCTGTGAATCTCAAGAGTTAATGGAGAAATATTCTAGCTGCTTTTTCTAAATACAGGACAGGAAGGCACAGAAATTATTAGAAAAAAAAAGCTGGCTGAATGTCAGACAATACGTGTTGCTATGAAAGAGAACCAACTTTAACTTTACTTTTCCCCTCAACCTTGGCCTGCTCTCATGCAAAGCACGATGCCTCAGAAAGAAAATGTCTACTGGAGTCACTAAAACGCTTTTGATTAAAGAAATCTAAATGCTCAAAATCCATAGTGCAGAGAAACATGCAAACTCAAATGAACTGGCTGAGCACAAAGCCGGTGCGGCTGCTGGGAGACAAGCCATCCTCTTGCGTTCCTCTTCCTCTTCCTCCAGGGCGCTGGCGCCAGGCCCCTTCTCTGCTGACCGAGCTGCAGCTTCCTTGAAGGAGTCCACTTGGAAGAGGGAAAAGCCCCTTGGGTGCAAGTTGGACGCGTGGGAGCGTCGTGCGGAGGGAGGCTCCGCACCCAAGGGCAGGCCTCTTCTCGGGCTCACCAGAGCCGCTGCCAACTGTCCCATTTCAACAAGGAGTCTTAAAATGAACATTCATAGAATCAGAAGCAACACAATACTGAGAAGCAACATGATATTGAACATTTCATCACAGTACATTCTTTAAATTTCATGTTTAGAAGCTATAAAAATACAAAAATTTACATTTTTAAAAAGTTAAACATTTAAAAACTGGCTACCTTTTTCGCATTTTCCTTCAGATATCTAAGATTTAATAGACTAAAACCAGACCTTATACTAGCTTTATGAATATTGCAAAAACAAAAAGGGTAATTCCGTGAGGAGAGGTGAACTGGTTTTCTATTTACTGCTCCTCACACACCCCAGTAGCGGTGAGCCCTGGAGCGGGGCTGCACCAGCAGACAGACGGGTCGTGTGGGAATCCAACCCATGGCCCTCCCCCAGCATCTGTCCTAAACAAACCTTGGAGAAGATAACATACAAACCCATCAGAGATTTCTAAATGGTAAGTCTCTGGAGGCAGCTCCAGGCATCACGGGGGAATCTGTGTGGCGTCCGTGTGGCCGCACCCCCTGACGTAAGCGTGCCAGTGCACAGCTCTAACACAGATACACTCAACAATCAGTAACCTTTCGATTTCTAATCAACAACTTTCAGTATTCAAGTACTGATAGTATTAATCCATGAACTTTAAATTCTTAAAAACAAATGAAATCTTGAGAACATAGAAACTTATTGCTGTATTTGAAACGATACAATATTTTTTAAAGTATCCATGAAATAATTTAAAGATGCACACCTTTGACCAGAGCGTGTCACCCAAAGTTGCTGAAAAGAGCAACCTCAGGGCTTCTAGAAATCATGACATAACCCCACACTGACATCAGCCAATTTGTCTTTTCAATTCTCACAGCTTTCCATACCATTTTTTTTTTAAGAGAAAGGTACTGCATCTTTATCATACAGGTACAGCAGTTTTAAAGGGACAAAATTCAAGTCAAGACAGTTATCAACTCTAATCAATACAATTACCAAAGCACGACAGAGGATTAACAAGAAGCACAATCGTCAGAGAACCACAGCAGGAGTCGGCCATGGCTATGCTATGTGCGTACCACCAGTCTAGAGCCAGCCTTCGGTGGAGAGCCTGCACTGGATTGGCTGAAGACGCCGCTGTCCCTGCACCAAAGCGCTTGGACAGCAGAGGAGAAGTCTTAGTCACTTACCCTCAGAGGCTACCCTTTGATTGAAAGAGTACAGAAAAGAAAAGTCAAAATAGGTTCTCTATTAAACATGTCATAGCACCAGACAATTCAGTCAGCAAAAATATGACCCTTACAGACTTAACTCCATGGGAAAAAATTCACCAAAATACCCCCAATACTAAACTGCCACTTTAGGGTTCCTTTCTAGCACATGCGTTGCTAAAATCAGCCCCAGAACCTTCTCTGCCCTTCTCCCATGGGATGCAATGTCAGCGGAGAAACAGACAAAGTCTCCACTAGTCTGTCCCTCCACCTTTCCCAGGAAAAGGTCCTCCTGCGCCAAGTCAACAGCTCCCAGAGGAAGCCCACTGACTGCTCTCTTCGGGGGGGGGGGGGACACAGGAAGTCCAGGCTTGCAGGGAGGGACGGGCCACCTACCGTGACTGCCAGTGCCCATTCTGGGAGTCTGATTGGAATTTATACAGCAGGAGCACTGGGCACTTGGACAACTCCAGCCCACAACCAAGTCACTGGGCTGCCTACCCACTGCCCAAGTGCCTCAAGTCAATACATTCCTGCACTGCCCTTGCTGGTCTCATAAAACAAGGAAGCTCAACTCACCATGAGGTCTGGACCAGGTGTTGGTTACGCTCACACTCTAACACCTGAAGGTACATAACGATTATCTGGAAGATACGGGTCAGGCAGTTATTAACAAGAACCTTAAGAGCCCAGAATTCAGATCTTGTGGGTGTCCATGCAGCAAATAAGAGCCTCATGCTAGATCCCAGGAGTGGCTCCTGGCCACACGTCTGGCAGATGGCTCGGCTGGAGGGAGCTTTGCGGATGCACCTGCTGTCTGCCTTGGCAGCCAGGCAGGATGCATGCCTGTGAGCCCAGCCGCACAACCCACGGCACAGGCCTCATTCTTCATGGGGCTGGTTTCATTCTCATCTCCAAGACCTTTCCACCAGTGAGGTTGGCCTGTTCTACACGTCTCTGTACCCCAATTACCAACTCACCAAAATACAATATGAACATACTTTCAGCAAACAGAGAAGAACACTTCAGGCTGGGCATGCTGGCTCATGCCTGTAATCCCAGCACTTTGGGAGGCTGAGGTGGGCAGATCACCTGAGGTCGGGAGTTCGAGACCAGCCTGACCAATATGGAGAAACCCAGTCTCTACTAAAAATACAAAATTAGCTGGGCGTGGTGGTGCATGCCTGTAATCCCAGGTACTCGGGAGGCAGAGGGCTACACAGCAAGACTCCGACTCCAAAAAAAAAAAAAAAAAGAAAAGAAAAGCACTTCAATCTGTGGTTCTGTGGTGGGCAATTTATGTATAATTTGAACAAATGGCAGAAAGTGGAACAAGCAAATGAGGAAACCCACCAGTAATAAAGGAGTTGGAAACAATTTTTCTGAGTAAAACAAGTGCTCTGTTTCCATGTAACACAGAAGGCACCCACAATGCTGGGACTGACGGACAGTGTCGCGGTCATGGTCCTCAGTCAGTACATGCCGCAAAACTTGCCAGTCATTTCAGACTAAAGGGGCCAAAATTCCACTAATTCCTCCATAAGAGGAAGTAAGGCCACCACCAAAGCAACTTTAGAAAATTAACTGTTGAGGCTGGGTGCAGTGGTTCACGCCTGTAATCCCAGCACTTCGGGAGGCTGAGCTGGGTACATCACCTGAAATCAGGAGTTTGAGACCAGCCTGGCCAACATGGTGAAACCCCATCTCTACTAAAGATATAAAAATTAGCCAGGTGTGGTGGCGCATGCCTGTAATCCCAGCTACGCGGGAGGCTGAGGCACGAGAATCACTTGAACCTGGGAGGCACAGGTTGCAGTGAGCCGAGATCACCCCACTGCACTGCAGCCTGCATGACAGAGTAAGATTCTGTCTCAAAAAAAAAAAAAAAAAAAAAAGGCTGGGCACGGTGGCTCATGCCTGTAATCCCGGCACTTTGGGAGGTCAAGGTTGGAGGATCACAAGGGCAAGAGATCAAGACCATTCTGGCCAACGTGGTGAAACCCTGTCTCTACTAAAAATACAAAAACCAGCTGGGCATGGTGGCAGTGCCTGTAGGGCCAGCTACTCGGGAGGCTGAGGCAGGAGAATCGCTTGAACCCAGGAGATGGAGGTTGTGCCTCCATTGCCACTGCCACCATGCCACTGCACTCTAGTCTGGCAACAAAGCAAGACTCCACCTCAAAAAAAAAAGAAAAAAGAAAAAAAAACTTAACTGTTGAGAAAGAAAAATGTAAACTAAAATTCAATTTTTATAAACTCACCACTATTTTTGAAAGCCCAAACTTAATGCCACTTCCAAAACTCTTAAAAATATATTACTAAAATAAACAGCTGACCCTAGAAGACGAATGCGTCAGGAGCTACTTTTGAGATGATAGATGGAAACCGGGAAGCCAAGTCAGGGAGGCACTCAGCCCTCTTCAGAGCCTTCAACTGCACTGAGGTGGAGAGAGGCGGCCAGGCTGCAGCAGCGGCCTAGGCGGGCTTGCAGGGCGGGAGCCGCACACCCACCTTATGAGGATGCTTCACATGGACGCAGAAACCCAACTCTTTGAGAACTCGTCTTTCCGCCTTTATTATTTGGTTCTTTAAATTAACATAATCTTGATCCAATAGTAGAGGCACGGGCTTCCTGCCAAAGAGAGAGCAGAGGGTATCCATCACAGTCGAGCAGAGCAAGCCTTCTGAGATCCCGTCATTACCTCCCACTGAGCACCTCACTTAAAAACGCAAACCCCACAACACAACATCGCTGCAAAGTCCATGTCCTCTGATGAACAAAACCGCACACCGTTTCTCACAGCCCAGTGCCAACCTACTCATCCCTTCCCAACGATCCTCCCCACTTTTCCTTACAGATCAACAGCTTCTGGTGCACAAGCATAGATCGAACATAGCAACAGTTTTAGGATCTCATGGCACAAATGCTAACAGCACTTTATGTGACTCAAGATATGAGGATATGGGGCCGGGCGCGGTGGCTCAAGCCTGTAATCGCAGCACTTTGGGAGGCCGAGGCGGGCGGATCACGAGGTCAGGAGATCAAGACCATCCTGGCTAACACGGTGAAACCCCGTCTCTACTAAAAAATGCAAAAAACTAGCCGGGCGAGGTGGCGGGCACCTGTAGTCCCAGCTATTTGGGAGGCTGAGGCAGGAGAATGGCGTAAACCCAGGAGGCAGAGCTTGCAGTGAGCTGAGATCTGGCCACTGCACTCCAGCCTGGGCGACACAGCGAGACTCCATCTCAAAAAAAAAAAAAAAAATGAGGATACATATTCACAGTTCCACAACCATAGAACCAATGAAAGCACAATATTTAAATACAGATGGGCCAGATGCGGTAGCTTACGCCTGTAACACCAGCACTTTGGGAGGCCAAGGCAGGCAGATTGCCTGAGCTCAGGAGTACGACACCAGTCTGACCAACATGGTGAAACCCCATCTCCACTAAAAAAATATAAAAATCAGCCTGGCGTGGTGGTGGGTGCATATAATCCCAGCTACTCAGGAGGCTGAGGCAGGAGATTCACTTGAACCCAGGAGGCAGAGGTTTCAGTGAGCCAAGACTGCATCACTGCACTCCAGCCAGGGTGACATAGTGAGACACAGTGAGACTCTGTCTCAAAAAAAAAAAAAAAAAAAAAAAAAAAAAAAAAAAAAAAAAAAAAAAAAAAAAAAAGGGCCGGTCGCGGTGGATCACACCTGTAATCCCGGCACCCTGGGAGGCCGATAAGGCCATGTTTCTTCTTTTTTTGAAAGAGACTCTCGCTCTTGTCCCCCAGGCTGGAGTGCAGTGGTGCAATCTCGGCTCACTATAATCTCCACCTCCCGGGTTCAAGCAATTCTCCTGCCTCAGCCTGTCGAGTAGTTAGGACTACAGGCACCTGCCACCACGCCTGGCTAATTTTGTATTTTCAGTAGAGATGGGGTTTCTCCATGTTGGTCAGGCTGGTCTCGAACTCCCGACCTCAGATGATCCACCCACCTCGGCCTCCCAAAGTGCTGGGATCACAGGCGTGAGCCACCATGCCCAGCAAGGCCAGGGTTTTATTTTGTTTTGAGATGCAGTTTCACTTTTGTTGCCCAGGCTGGAGTGCAATGGCACAATCTCAGCTCATTGCAACCTCTACCTTCCGGGTTCCAACGATTCTCCTGCCTCACCCTCCCGAGTAGCTGGGATTATAGGTACCCACAACCACACCCAGCTAGTTTTGTTTTTTTTTGAGACGCAGTCTTGCTCTGTCACCCAAGCTGGAGTGCAGTGGCACCATCTCGGATCGCTGCAAGCTCCGCCTCCCGGGTTCACGTCATTCTCCTGCCTCAGCCTCCCGAGTAGCTGGGACCACAGGCACCCGCCACCTCACCCGGCTTTTTTGTATTTTTAGTAGAGACAGGGTTTCACCGTGTTAGCCAGGATGGTCTCGATCTCCTGATCTCGTGATCCATCCGCCTCGGCCTCCCAAAGTGCTGGGATTACAGGTGTGAGCCATCATGCCCGGTCAATTTGTGTTTTTAACAGGGACGGGGTTTCACCATGTTGATTAGGATGGTCTCGAACTCCTGACCTCAGGTGATCCACCTGCCTAGGCCTCCCAAGGTGCTGGGATTATAGGCAGGAATCACCACACGCGCCTGGCCAGAGGCTGTGTTTTACTTTTATTTTATTTATTTATTTTTTGAGACGGAGTCTCGCTCTGTCTCTCAGGCTGGAGTGCAGGGACAGGACCTCAGCTCACTGCAAGCTCCGCTTCCCGGGTTCACGCCATTCTCCTGCCTCAGCCTCCCGAGTAGCTGGGACTACAGGCGCCCGCCGCCACACCCGGCTAATTTTTTTGTATTTTTAGTAGAGACAAGGTTTCACCGTGTTAGCCAAGATGGTCTCCATCTGCTGACCTTTTGATCCGCCCACCTCGGCCTCCCAAAGTGCTGGGAATACAGACGTGAGCCACCACACCCGGCCGAGGCTGTGTTTTCTAAAGGACTTCCATTAACTTCAGGTGCATAAACCCTGGGTCAGAGACAACGGTTCTCTGCTGGAGAAATTTTGCTATTCCAGGGCCGTGAAGCAACATCAAGATACTTTTGGGTTTTTTGTAAACAGGATCTCACTCTGCCATCCAGGCTGGAGTGCAGTAGTGACATCACAGATAACTGTAGTCTCAATCTCCTGGCCTCAAGCAAACCTCCTTCTTCAGTATCCCAAGTGCTGGGATTACAGGTGTGAGCCACCACACCTGGTATGAGAGAATTTCTGGTTGTCACAACTAAGGTGGGGTACTTCTGTCATCCAGTGAGTAGAGGCCAGGGATGCTGCTGAATCCTGCAACACATAGGAGAATCCCCTACAACTAAAGATTACCCAGCCAGATGCGGTGGCTGAAACCTGTAATCCCAGCGCTTTGGGAGGCTAAGCCCAGCAAATCCTTGGGGCCCAGGAATTTGAGACCAGCCTGGGGAACACAGCGTGACCACATCTCTACCAAATAAACAATAAAAATTAGCTGGCATGGTGTCGTGCTCCTGTAGTCCCAGCTACTCAGGAGGCTGAGGCAGGAGAAACTCTTGAGCTTACGAGATTGAGGCTGCAGTGAACCATGATCATGCCACCACACTCTGCCCTGGACAACAGGAAACCATCTCAGGGGGAAAAAAAAGATTATCCAGCCTGAATGTCAATAGTGCTGAGATTAAGACTCCCTGCTGTAGAGCGTTCGGAAACCTGTAGGAAAGAAACAGCAACAGGGCTGTGCACTAGCGCCGGCATGAACCGCCACAGTGTACTATCCTCACTGGAGGCCCTGCCCTCACTGAACAGTATCTGCCAATGCCTCTGAGCAGGCCCTGTTCGTGGAACTTGAGAATGCGCTCATGAACATCCCACATGTTTAGAACCTCAGGCCTGTACTGTTATACAAGTGTCACTGCAGCTTCACCAGAAAAAAAGGAAACAGACACCTATGATAGACTAAACAACTCTGACCGACTCACTTTTTCTCTCTCAGCTGTCGAAGGCGGTGAAACACATTGATGACGTCCCGTATGCGTCTTGGAGCCTCTTCTATCTTGGAAGCCAGGTGGACACAGGCCATTGACACATGCTGAAGCGAAAGCATTGCAACACGCCCATGTTTGTCCCCAGCCACGGCGTCCTGACGGCCGCCAAAGGCTTGAAGGCTATTCAGACCAAAAGGGAGGTGCACCCAGGGAAAAAAGAAACCAAGAAACAGAACCCTCCGGCACAGAGCTCAGACTGGGGGGCAGGTACTCGCTCCCCTGAGTACCCGGGCAAAATAACAAACTGTTTTCCCCGTAACATATTTCGCTAGGAATGAAGTGCAAGAGGAAACCTTACCTCCATGGAGTGCTTCACGAAGGACTTGGTATAAAAGAACCGCTGGAACAACACCTGTCCGGTAGCCATGGCCACCTAGAGTAAAAGAAAGTTTCTGTATTTTCAAACGCACCATTCAAAGCCTTCGCGGCCAAAAGTCATCGAGTAACGTGGGGACTCCCCACGCAAAACCAAACACTGAAACGCTTCCCACGTCCACAAAGGCTCTTCGCGTCCCGCCGTCGCGGGATCCAGCGCGCTGGCGGGCGGGGAGGCCCTGGGTCAGGGGCACGGGCTGGCTAGGGACTGGAGTCGCGGCAGGGGCTGCGGTCGGGGCAGGGGCTGGGCTCGGGGTCTGGGCTGGGGCGGCGCGGGCCCGACTCGCCGCCAACAAAGGGCGGCTGCCGCCCCAGCGGTTACCTGGGCCCGAGGCTCGCGGCCGCGCCCTCACCTGCGGCAGGCGGAGCAGGATGCCGGCCGCCTGGATGAGCTCGCAGCCCACCACGCGGAGGTCGGTCTCTGTGTCGGTGTCGAGGCCACTCGACATGGACGGCGTGAAACGGAGCTTGTCGTCAGGCAGGAGGCAGTTCTCCAAGGTGATGAGCACCCCGGAGTACAGCCTGTCCCCGATCAGCACCCCCTGCGACCCCGAGGGCGCGCCCCCAGAGCCCGGGGCGCCGGCCGCTGCTGCCGCGGGAGCGGCCGACCCTGCAGCCCCAGCCGCCGCCGCCGCCGCCGCCGCCATTTTGTGCCGCCGACTCCCCTTCGGCTTCTTCCCGCAGGGCGGCTCCTCGCGACGCTCCACGGCCACCACCGCCCCGCCTCGTCGCGTGTCATTGGTTCGGCCCGCGACCAGCGGGACGCCGCCTAGCGGCAATTGGCTACGCAACCTGCCCGTCAGCAACGCGCCAAACGCCGACGCCGGAACCTGGCGCGGGTGGGGCGGGCTCGTTACCCAGCAGGCTCTGCGGTGCCGGCCGACCCCGGAAGCGTGTCTGTTCCGAGCGGAGGCGCGGGTCGCGGGTGCGGTGCTGAGAGCGCTTGCCTGTGCGCCCCGAGCGGGGCTGGGACTCTTCCAAGATGCCCACGTTCGCACAGAGACCTTGGATCGCGGAAGCTCGCGTCTCAAAACGCCTGTGGGTCAAGGGTGTCCATCTCGGTCGGATCTGGGGCGGGACGACCCCCCACTGCTGTTCCCTGGGCGCGGGCAGGGTCAGAGGCTCCGCTTGGCCTCGCCCTGGATGAGACGCGCGGGCCCGGAGTCACCCGGCCGCCGTCGGCGTCGTGTCTTCAGTCCTTATTGACTCCAGGTTTTTGGGATGCGTATTAACGCCAGACTCCCGCAAAGTCTTGCCTTCAAAACTCAGCCGCTGGGGAGACACGGGTGGAGGGGGGACTGGAAACGTGGCCTCGACGCCTCTACAGAGCCCCTCCAGCATTGGGAGGCCTAAGTACCTCAAGGTTCAGGCCCCCGGAAGGGGTCGGGGGAGGGAGGTCCGGTGCTGTACGTGTGAAGGAGCTACCCCACAAATGCCAGGGAGACCGTGAGGGGGTTCTTGGGTTTGTAACGTCTTAACATCGCTGATCGACCACAGCTGTGCAGGAGGGGCAGTAGGTATCTGTTGCTACAGTTACCGGAACCTTTGCCAGGACTAGTGCAGAACCACGGGTGAGGATAGTGGGGAAGCCTGCGTGGGGCAAGGGAAGGGTGAAGCAGTGAGAAGAGGGAAGGGCAGCAGAGGCCTGAGTGGTTGCAGGTTCACACACTGAGCTGCCAGTGACTGCCTAGCTCAAACGGGCTCAAATCCAGAGGCCACCATTGCTCCTCACCGCTACCCCCAGGTCCAGCTGTCCACTAGTTCTGCCATGATTGATACTGCAGCTCAAACAGTGCCAACTAAGACCCACTCTCCTCCGCCTGCTATGGGCAACACGGTGTGGTTACAGCTTTACTCCTGTCCTCTTTCCCCAGGCTGGCAGCTCAGGGAGGGATGTCTTGTCTGTTACAACTGCAAGCTCTCCAGTAAAGAAGGAATTTCCTCTTCTACACAGCTGGTTTTTCATTGGTGCTGCTTGCCCATTCCCTGAGCTGTGACTGCCCAAGGAGTGGGAGGTTGGTGGTGCCTCCAGCCAATCAGGGGCAGACCCCGGGGCTGCCTGGGAACAGGACTATGGCACAAACCGAATGAGTGCTGGGAGCAACCCACAGGGCTCTGCGCATGCACGTCTTCCTTCACTGACATGAAATGCAGAAAAGGCAGCTTTGCCACAGCACAGCAGAATGCACAGAACGTGGCCGCCCAAGGCTCTGTCCTTGACCCCGTTGTCCAGAAGCCATTTACCAAGGGCTCACAGGCACTGAGTGCCCCGTGCACATAGCCAGACACTGCACTCATGCAGCGGAAAGGACAGTGAATGAGACTTGGTCCCTGGCCTCCAAAGTCATAGGGCGTAGCGGCTGTCATCAGGCAGTGACGAGGGCCAGGAGGGGGACCTCTTAAGGGGCCATGCAGTTATGGAAGCCAAAAAGAAAGGCGGCCTGCAGTGAGGATGGAGTGGTCGGCCTGAAGCCATCTCTAGCAAGTGGCCAGGACTCTGATTGATCTGTGCAGGTTGGAGGTAGGTGGTGAGTCTGAGAAAGGGGCCAGAAAGACTCCCCAGCAACTGCAAAGGGTGAAGGGCACATTGCCACAGGATGCAAGCCACCTGCCTTTGCAGGGGGGAAGATGGGCACTCAGCTCAGGCGCTCCTATGGCAGGGTCAGCAAAACAAGCAGGTTGCAGCAGGGGTCTGTGCACTGCTGTGTAAATGTGGGGGGCATCAGCAGGTAGACAGCGGCTGATAACAGGGTTTCAAGAGCCTTCCTGGGGCAGAAAGACCAGGGGAGAAGTGTGCATCACCCTTGGGGTTAAGGGATAGTTGTCTGTTGGATGTTGCTTCCTGGGGATGCCTGAAAAGCCAGTTCAGCCTGCGGGGACCAGGCCACCACCCACCTGATGTGAGCGTTTCCTCCAGTCCCTGCTGGGTGCTGAATCTGGCGGACAGGGAAGCTGAGGGTGCTGTTCTGAGTGGCGGCTGAACTGAGCCACAGGGCCCTGCTGGACGCGAGAACACTGGAGGCCAGGGGGAGACAGGGCTGAGGTCAGCCCTGAGCGGAATGGAGTAGGGACTCAGGGTGGGTCAGGGAACTGGAAAGTGGGCACTGTGCACGCAGCCCTTGAGGGGAGCCCAGGTAGGGACCCCCCACCATGTGCAGAAGGCAGCTGCCTGCTCAGCTGCATCCCACAGCCAGGTGTCGCCGCAGCCTCGGTTGGAAGCAGGACGTGCTCCTCCATGCGCTCGCTCGCTATCAGAAAATGACTCCAAACACTGAAGTGTTTGAGTTTCATTCACACAAAACACGGACGTCATCTGTGACACTCTGTCCCAGAGACAGGGCCTTCCCTCATGCCTGTTACTGGGATGTAGATAAACAAAAGAACAAATCAAACAAATTGCAAATGACTCTGTGTCTTTTCCTAATCAATACAGCAACAGTCCTCAGTGGTACTGCACCACTCTGGAAAAAATGCCTTCAGGTTCCTTCCCATCCCCCAAGGCAGCAGCAAATCCTTCGTGTCGCCTCCTATTGGCCAAGGCAGCCAAAGATTTAAAAGTCTTTGGTTCGTAGATGGCCAGATCCGCTAGGACTTTCCTGTTGAGCTCCACCTGGCACTGGGAAAAGAAAGAATCAGAACCTGCAGTCAGTGTGCGTGGGCGAGGCGCTGGCTCAGGCTGCACACTCGCCTCGGGGGAGGGAAGGCCCAGGAGAATCCTATCTGGGTGGCACAGCAGAGGACTTGCAGGCAGGATGCTGAAGGATAAATGTGGACAAGGGTGAGGGAGGCACCTGTGGAATCTGCAGGGTGGCTGGAGTCCAATCCCAACGTCAGCCCAGGGAACCAAACGCCTTGTTCAGGGTCCTTGGTGGCCACCCTGACTGAACTGACTGCTGGCTGCTGGCCTGGGGTAACACTTTAAGCCAACTTGGAAGTGCTCACAAGACCCGCAGAGGATTTCAGAAACTAGTGAAGTGCCCACAAGAGAGCTAAGAACTGCAGATGATTTCAGAAGCTAGTGAACAATGCCAGAGTTTAAGGAGCAGAAAAGAAGGGCGGCTGTCTCTGAGCATTAAATTCAGCTACCAAGGCTGGGTGCGGTGTCTCGCCTGTAATCCCAGCACCTTGGGAGGCCAAGGCAGGCAGGTCACCTGGGGTCAGAGGTTCGAGACTGGCCTGACCAACATGGAAAAACCTCATCTGTCCTAAAAAATACAAGAGAAAGGGCCGGGCGCGGTGGCTCAGCCTGTAATCCCAGCATTTTGGGAGGCCGAGACGGGTGGATCAAAAGGTCAGGAGATCGAGACCATCCTGGCTAACACGGTGAAACCCTGTCTCTACTAAAAAAATACAAAAAACGAGCCGGGCGAGGTGGCTCACGCCTGTAATCCCAGCACTTTGGGAGGCCGAGGCAGGCAGATCAAAAGGTCAGGAGGTCGAGACCATCCTGGCTAACACGGTGAAACCCCGTCTCTACTAAAAAAATACAAAAAACTAACCGGGCGTGGTGGCGGATGCCTGTAGTTCCAGCTACTCAGGAGGCTGAGGCAGGAGAATGGCGTGAACCCGGGAGGCGGAGCTTGCAGTGAGCTGAGATCCGGCCACTGTACTCCAGCCTGGGCGACAGAGCGAGACCCCGTCTCAAAAAAAAAAAAAAAGAAAAAAACCCACAAGGCCGGGCACGGTGGCTCACGTCTATAATGCCAGCACTTTGGGAGGCTGAGGCAGGCGGATCACCAGGTCAGGAGATTGAGACCATCCTGGCTAACACAGTGAAACCCTGTCTCTACCAAACTCCAGATGTCAGGTGATCTGCCTGCCTCGGCCTCTCAAAGTACTGGGATTGCAAGTGTGAGCCACCACACCCAACTTCATTGTTTAAACTTTTAAATTAAACTTTGAAGCTAAAGTCAAGTTTTTCTACACCCTTTTTCTTTTACTTTTTTTTTTTTTTGAGACAGTCTTGTTCTGTCACCCAGGCTGGAGTGCAGTGGTGTGATCTCGGCTCACTGCAGTCTCTGCCTCCCAAGTTCAAGTGATTCTCCTGCCTCAGCCTCCAGAGTAGCTGGGACTACAGAAGCCCACCACCATGCCCAGCTAATTTCTTGTATTTTTAGTAGAGACGGGGTTTCACCGTGTTAGCCAGGATGGTCTCCATCTCCTGACCTTGTGATCTGCCCACCTCGGCTTTCCAAAGTTTTGGGATAACAGGCGTGAGCCACCACGCCCGGCCTCTTTTCTCTTAATGGGGAAACATCAGGACTTACATTCCAGAAACACATGACTTGTTTCCAATTCTGCTCTGCTGCCAACCAGTGTGGTAAGCTCCCAGACTTGCGAGAACCCCACACAAAGACAGAGTGCAGCTACAGTGAGGCGGGAGTGGCACCCCTCACCTCTGCTGCATGGACCACTACTGGGCTGGATCAGGTCTGATGGGAGGGTTTTATTTATTTTTTGAGATGGAGTCTTGCTCTGTTGCCCAGGCTGGAGCGCAGTCGCGTGATCTCAGCTCACTGCAGCCTCCACCTCCCAAGTTGTCAAGCGATTTTCCTGCCTCAGCCTCCGGAGTAGGTGGAATTCTAGGTGCCCGCCACCACGTCCGGCTAATGTTTGTATTTTTAGTAGAGACAGGGTTTCACTACCTTGGCCAGGATAGTCTCCAACTCCTGCCCACCTCAGCCTCCCAAAGTGCTGGGATCACAGACGTGAGCCACCCCACCCGGCCATGGCTTTCTTTATTCTTTGTCAGACAGGGTCTCGCTCTCACCTAGGCTAGAGTGCAGTGGTGCCATCATAGCTCACTGCAGCTTCAAACCCCTGGGGACTCAAAGTGATACTCCTGCCTCAGACTCCTCAATAGCTGACACTACAGGTCTGTGCCACCACACCCAGCTATTTTTACTAGTTTTTTTTTGTAGAGAGTGGTCTCACTATGTTGCCCAGGCTGTTGCTGGCACTATTCCTAGGCACAATCCCATCACTCATCAACATGGGAACTGTGACCTGCTCCGTTTCCAACCTGGGCTGGTTCACCCCTCCTTAGGCAACCTGGTGGTCCCCTGCTCCCATGAGGTCACCATATTGATACCAAACTTAACATGGACACCCCATCAGCAAAGAAAACTACAGCCCAGAAGTCAGTCTCAGGGATCCTCTGGCCAAAGCCTCCTGAGTCGCTGGGCTATGGGAGGCACCGCCACACCCCACATGATGGTTTCTGCAGATGTCCATAATTTCAGCAGGGCCCACATGCTCACCCATACCTTCACTAAATTGCCAATGAACGCTGGATACTTCAGGCCGTGTTCCTGGCTAGCAGCTGTAATTCGATTAATCCAGAGCTGAAATAAGAAAACATGGAGGTACTTAAAAATGACTTCTGGATGTTATGTCCTAGCAAAGGCTCTAATTGAACTAAGGAATATTTTTCTAAAAGTAAATAGGAAAATAAAAAAAGCAAATAGCTATGATGGTGACATCACACTCCAGCCTGAGTGAAATCAAGACCCTGTTTCAAAATTAAAAACAGCAAAAACCTGGCTGGGCGCAGTGGCTCAGGCCTGTAATCCCAGCACTTTAGGAGGGCAAGGCAGGCCGATCATTTCAGGTCAGGAG